>NW_027203937.1:12410000-12780000 GCF_024711535.1 Dipodomys merriami | reverse complement strand
TGTAATGTCCCATGCAAGACTTATAGATAACAATGACCAGCATTATGACTAGAATGGATTCAAACCAAAATGTAAGTCCTGGGTAGAGGAGGGTTTGAAATTGATCAAGAGGGTATCTGGGTAGGGGTCTGGTAAAGGCCATTGCTGAAGACACTCCTAACCACCTAGAGCAGAGATCTAGGGAGGGGGCATGCAGAAGATTTAGAAGACAGCCAGGCACTGATGGCTCATACCTTTAATTCTAGCTACTCAGGAGGCTGAGGTCTGAGGATCATGGTTTGAAACCAGCAGGAAAGTCTTTGAGACTCTCATCTCCAATTAACCTCCAAAAAGCTTGAAGAGGGGTTGTGACTCAAATTCAGAGTGCTAGCCTTGAGCTGATAAAGCTAAGAGACAGTGTCCAGGCCCTGAAGTTCAAGCCCCAATACCCCCCCCACACACACACACAGAAAAAAAATAGAGGACTTATTCCAACTTCCAGTCTTTCAAAGTCAACAGTGGTCCCAAGAAAGAGCCAGAATCACAGGCTTCCACTCAGCTGTGAATGAGGGCTTTGGAGAAACAACTGAGGGAAGAGCACAGATTTCAGACTCCATCAGCATCGTTCCTTATTCCCAGGGTCACGGTAAGGCACCATGGGCCAGCGCATCAAAGCCTCTTTTCTGAGTGTGATTCATGGGTAGCTTGGCTGGGCCACGTTTGACTCCACAAGTATATCATCTCCCAACATGGATTTACTCAGACTTGATTCTTACACTTGTCCCTATCTGTAGCTATTTTGCCTGTGTGCCTTTGGGCAAAACACTTAACCTATCAGAGTCCCGGTTTCTAAGAGAAAAGTAGGGAAAGGAGTTAATGGGACTTTCCTCCTGTTCTAGAATCTAAGACTGCCTCATTCTTGGCAAATGAACCTGTGATGTTTCCTAAATGACACCTGCTTGCAAAAATATATGTATACCACACTGTGTATTGGATTGTGTTGTATGACTGGGAACCAAAGAAAACAAAAAGATGGACTGGAAGAGAAACACATAGTGGGTGTGTGCTCCCTCCCTTCCTCCCTCCCTGCCTCCAGCTTCTGACTTCCAGCTTCAATTCCTTGTGCAAGAAGCTTCAGTCTCTACAGGTCTGGGACCTGAGGAGGAGACTCAGGGGTGGGTAAGACAGAGTCCCTGATGTAAAACTGAAATGGAATTGTTGGAAAAGGTCAACTGTAGCCACTCAGGATCTTTTCTGGGTATATGTTCTCCCCTAACTTAAAGCTGTTTCTACCCTGAGGCAGAATTTGTCCTGGGAAAGCTTTGTAGCTGTCAAGTATGTTTTCCTTCTTGTCACTGTCACCTTCTTAGCCTTTTCAAAAATGGTTTGACCCATAAGCAGTTAAGTCAAGTCCTAAATCAAGGAGTCATAGGTTACAGGAGTGTGTGTGTGTGTGTGTGTGTGTGTGTGTGTGTGTGTGTGTGTGTGTGTGTGTGAGACACAGAGAGAGAAAGAGAGAGAAGAGAAGAGAAGAGAAGAGAAGAGAAGAGAAGAGAAGAGAAGAGAAGAGAAGAGAAGAGAAGAGAAGAGAAGAGAAGAGGAGAGAGAGGTGAGGTAGGGAGAAATTCAGCTCAGCAGTAGTCAGAGGTATGCTGAAACTGATAGAGGCTCATGAAAATGTAGGCAGTCTACATCCACAGAGGTAAAGCACCAAGAATGAAGGAAGTGGGCTGGGAAGGTGGCTCAGTGGTAGAGTGCTTGCCTTGCATGCATGAGGCCCTGGATTTGATTCCTCAGCACCACATTAAAAAAAAATGCTGGAAGTGGCGCTGTGGCTCAAGTGGTAGAGCGCTAGCCTTGAGCTGAAGAACTGAGGGACAGCGCCCAGACCCAGAGTTCAGGCCCCATGACTGGACCAAAAAAATGAATGAAGGAGGTGACTGAAATGCTGGGTTATCTAGAATGGGCCAAGAGGAGAGACTTCTGCATTGAGGGTCATCTCCTATGAAGATGAACCCTCTTCTGCGCTAGGAAAGCTTACCCTGGCTTCTTAGGATGGGGAAGAACTTAGAATCCATGTTCCTGTGGGAGCAGGAAGAAGATTCATGCTGTTAGCCTGGAAAAGCTTAAAGAAAGAGTATGCCAAATGGCTCATGCCTGCAATACTAGCCAGCCCAGGCAGGGAAGTCTGAGAGATGCTTGTCTTCAATTAACCACCGAAAAGCCAGAAGTGGAGCTGTGGCTTAAAGTGGCTGAATGCCTGTTTGAGCAAAAAAGCTTAGGGACAGTGCCTAGGCCCCTTGTTTAAGCCCCCAATACCAGCATACATACACACACACACACACACACACACACACACACACACACACACACACACACAAACATACACACACAAATTGAAACACCTTTATATAACTACATAAGGATAATAAGTAAATAGAGAGATAGAGAAAGAAAAAAGAAAGAAAGAGAGAGTGGCTAGAAGTCTAATCATAGGACAAGCTTTCCAATCTCATGGCTTAGGCCTACCCAATTCACAGGTGAGACACTTTAGCACCCAGTCATATGATGTTGCAAAGCCATCTACATTGAAGCTTTTCCCAGTTTTGCCATCAAGTTACTTTGACTTTAGAAGTACTTTTTCCTCTCTGGGCCTCAATTTGTCTATCTGAAAAATGAGATTCCTTTATTTTACAGAGGCTCTTCTATACTTCCAGCCTTTGGCTGATTCTTTGTGGCTTTCTTTGTTTTGCTCAGGGAATCTGCTGGAAAGACAATGAACAGGGAGAACCTACCTGTTGCCTTCCAACAGCTCAGGATGAGGAAGGAACAAATGTGCAGCATGAGGCTTTCAGAAAATAAGTCAGGACCTAGGACTGGAGCTACTTAGCATCAACCACAGCTCAGTTTAACAACCTCTCTGCTACTCAGGCATAGGTGGCGTAGGTCTATAATCCAAGCTACTCAGGAGGCTGAGATCTGAGGATCATTGTTTGAAGCCAGCCCATGCAAAAAAGTCTGTGTGACTCTTATCTCCAATAAACTATTCAGAAAAGGCCAGAAGTGGCACTGCGGCTCAAGTGGTAGAGCACTAGCTGTGAGCAAAAAGGTCCCAGGTCCGAAAAAACAACAATAACAAAAACAGCTTATGAGATTCCATTTCCAGTTAATCAACAACAAAACACACAAAAAAACTGGGCTAAATGTACAGCTGAAGTGCTAGAGCCACCAGCCAGGAGCAAGAAAGCCGTGCTAGAGCACAAGGCCCTGAGTTCAGGCTCTTGTATAGCATAAACAACTCTGCCTCTTCCAGGAAGTCTTCTCTGACCACATCTCCCCACATCCCAGTTTATAGTTAGAGACTCTTCCAGCCTCCATGGCTCATTCTGAGGTCTGGCATTTGTTCATAGCTATGGCCCCTACACCAGCCTCTATGCTCAAGGGCAGAGGTCTTGTCTTAATATGTCACAGGCCAAGCACATGAGTGTAACCTCCTGTCCTTCATCCAGGTTCTGCTGCTGCTGCTCAGGTATTTTTGAGAATCTTTCCCTCTTCCCCTTTAAACTTGATCTGATATTCTCCAAACTGCTTACTGTAGGTAAACATAAGATCTGCTTTTATCTGCAGTGTGGTGGGGTGAGGGGGAGGAGGAGAGAGGGAGGGACATGAGAAGGAAATAGACAATGCCCGGTAAACCTCCCCACCCCCTGATTCACCTCCTGTAGGGAAGAGCTTAGAGTGAAAACAGACCTCAGGGCTGCAGGTTAAGTCAGCTCTCCAGGTCAAGTCATCTCCTAATTCTCTCCAACACCCTCCCATCTTCCCTTCCCCCCCACCCCCTACCCCCCATTCTACCCTGCTGGGGCATGGCCCTACCCATGACTCAATATCAGCCCATGGTGAGCTGAATTGCATCCATATGTTCACAACCCTCTTGCCACTTTATAGCCATCAGTAATTCTAAAGAAACTGTTTTCTCCTGGAAGAGGGCTAGCATCTCTAGGTGAAAGTGCAGGCTGGCTACAAGGTCACTGGAACTCACCAAGCATTGTTGCATGGTTTGTAAGCACCAAGATTGAAGCTCAAGCTGCCTTAGGTTCGAATCTCATCTCTCCTGCTATACAGTAGCCACAAGTGTTTTCTGGACCAGAGGATGAGAGCTAAGTCAGATTGTACTGGGTGTAAAGCTAGATTCTACTGCACAATGGCATTGTGGCTTTAAGCATGTTTCTAACTTTTGTTGTTGTTATTGTTGGTCATGGGACTTGAACTCTGGGCCTGAGCGCTGTCCCTCAGCTCTTCAGCTCAAGGCTAGCACTCTATCCCTTGAGCTAAAGCACCACCTTCAGTTTTCTGGTGGTTTATTGGAGGTAAAAGTTCCACGGCCTTTCCTGCCCTGGCTGGCTTTGAACTGTGATCCTCAGATCTCAGTCTCCTGAATAGCTAGGATTACAGGCATGAGCCACCAGCACCAGGCTTGTTTCTAACTTTTGAAAGCCTTGATTTCTTCATCTACAAAACGGAGGAATCATTAGGCTGCAGAGTCTCCAAGGAAAGAGGTCTTTTCTGTCATTTCACCCAGACTCTTAGCTGTCTTCGGACCATGAAGGCTTGTAACTAGCTGATTATAAATGTTTGTCCAATTAAACTTCATTAAGCAGGGTCCTTGGGTCTGAGCACTGAAAGGTTTACCAAGGAGAAAAAGGATGAGCTATTATTGATACATGTGATGAACAACAGGTCTTTATTTCTCTATCTTACAGAGGAAGCCACTGGGCCTCAGAAGCCAGTTTATGTCTTTGATTTGTGTGTGTGTGTGTGTGTGTGTGTGTGTGTGTGTGTGTGTGTGTGTGTGTGTCTGTCTGTCTGTCTGTCCTAGGGCTTGAACACAGGGAATGGGCACAGTCCCTGAGCTTTTATGGTCAAGGCTAGTACTCTACCACTTGAGCCATGCCTTCACTTCTGAGTTTTTGGTGGTTAATTGAAGATAAGAGTCTCAGACACTTCCTGCCTGGGATAGCTTTGAACTCCGATCCTGAGTAGCTAGGAGATTACAGATGTGAGCCACAGGTGGGCACCTGGCTTCATCTCATGTCTTTATTTATGAAACTTGTAAATTGTTTTCAGAAATGGGATATCTCAGGCTTTAGCTACTAAACATGTTGTTTTGATTCAAACAACAAACAAACAAAATGAGAAACTTATCCACCACACATTGAGAAGAAATGATAAAAGCCAAGAACCCAGAAAGCAGATCTCCATGACTCCTCTTTCCAGGAGGAAGAAGAGAAGAAAGCAGAAAAGGAAGGGGAAGAGGGGGAAGGAGGAGGAGGAGGAGAAGGAGAAAGAGGAGGCAGAGGAGAAGGAGGGGAAAGAGGAGGGGAAGAACAATTCTAGAGCATTAAGCTGCATCACATGCAGCAAGCAGGTCATTAAATCTCAAATCTCATGTTTTTGTTGTGACTGAACAATAACTGCATCAATCGTTATACAATGAGAGGTTTAGGGGACAGCAAAGCCATTTTAATGTTAAATAACACATCTAACAACAATCCTAATATACAGATGTTATTATATAACATCTAATACATTATTCTATGATACAGATGTTAACTTTTTTTTACAAATAAGAAGAGTGAGTTCCTGACTGGCTATGCAGCTAACCTAAGTGGCACAGATCATCAACAGAGACATCAAGCCCAGGATGCAGACCCCTAGCCAGGGATTTCCCCAACCCTTAATAGCAAACAAAACCCATCAACCTCAACCAAAGAGCTCCACCTAGCCCCAGCAAGTCCCAAGGCCATATAGGGGGTTCTGCTCACTCAATCCTCTTCTTCCTCAGACCCTCAAAGGCCTTACTTCAGAGGAAAAAGGTAGAAAACCTTCAGCTAATTATACAGACCAGACAAGTGGCTTCCATCAATGATGACACAGCCACATATAAGTTTTCTTTTTGAAACAAACTCAGAGATCTTGGGAAGGTGTTCCATCCATCAATGTCCATAAACCCAATTGCACTAAAACAGATAAGAGGGGTTTGTCCTCTTGCAGTCCTCTGCAAAGTGCCTGGCTCTATCCGCAAGCCACAGGAATGGAATACTAGTACCAATAATGGCCTCACTGCCTTGAAAGTATGACTGCCAGTTATGCTGAGAAGCATCTACAACATCCTTTTTCCATTCCATTTACCAAACAGTCCAATCACAGAGTCTCAGGAGGCTAAGATTTGAGGATCTTGGTTTGAAGCCAACTCAGGAAAAAAGTCTGTGAGTCTCTTATCTCCAATTAACCATCAAAAGGGTAGAAGTGGAGCTGTGGGTCAAGTAGTATAATACTAGACTTGAGTGGAAAAGCTAATGGACAGGCCCTGAGTTCCAGCCCCAGTACTGGCACAGGAAGGAAGGAATGCAGGCAGGCTGGCTAATATCTTTGTATTTCATGTCAGGAAGATGGGGGCCAAGAAGAGCCAACTAACCTACAAGGATACATAGCCAGGAAGTGGCAGTCAGGGTTGAAATCCAGTTTATCCTCCTAACACATGGCCCTATGTTCCTCTTCCAATTTTCTCTGATTCCTTCCCTTCTTTCCCTCCCCCCTCCTTCCCCTGTCTCCCTCCCTCCTTCTTCCCTCTCTCCCTCTCTCTCTTTCTTTCTCTCTTTCTTTCTTTCTTTCTTTCTTTCTTTCTTTCTTTCTTTCTTTCTTTCTTTCTTTCTTTCTTTCTTTCTTTCTTTCTTTCTTCCTCTCTTTCTTTCTCTTTCTTTCTCCCTTCCTTCCTCCTTCCCTCCCTCCCTTCCCCCCTCTCTTTCTCCCAGTAGTGGGGACTGAACTCAGGGCCTCATGCTTGCTAGGCAATTTAGCACTTGAGTCATGTCCCCAGTTAGTCTTTTTGCTCTTTGTTTGTTTTTCAGATAAGCCTTGTACTTTTTTCTGAATTATCCTCAGACCATGACCTTCCTATTTCGGCCTCCTGAATAGCTGGGATTAGAAGTATTTAACACCATAAGCAAGTTCAACATACTTTCCACTTTACCTGCTGTTCTCTTCACCTAGCATGCAAGAAGGGTGCCACAAGTAATGATATTATTATTTTATTTTCGTTTTTTTGTTTTTCCCCTACCATCCCTTCCCTCCCACCTCCACAACTACCCCCACACCTGCTGAAGTTGTAAAGTTCATTTTCAACATAGTGTTTTGTACATCTCATTGTTACAATGGGTCAACCTGTATCTTTATTTAAGCATTTTGTTTTTTTCCTTTCCCCTCCCTGAATTAGAGAAGTGTATATACAAGATGCAGGGCACCAACATCAAATATAGTGAAAACAGGGGTTATACTGTGGGGGGAGGAACATGCAAAGAAACAAAAAAATCACATGGTACATTATAAATAGATTAGAAACAATAGCAAGAAAGAAAAAGCTAGTTGTGTCCCTATCTTAAGGTTCATTTTGCTTAACATCATCTTATCTGGTCATATGTATATAGCTTTTGGCCTTTTCTGCTTGTCCTACACTTCTTGTACTAGTTATCGCAAATAAGGGAAACCATGGGATCTATGTTTCTTTGGGCCTGGTTTACTTCACTTAATATAGTTTTTTCCAAGTCTTTCCACTTCCTAACAAATGTCATTCTTTCTGATGGAGGCACAGAATTCCATTGTGTAGATATACCACATTTTCTTGATCCATTCATCTACTAAGGGGCATTTGGATTGGTTCCAAGATATTATTATTATCATTATTATTATTACTATTATTCATACTAGAGAGTGGCTTCTTATGTGCTGTACTCCTGGTCAGCGCCTCTCAGGACTGCTGGTGCCCAGCTCCCCTGTCCTTCTGGAGTGGCACCATCGGGTTCTTACAGAGCAAGCACTGAGGCACAGGTAGTCCTAACTTTATTTCAATGCAAAAAGTGTACGGTCTATGGGCACCACCTGGTTTCATTCCGCAAGTTAATTCTTTTCTCTCAGCCGTAGACTATTTTGTTTTTCCAATTTCAGACTCTACTTATGCTAAAAATGAAAGAGAAAGGAATCTAATAAGCCCAGCTCAGGTTTGTGAAACAAATAATGCAGCCGGCACAGAACCTTAATCAAACAGTTATAGTCATAAACCACAGTGATCATGGCTCTGCCCCACTTCTGTCTGGAGGGACAGGAAGCAAATCTGGACTTGGAGGCATGTCCCCCAGGAATTTGAGCCATATTTGATTGTCATTTTCTCCTTTCTCTCCTCTCCCCCCTCTCCCTGAAATGGGAAAAGTAAGCTTTTACCTGGCTGCTTCCTTTGTTTTCTGGAAGAAAGGAAGTAGAATAGGCCAATATGTGTCAATGTCCTGGAAATGACAAGAACACCTCAGTGTCCAGATAACATGGATTTGAATCCTGGCTCCGCCACTCACTAACTATGTGACCTGGGCAAGGTACTTAACCTCTCTGAACATTTATAAAATGGAGATCATGGTTCTCAAACAAGAAAACAGATTTTCCTGGTGCACAGGGAGCGTGGTATTCCCAATGCCTAGCAAAAAATAAAAAACAAAACCCTATTTTACCCAAATTGAATGCAAATGTTTATTTCTTATGCCAATAAACCAAATATCTCTTATTTACTGAGTGTGTACTACATGCCAGGGATTATGACAAAATCTTTACTTTATCAGTAAAAGCAACCCTGCAAAGCACGTAGTACTACTTTCTTTCCAGTGCTAAGTGAGCTTCTGAGAAGATCTCTTTCTCTTTCTCTCTCTCATTCTCTCCCCCTCTCTCATTCTCTCCCTCTCCCTCTCCCTCTCCCTCTCTCTCTCTCTCTCTCTCTCTCTCTCTCTCTCTCTCTCTCTCTCTCTCTCTCTCTCTCTCTCTCTCTCACACACACACACACACACACACACACAGAGACTCAGGGGGAGGAGCTGTCAGGTCCTCAAGATCATGGGAAAGAGCAGGATTAACACCCCGGCCTGCTGCCTCCACTTCTGTCTTGCTTCCATCCCTGGCACCCTACAAACACCATGTAGTAGAAAGAAGATTCTTGAAGAAAACCATCTCTTTCTCCTTTGGACCTCATGTTCTGGGATGTTTGAGTGAAACTTCTAAGGGGCTTTACCATCATTTTTAACAAACACCAGACGAACACATATCATGGGTGCCAGCCAAAGAGAGACATGTTCATTTCTGTGTGGAGTCCTAGGTCTTTGGGAAATATAGAGAACAGGAAGCAAAGAGATCTGGCCCTTCTGAGAGACCTGCCAGGCAAGAGAGGCTCATCTGGATGCCTAGAGGGACCTGACTCTGTTGTACGCAGCCTGCCCATCCCAGGGTGTAGCAGTGGGCCTGTTTCTGGTCCTTTCCCTGACATGATCTTGTATACGTGTGTTTGTAGGTGTGTAGCAGTATTAAGGTTTGAATTCAGGGTTTCACATTCTTGGTCAGCTTTTTTGCTAATACCATTTGAGTAATGCCTCCACTTCTGGCTTTTTGCTGGTTAATTGGAGATGAGAGTCCCTTAGATTTGTCTGCTTGGGCTAGCTCTATAATTCTCAAATCTCAGCCACCTGAGTTGCTGGGAGTATAGACATGAGACACAGCTATATTGTTTTCACACATTTTAAAATCAAACAAAGCGATTGGAATTTCAGATAGGAGGACTCAGTGAATGAAGCTCTACCACTTGATCTATGGCTGATATAAAATAGGCCCTGTGTTCACTGCATGAAAGAATAATGCTTGACCTTAAGCAGAAGAGCACTGACTGGTAGGAAAACATTGAGTCACAAAGATGTGGATTTCAATTCCAGTTCTAATATTTACAAGATATTTGGACTTGTATAGGCCCAACTATAAAACTGTAAATGATGCCGATTGTTGAAAAATTATTGACAAACTACAAGACAGGATAAGGATTTAAAAAAGTAACAGTGGCTATATGACTTCAAAATAATGCCACAGAACCACAGTAATAAAAACAGCATGGTGTTGGGCACAAAAACAGACAGGTAAGCTAACAGAATAGAAGAGCCGCCCTCCTGGCCCACCCCCCCACCCCGTTCCTCACCCTTTCAATACACTGATATGGCTGTCTACATCTTCACAAAAATTCCAAAACACAGGTTGGAGAAAAGGCAGTCTCTCCAATAAATAGTGTTGGGAAAACTGGATATCTATTTGTAGAAGACTGAAGCTAGACCCCATCTCTCAAGCTGTGTAAAAATCAATTTAAAATGGATCGAAAACCTTAATGTAAGAACCTGAAACTTTGAAACTACTAGGGGAAAACACTTAACATAAACACAGGCAATAACTTTCTGGACAGAACTCCAATAACTCAGGAAATAAGAGCAAGAATTGACAAATGGGATCGCATTAAATTAAAAAGCTTCTGCACAGCAAAGGAAACCATTACCAAAGTGAACAGAGACAGCCCACCAAAAGGGAGAAAAATCTTTGCCAACTATACATCTGAAAAGGGATTAAGATTCAGAATATATGAAGAACTTAAAAAAAATCAAAAGAACAAATAATCCTATTAACAAATGGGCAAATTAACTGAACAGCCTTCTGGAAAGAAGAGGTACAGATGGCTAAGAAATATGTGAAAAAAATCTTTAGCCATCAGGTGAATGCAAATCAAAACTACACTGGGAATCCATCTCACGCTAGTCAGAACAGTGTCATGCAGAAAACAACAAATAAGGGAACAAGGAAGTCTTTTACATTGCTGATGGAAAGGCACATCTAGGTCCCCCACCCATTGGAGGGTGTGAGGTAAATCCCATCTATCCTCAAATGCATGCGCCAAGCCTCAGGCTTCCTATGCAGCAAGTACAAATGCCAGGTCAATAAATATACAGAAATGACTTTTTCAGACATCACCAACATTGAAGCAAACTTCACAGACATCCTCTCTGCTATTATAAAGTATGACCATTTCTATGACCTGTGAACATTAAAGAGAGAGAGAGAGAGAGAGAGAGAGAGAGAGAGAGAGAGAGAGAGAGAGAGAGAGAGAGAGAGAGAGAGAGAGAGAGAGAGAGAATGTCCACTTCCAGGTAGACCCAATGTGACCTGTGTGGGAATAAGAGCAGCTGGTCTTCGTGGTCTGTGGGTCTGTGCAACCCAGTCTGTGCCTGTGTTCACTTCTTTGTCCTCCACTGCATTACTCATGACACTGTTACCAATCACACATCTTTTTTTTATTTTCTCCCTGAGGACAAACTACCTCATCCATCCCTCCTTAATCTAATGACTGAAATTAGGCGAACGCAGCCATCTGATACATGTTAGGCATCATCCCAGAAAAGAAGACATCAAACAGGATATTACCAAGATGCTTTTCATGTCTCTGTTCGCTTAACTGTCCGTGGAAATCAGACAGAAACCTTGCAAATGGGGAAAATGGACTTGAAGCCGTGTCTGTTCTCATGACCCTTCCCTGGGTCAGGTCAGCCAGAGGGCTACCAAGTGCTGGGCACCACGCTCAGGGCTTTACATTCCTGTTCTCCAAGGCGTGTCACTCCTCCAAACACTGTCATCTTTGTTTCACACACCAGGAAATTGGGGTCAGGGAAGTGAAGGGTGAGCCAGAGGTTGTGTGGATCTGAACTCAGGACTAAATTGACCCTGAGTTCAGAGCCTCTGTCTCTTCACGACTCCCTTTGATACTGGATTCCCCTCCCTCCAACACCAATGTGTCCTGTGACTGGGTATGCAGGACCTGGGGTCTGGCCAGGGAAGGCTGTGGCACAGCTATCATATCCCAACCCAAGTGAACTATGCCCAAAGGAATTTCAGACACACATATACGTTTCTCCCTCTCTAGAACACCAATATGCCATTTAAGACTCTTTCTAACTGTCAAAGTCCTTAGGAAGATAGTCTGCCCGCTCCCTCCATACCCACTCAGATGACAGAGCTTCCCTGTTGGCCTTGTCTGAGGCTGGGCTCCCAGGGGAGCCCTGCTGCCCCAGCAAGATCCGTGAGGAAAGCTGGAAACGGAAGGCAAAAAGCCAAGACAAGGAGGAAGTGTCCACCCTGAGGAGGCTGGTGTCCAGCTGACAGCTCAAGCCACATCTTCCCCAGCCCATCATCAGGCTGAGGCCACTTGCCTCTTTCACTTGTGATCATGGACCTCTTCTGAAGACTATGAGAACTACCTCAGAGCCCTCAAGCTCAAAGACCTTCACCCCACGTCTGACCTCACAAGACAGAGTCAAGTCAGGCCAGGTATGGTGGTGCACACTTGTTAAGTCCTCCTATTTGAGGCATGTGCTGATTAGGACTGAGATTCCAGAGCAGCCCAAGTAAAACCGTGAGAGCTCCATCTCAACTAACATTCCAGGCATGGTAGTTTGTACCAGTAACCCCACCTCTGCAGGAGGTGAAGGTAGAAAGGGCTCCATCTCAGACCAGCCTTGGGCAAAAACTTAAGACCTTATCAGAAAAATAACTAAAGCAAAAAAGGGTTAGGGGATGGCTCAAGTGACAGAGTGCCTGACTAGCAAGCATCAGGCCTCAAGTTCAAACCCTAGTAATGGAAAAAATATGCAGAATAGTTGGTTGACAGTGGCTCATGCTTGTAACCCTAGCTTACTCAGCAGGATAAGATCTGAGCATCATGGTCTGAAGCTAGTCTGGAAAGGAAAGTCCATGAGACAAATCCAATGACAGTGAAGCTGTAGCTCAAATGGTAGAGCACAAGCTGTGAGTGAAAAAAGGGCACAGTGCTCAGGCCCTGAGTTCAAGTCTATATTACCCGCACACACACATACACAAACTATACAGAGTCAAGTCAATCAACTTTCACTGGTTCCTACTATATACAAGGCCAGATGTTAAACATAAAGGAAGGGAGAAAGGAGCATGAATGGATCTAATAAGACACTGAGCCTCCTCAGGAAGATAGGCTTGGAGACAATGTACAGAACCAGCATTGGGAATTGCTGCTCTCCAGGTGTGTATCAGGTGCAATGGGGCTGAATGGGACTGACAGTCTCTAGTAAGACTGGAAGACAACACCTAGGGAAGAGCAATAGTTGCCGACCTGGTACCTGCAGGCAGCAGGCATGCTGTGGTTCATTTCTATTTAAGGTCTCAGAGTGGATCTCTAGAGGCCTTCAAGGATGGGAAGAACAGTCTAGAAAATATGCAGGGACAACATGAAACAAGGCAAGCAGGCAGCAAATAAAAGAAGTGTACAGTGTACCACTCAGAAAGTAATTAATTTAATTAAGCCTGGCTCTTGGGATGTTTTTAGGATGACAGCTCTTGTTCCTTAACTCTTCTTGTGTTTTTGCCCCATGTTTCCAACTAGTCCAACATGTCTAAACACTTCTTTCCATCTCTGTATCTCCCTAGGGTCTACACAGAGCGCAGTAGGCAACAGAAATGGCCTAAACCATTACTAACGACATAAGAACCACATCTTTATGTTGGAAAAGAACTTCTGATTGGACAAAAGAGCAAATACCATTTCTTGTTATACTCTCGAAAGGCAGGATTCAACATCAGAAAAAAAATACCTTGCTATGTACCTGGTAATACACAGACAGGAAGTAAACTCATGTAACCATGTGGAATTCCTGGTCACATGTGTCTATGTGTGATTGATTACAATTCAGCAGGTATCAGAGCCCCAAAGGCCTTGGACTTGAGGAATAAGAAAATGTTCCTCAAGTTCAAAATACAGCTGTATCAGCGATGTTTATAAGAGGCAGGAAGGTCTCAAGGTTGATGTCAGAATCAGACCAAGGAAAGGCATGGAGAGGGTACAGTGTAATACTGCTTTCCCCTAATCCCTGCTCCCACCCAGGGTCCAGGACATTATCAGCATCAATATAATCCTTGTGATCATTTCCTCAGACCACCTAAAGCACTCCTCTCTCAGTGTTTTGGAGCATGCATTACTTGCCAGGCACAGAAAGAACCACAGAGGGACACAGGGACAAGCAACAGCAGTTGGTCCCTGCTCATAAACCGAGAGTAGAGCAGTCACAGCCATGCAGCCAACAGCACATGATCCTGGCCAGCTTCTTAAGTGTGTACGCTCTTTTGTCACCAGAAATCAAGGATCAGAAATTCTCATTCTTGATTTGATACCTGTTATCATCTTGGAATTCTTAACAAGGCTTCTGTCAACAAAGGGTCCTATATTTTCATTTTGTACTAAGCCAGATAAATGACATAGCCTGTCCTATAGATGTCAAAAAGTTTTCCATCTAGTATCCCTCCTGCCCTGTCCCAGGTAGGTACACACGGTCTGTGGCAGTGAGTTCCACTAAAGGTGCCTGCATGATTTAAGGGTGATCTCAGGTCCACAGCCAATGAATGATTCAGAAATGAGCATATAACCCAGTCTGGGCCAATAAAACTGTGGGAAAAGCTTTTCTGAGCTTCATGCTCTTGCTTAGCACTTTTACCCAAGCACTCTGTTTTGCTTAGCACTCTATCACTTGAGCCACAGTTCTACTTTTGGACTTTTGGTGGGTAATTATAGGTAAGAGATTCACAGACTTTTTGGCCCAAGCTGGCTTTGAACTTTGATCCTCAGATCTCCGCTTCTTGAATAGCTAGTACTATAGGCACGAGCCACCTGCACAGCTTATAGTTTTTAGAAATATATTCTTTGCATAAAAAGCAAATTATAACTATATTAGTAGAATTTTTGAAAACTTCTGACAAGCAAATTCACTTTGTATGTCAAAGACTACCCATCAACGGGGCTATCTTGTTTATGAATGCTAATTTGCAAGGTCCACCCTTATAAGTGAAATGACAAAGCTGTGATTTTGAAAACTTAAAAATAATAGTGATAGTTCACATTTGTAACCCCAGAAATCAGGAGGTTGAGATGCTGAGACAGGAGGATCACAAGTTGCTAGCCAGTCTGGGTTACTTAATGAGAAACCATCCAATGGGTTTTATATAAAAATTATTGTCACTAATAAAAACCCTAGTTTCTATTTGACTAACCTACTAAATATAAATTCTTATTTTATATTCTATCTTAGAACTCTTGAGTTTCTAGTTTTTCTTCCTCCAAAGAAAAAGAAGAAATGAAAAGAAAAGAAGTACCAAATGAGATGTGAATGATGTCAGCTTAAGAATTATATTTTGAAAACTGAGCGCTGGTGGCTCATGCCTATGATCCTACTACTCAGGAGGCTGAGATCGGAAGATCACAGTTTGAAGTCAGCCTGGGCAGGAAAGTCTGTGAGACCTTATCTCCAATAAACCCCCAGAAAAACCAAAGTAGTGCTGTGGCTAAAAGTGGTAGAATACTAGCCTTGAGCAAAAAAAGCTCAGGGACAGCACCCAGGACCTGATATCAGGCCCCACAACTGAATACCTCTCCCCATCCCCACCCCCCAAATTAACTATATTTTGAGATGTAGAAAATATTCTAATTCATGGGTGATGAGTGAGGCACAAATTCTATCCATCAGCCCTTTAGCTATTCTTACTTTTGAATGTGTGTCGAGGGAGAATGAAGAAATCAACAACAACAACAACAAAACGACAGCCACACTTGGTTTTCTGTTGTCCAGTACCTGGACTACTTTGTGACTAGATAATTTCAAATATATCTTAGAAACTTCCAATTAGGTATACTGAGAGAGATGATTTTTACCCCTTTCTTTCCCCTTGCAAAGTATGTATATTTTGGGGAAAGGAAAACTGGGAGAGATGGAGTCTGTTAGCAGTTTGACAGACACCTACCTACCAAGTGTGGGAGTTTCCTAAAGATGGCACCAGTTGTGTTAGAAGGAGGGTATAAATGCAGATGTGTTCAGATTGAGAAGACTTTCCATATGGTGCTTTCTCACAGACATGACAGGAATGTTCCAGAAGGTCAGTTCTCCTTCCAGAAGCTTTTCCATTGTGTCTTATTACCCTCAAATCCAAGATTCTTATCCTCACATTCAAGGTCTGTTAAGATTTGGCTTGTCTTGTGGCTCTTCTGTCAACATACCCCTTACCTGAACAATTCTGTCCTAGATACACTGAACTACTTGTCATTTCTCAAACAAGGCTAAAAAGAGGAAAAAAAGAAGCAATTAACAACTCCAAGGGAAAAAAAAAGGCATGTACAAAGGAAGGATGGATGGTGATAACATGGTACTTGGCTTAGGAGCAAATAGCAAAGACCAGTGCCCCAAATCCTATACATTATATAATCATGATTATATAACTAATGACTAGCTATTTAACTAAACAAGATAACAATTATGTTACAATTGTGGAGAGAGAAAAAGTAAGAGAGCAGGTGGTGTGGAAATCTTGCACAAAGGCAACAAATAATGCCCCAAACCGACAAATGAAGACATTCACAGTATATTTGGAAACATGTAGGTGTAAATATCAGAGGAGAATCAGTTATTGTCTCCTGAGGGGTAGGACCTTGGAGTGAGGAGGGCTTGGATAAGAGATTTCTATTTTCTATTATAAAACTTTTACAAAAATACAACTTCTCAATTTTGTGCAGAGATTCCATTCACTGCAAAGCAATTACAAATACTAAGTTGTTTTCAAAAGCCATGGAAGCATAACTTTAACATCGGGTTTCACATTAATGCTACAAGACACTTTGAGAAAGAAGACAGTAAACAGAGCTACAGGGTGGTATTTTACAGATCAAGATAACTGGCTTTCTAATGCAGTGAACACCAGTGATTAAGACAATCATCTGGAACCCATCCGTGACAGAGGCTTTTGAAAGCCTTCGGAAATGCTTATATACCTGGCTTTGTACAAGATAATTTTCTAAGTTTGAGAAATAAAGATGAAAATCTTTGGCATACTGTACATATTTTTGCATCTTGCACAAAGCACTGATAGTCGCCAAAATGTTTTTCTTCTAAATCATTTTTCCTTTGCTTGCTATGTTCTAATATTCGCCTGCTATGTACTAATATTCATCTATGTGTGAGCATGACCTTGGAATTCCTGCGTGCTCAAGAGTTCATTTCTGATGGGTTGTTTGTGTGCATGTGGCTACTAGCATAGGGACTGACTTAACTTTGCAGTGGTTTGCTCACTGCCCTGGGCCACTTTTTTTTTTTTGTATATTTGCTTTGTCTACATGGATTGTAGAGCAATTTATTCCAGTTGATTAAAAAAAATAAAAATAAAAAAGAACCCATCATGTATTAATTTTATATTGGAAAAAACAAATGACATTTGTAGGAGAAGTGGCTGGTCTATACCACCCACCCCTTTCCTCACTCTCCTACTATGACTGGCATTCATCCACTGGTGCATGAAAGCAAAGGGCCCTGCTCTTTACATTGGAAACTTACAGGAAGGGTAGAAAGTATCTGTCAATTTCATTTACACTGTCCTTCAAGTCAGAAACCATGTCAAAGTACAGATGCCTTGGAGGGCTGGCACTCAACCAGGCTCAGCTCTCTGCCTCCCATCCCAGAAGAAGAAACAGTCTGCTCTGTCTTTTAATCTTGCTTAATTGAGAGCAATTGTTAGTGACAGCGCTTCTTTGGTTGACCTCCCCAGTACCAGAAGTGTGTGTGTGTGTATGTGTATGTGTGTGTGTCCCTAAGTCTGTCTTTCTGAGATCTCCAGCACATCTCCTAAGGACCAAAAATACCCACATGTACCCATGGGCCCTGCCATCCAAAGACACAGTCCTTGGTAAGGGGTTAATAAGGAGATGGATGCCTTCTTTGAAGCTGTCTTCATTACCATCTATCTATCTTCATACTGCTCCACTAAGCAGCAGGCTTGGGGCCCTGGACCTTCCTTATCTCACTTCTCTGCAACTCTCCAAACACAGCAGCCCCTGGGGTTGCTGGCTCTTGGCCCAACACTAGAAGTGGTGTGGCCTGTGGTAGTTGTTATAGAAGGAAATAGGGAAGTTGTCCCATCTCCTGTCTAGAATGTTTCAAGAAAGTGACATTATATATTAAGAAGTAAATAAGGAACCCCTCTCCCCGTCAATCTCAGTCTTAACAGTAAAGGTATACATAATGGCCTGGGAAAAATAACTTCAATTTCTAAATCTCTCTCTCTCTCTCTCTCTCTCTCTCTCTCTCTATCTCTCTCTCTCTCTCTTTCTCTCTCTCCCTCATCCCCTCCCTGGCCCCCCCCCCCTTGATATTAAGGACCCAAACTCTCATTCTCCTTTCTTGCTCAAGGCTGGCACTCTACCACTTAAGCCACACCTCCGGTCTGGCTTTTCTTTTCTTTCTTTCTTTCTTTTTTTTTTTTGCTGGTTAACTGGATATGGAGTCTCACAGACTTTTCTGGACAAGGTAGCTTCAAAATGCAATCCTCAAGGTCTTAGATTTTTAAGTAGCTAGAACTACAGGCAGGACTTACAAGAACCCTGCTGTATCCTCTCAAGATTTAAATATACAACAAGGGTAAAAACAATTAAAATTATGTAGAAATGTTTTTTTTTAATCTCAAGGTAAAGCTAGACAGAATTCATTCTCTGGCTTTTAAATACATCTTGGAAAACACAAGAACTCCCTGCACAGTGTGCAGGGAGCTACAGGGGTGGTCTTCTGAATCACATCCACATAAACTCAAATTCCAACTTGCCCACTTATTGGCTGTGTGATTTTGCACATATTGCATAACTATGGATTTCATTTTCCTCCTAATTAATGGAAATAATTAAACCTGGTCTATAATTATGTAATAAGTTATCCTTGGAAGAATTAAGTAAGGAAATAATGAGAGACATAAGGACGGCCCTCCCTCCCCACCCCCAAGTGAGCACTGATTGAGCTAAGTGGGCTTGGGACCCAGATTCAAATCTAAGTGCCACTCCTCAGTACTTGAGAAGTCCCAGAAAACTGTCCTCATCTGTGCAATGGAATGAAGATCCTAGTAGGATGCTGTAAGACTTCTTGGACTGTTATGTCTACAACATTCAGAATGAAACATCCATCTGCAGGATGACTGAACAGAAAGAAACAACTGTGGTGCTGATGGCAGGGTATGGGTACCCAAAGTCCACTCCACCCTGTCCTTGCAAGTGCCTGCCTGCCCCAGTAGCCTAGTAGTTCACCATTCAGAGAAAAGAGGTCCATAGAACCCTTAAGATTTTCATGGCCACCCTTTTGGGTTCCATTTTCCTATAAATCTGGACCCCTCCAAGACATCTGTGAATTCATGTCACCCTGTTTCCAGCCACTAGGATGTTCTTAGATGTTCCTGGAGGGTGAACTGGCTGTCAGTTGAGGTTGAAATAGGCAAGACAAAGACCCAGCAATCAAACTACTTCCGTGTGTGGCAGGTAATTACAGAATCTGCTAAATTACAGTGATTAGGCATTGCCAAGGAGAAGTCAAAAGAAGTCTAGAGCAACTTCGGAGGTGGGAGGGGGAGAATTTTAATTAAACAGCTCCTTGCAACTGATTTAATCTCTCCCTTGGAAAAATCTACAAGTTCAGAAGAGACAAGAGACTGAGAGTTAGGGACAGACCAGGAATCAGGAAAATCCATCCACAATGGAGCTGCCCAGGTCTTTAGGTCTTTAAAGGGTTCTTGCAGAGTAAATGACACAGTGGGAGAGGGTGGCCTTTATTATGGAAATGTAAGACTTAAGCCAAGGTTCAGGGCCTGGGGGGAGGTGGTAATATCCTATATCCTGCTGGGGCTATTCTATTTGCATAAATATGGCCAAGACGAAGCCTCAGGTGGCTGTAGATTTTCTCTTGGAGGATTTATTCTCTTAGTGTCAAAAGTTCACCAGTCCTAGACTCTGTCATTTTGGTGCTGAAAAGTGCCTTTTTAAAGCCACCCAACATTGCAAACAAAGACTTCTCTGCTAGGAGCCTTTTTTTTTTTTTTTAACCTGCAAAGGTTTCTTTGAAGACTAATTAAATTTAGATCCTAGACTGGACAAAACTACTGGATGTGGGATGGGAGAAACAGAAGGATGGAACCGCATGTTACACGGATCAAGTGTAGCATTACCAGGATCACTTTACAGAGAGGGACAAGCGTCTGAGGGCCATAAAAGAGTCTCTTGGGCTGGTGGTCCCAGGGAAAAACAGTTTTAGAAGGATCATCAATAGGCATTGGGCATCCTATCTACAGGCTAGGCTAGTAATGCAGGACAGTTTCAAATACTTTTTCTTTTCTTTCTTTCTTTTTTTTTCTTGGTTGCTCATGGAGCTTGAACTCTGGGCCTGGGCACTGTCCCTCAGCTCTTCAGCTCAAGGCTAGTGCTCTACCACATAAGCCACTGTACCTACGTCTGGTTTTTTCTATGTATGTGGTACTGAGGAATAGAGCCCAGGGCCTCATGCATGTGAGGCAAGCACTCTGCCACTGACCTACCTTCCCAGTCTTTGAATACTTTTTTTTTAAAGTCTCATTCTAATACTTTTTCTTTTTTTAGTTCTCATTTTCTGCATGTATCAGCATAATGTAGATATATTACCTGATTTTAATATGATAGTAAGATCCTTAAATGAGTATGACCTAGAAAGGAATAAGCTAGCCAGTTGACATTTGCAGAGTTCTGCTCATGTCCTTACTTTATTCAGAAACTTCTATGGCTTCCAGAAATATCACTCTCTCTCCTTGTAGTGGAAGGACAACAGCCTTTCAGCTAGTCTTTCACATAGGCAGGTCCCTGTCCTGAAGCACTTTACCTCCCTTCTACCCAGGGCTGAGAGATAAGGGGCCTTTAGGCATGTATGATCTTGACAATGATAACCTAACCTAAGCTTCAGTGCCAAGATTCTTAGGGAGAGGAAATCCCCCCATCTATGTGACATAGCGAAGGAAATATCTCCATTGAGGCTAAGGACAAGTTGAAGATTTCCTGATAAAGGACTGGGAAGCTTATCCCTGAAGTCTTGATGGTTGATTCAAAGAAGATCCCAAATGCCTTAAAAAGACAAAGATGCAAGTTCACATCTGCAATCCTAGCTACTCAGGATGCTGAGATCAAGTCCAGGAGACTCTCAGCTCCCATGAACAACATAAAGGCAGAAGTAGCGCTGTGGCTCAAATTGTAGAGTACCAGCCTTAAGCAAAAAAGCTACTGGAATAGCACCCAGGTCCTGAGTTCAAACCCAAGTATTGGGAGGGAAGAGGGAGAGAGAGGGAAAGGGTAGGAGAGAAGGGGGGGGAAGGGAAAGAGAGGGAGAGGGAAAGTGCCTTTCTTCTGACTGAGGCTATGATTTAAACCAGGCCTTTAGCAAAGAAAATTCAACACACTCTAACCCTGCAGAGGCAGGAAGCTGTCGTTAAAAGGTCATCTCTGTGGTCCAGACTTGATACGGGCCGGGAGAAAGGTTCCAAATGGTTGTGCTTTCCTTCTGCAGAGTTGCCAAGAGGATTTGAGAATCCGCAGGGCCTCATCTGTTGTTCCTTAAGCAAACATCTAATGTAATTTGAAATTTCACTTCATCATTTTGATGGTCTCCAGCAACTCTCCTTCAGCCTGTTAACTCTTTTTTTCTATGGTGGTCAGGGCACATTCTGAGCGACCCAAAAGGTACTGGCTTTATATGGACTCTATATACCCCACCAAATCACAAGAAAAATGATAAAGCAGGCTGAGGAAAAGCACTCTGCCTGCAACTTCCACTGTGGCTTGCAAACATTCTTCTCCCTGTCTCTCAATTGCTTTCTCTCCCTGCGAACCACTCTACTTTTGTGTCCTTATTAGCAGCCCCAAAGCATATAACAAAGAAAGGAATCCCTAAGTCTTCCCTAGGAAAGGAGCTGTGGGCTGGGTTGTCTTAAAATCTTAAGTACACACAGCCCACACAACACTGTGTTTCTCAGTTGTTAAGCATAAAAGAGGTGTGGCAGAAAACAGGTAGTAAATATGACGTTTGCATTAAAACATCTAAAAATGAAATCCCAGGTCTTCACTAACTACAGATCTCCTAAGGAAGGAAAAGGATATTTCACAATACACACTGTAATTTGACAAACCATTATCTTACTTAATCCTGACAAAACATCCAGGGAAGCAGATGTTATTGTCCATGTCATAGAATATCCAGGAAGTGACAGGCCCAGGGACATGATGCTGCTAAGGTATAAAACCTCAGCATGGAATGGTGGAGGACTGCTTCTGAAAGCCTGCATTCTTGAGTGACCAGGTGACCTCTGGCAGGTTAAGAGAACCTCTGTGCTTCATTTAAAAATGGCAAAAGTAACAGTAATTTCTACTTCCCAGGCATATGGGAAGATTTAATAGGGCAATTCTTGTTGTACACTTGGCTGCCTGATCTATAGTAAGTACTTAATACTAACGACGACCATCAAGCATAGACTGGCTAACCAGGTACACCAACCAGATGTGTGGAAGGTCGATTTAACTTCCTGTACTCACTAAAGTTCTCAATCTTTGCAAAATGAAATGAACTAGCTAGACAGCAAGCAGACAGCAAAGTGTTGTGGAGGTGAAAGACCTGTGAGATCTTGGGTCAACTCAGCGTGACAGTGTTGTGTGTATCAGTCCAGGTATGGCAGTCCCAGGTAGATAAATTCCATGTCTCCTCTGACTCATCCTCCAGCAGGAAGAATGGCTGTGATCATGGACAGGGGTGAAGGAAGGTAGGAAGGATCCTGGAAATGTTGAAATGTTCTGAGAAGACCTCATTTTCTGATTTAACTACACCGGGGTGAAGTGGGCTGGCTAGTGCTGAGAAACTGGAATTTGACCAAGCCTAAGAACTCTACCGCTCAGTTTCCCCATCTGTAGAAATAGGGAGGCTGAGATTTAGCTTACAGAATGATTGAGGCTGGGATTTAAAACCTTTGCCACTGAGATCTTGCAGAAGGAAGAGCTATATTCTGGTGGGCCAGGAACCTCCAAAATCTTAGCCCCTGTTCTCAGGGCAGAAAAAAGCACAGGTAGGACCTGCTCTAGGCTGTCTGGCCTCATGAATGTCTCTGGGAAAAGGGGATGGCAGCACTTGTCATTTGTAAGAAGAGGATCACACTCCCCTCCAAGGAAGCAGAAGAGAAAAGAAAAGAGAAATAATACAGAAAAAGAGCTTACCCCAGTCCCTGGCACCCAGCTGGGGTTCAGTAAATGGTAGTGATTATGATGATTATTATAATACAGGTGAAAGTGTGGGAAATTAACATTCTGCATAAACTCAACATATTATTATTCCTCTTCCTATATCTACTTCATAGGCCCTCAATTAAGGCATAATTAAAGATTAACTAAGGTTACAAGGTTGGCTGCCCACATTTTCTTTCTTGGTTTGGTCTTCAGTGCTGCTTATAACTTTTTATTCAGGCCCCAGGCAAGACATAAAAATGCTCTCAAACACCCAACACTGTTAAATGCCAATGAGCTTTTGCAACATCCAAACAACACTGCTGTGGATTTCTGAAGTTTAAGTCTCAAAGGCAAATGGAAATGTGGAAGGTAGAAAATAAACAGACCTAACTGGTTCCCACAATGCTCTGGGCACTCACCTTACCTGGACCTCAGTTTCTGTAGAATGATGGGAGAGCACCTGCCTTCAGAAAATATACAACAGAGCCGGGCGCTGGTGGCTCACGCCTGTAATCCTAGCTACTCAGGAGGCTGAGATCTGAGGATCGTGGTTCAAAGCCAGCCCGGGCAGGAGAGACCGTGAGACTCCTATCTCCAATAAACCACCAGAAAACCGGAAGTGGCGCTGTAGCTCAAGTGGTAGTGTGCTCGCCTTGAGCTGAAGAGCTAAGGGACAGCGCCCAGGCCCAGAGTTCAAGCCCCACGACCGACCAAAAAAAAACAAACAAAAAACAGAAAATATACAACAGAGGTTGCTCCTGGCAGGTGAGCAATAAATGCGAGCTCCTCTACCCCCTGCTATGCTTAGTGAAGGGCTTAGGGCCTTACATTTGGCCATTTCAATCTATCAACTGCAAAAATGACTTAAATATACCTTTAAGGGGACAAGGTTTGCTCATTGAGACCTTAGTACAAAGATGCCTTGAGGATTAGACCTCCCTTCTGTGTCTACGAAATGCTGTGGGGAATTAAAAAATACCTGTCACTTACTCAAGGACACAGGACAGGATTTTTGCAGAAGGGAGCCCTGACATGGTTAAGGATGCCACCTCAAGACAAGTCCAGCTGGTATAAATAGAATCCAAGAAAGAGGGAGCTGAAGGGATGCTATACAGGGCAAGTCTGTAGAAAGATGAGTTTGGAACCAGGTGCCAGTGTCTCACGCCTATAATCCTAACTACCCAGGCAGCTGAGATCTGAGAAGGGCAGTTTGAAGCCAGCCCAGGTAGGGAAGTTCCCATGAGATTCTTACCTCCACTTAATTAGTCAAAAACTGGAAGTGGAGCTGTGGCTCAAAGTGGTAGAGCACTATTAGCCTTGAGCAAAAAGAGCTCAGGGACAGTGCCCTGCCCTGAGTTCAAGTCCTACAACCAACCCTCCCCCTGCCCCCCCCCCAAAAAAAAGACAAATACGGGCTCTAGTCTCTCTGTAGCCTTGACCTAGGCTCTGTTCACTAGCATATTCATTTACTCATCTCCTCTCAAACCCATAGAATCAGAAAGGCACCACTCATTTTAAAAAGGGGCAATCAAAAATAAAGATTACAATACAACCCACAGACAGTCCCCATTCTTGTCCCTCACTGTTCCTCCATGTGGTAAGTCTAAGAGTTCTAGGAAAGTATCCATTACTTGGGACCTGTCCCAGGTTTGGGGTGTATGGGGAACATAAAAGATCTCTGGACCTCAGTTTCTCTTTTAGGGGTTCCCTCTAGTGAAGCAACCAAGGGAAGCAAGCCTGTAATGAATCTTTAATTAGGCCTTTAATTGAGAACCAACAAAGTAGATTCAGGAAGAGGAGTAAGTTGAGCTTATGCAGCCTTGTTAATTTCTCCCACCTCCTTCACCTATATTATAATAATCCTAATCATCACTGCAGTTTAATGAGCCCCAGCTGGGTGTCAGGGACTGGGTGAAACTCTAAATGATTTCTCTTTTCTTTCTCTCCTATATTCTGAGAGGGATGCATGATCCCCTTCTTATGAGGAGACCAAAGCTCACTTATCCAGGGGAGAAGCACTGACAGCTCCTTCCTCACACTAGAGGATCTGGACATTTCCTTCCAATGTTCAAGTAGTGAATCTCACCTAGGAAATCTACAGTACTGTATAAAGTGCTTATGGCTTCTACTTCCAGAGTAAAGTTCAAACAACTGCCTCACATAAGGTCACATTTCACATACTCAGGGATTTAGCCATTACCTACAGTGAGCTCACCTGTTCTGCTTTTATATGAGGTCATAAAAGAGGTGATGGGGGAAGTGTTAATAGTTTTCATGAGGTGCAATGGCCCAAGATCTGGAGATGATATGAATTATGCTTTGTATTAAAGCCTTCTTCATCCTCTAGAGAGGAAGGAAGTAGACATACTATATGTGGATTTTTTTTTGAAGTAGAGAAACGTTGACTTACTATGCAGGAGGGAATTGCATTTCAAGACTGACACTCATTTGGTTCTGCTTCATTATTTGTGTGCACTTTATGAGCAAGGAAGTGTGTGACTTTTAGGGTTTCTCCAATACTTAGAAAGAAGAAGAGAACTAAGCACCTATTAAGTTCCAGGAACCTTTTTACCCCAAGTACCACAGTCAGTCAGTCCTATAAGATGTGTTACACAGGGGCTGGGAAGGTGGCTCAGTGGTAGAGCGCTTGCCTTGCATGCATGAGGCCCTGGGTTCGATTCCTCAGCACCACATAAGCAAAAAGAAAAAAGCCGGAAGTGACACTGTGGCTCAAGTGGTAGAGTGCTAGTCTTGAGCTGAAGAGCTGAGGGACAGCGACCAGGCCCAGAGTTCAGGCCCCATGACCGGACCCCCCTCAAAAAAGATGTGTTACAGCCCTTCACCCATTTTACAGAAGTGGAAATGGGCTCAGAGAAATAAACTAATTGGACTGAAGTGAATGAGCCACACCAAATGTCATTTCTGAGCTTTGTACAACTGTGTGTATATACACATATGAAAAGGAAGCTAGATAAATAATTCCTTAGGACTACCAAGGACCTAAGAAGCTTGAGTAAAAGGAAGCCCTATGGGGCACAGAACTAGGTACAAAGTGACCTATGCACACTTGAGAAAACTCAAAGGGATCATAGCATTGTGTTGTAATGCTGAACCTAACAATGACATGCAGGAAAATTTTCAATGGGAAGCATCCATTGACAAAAATTGCAAAGAAATCTGTGCAATGATGAATGTGTCTTTGAATGCTAGGCAGGGAATCCAGGAGCTAGATTCTAGCCTCAGTTTGACAATAGCTCCACAAAGCAACCACATGCTGAGCACGTCCCCCATGTCCTTGGGGACACATTTCTTTCTTAAAATGCCGAGGCTGTACAGTGGGCTACGTCTGAGTCAAAGTCTTGCGATTCCATCTGTAAAATTCACCTAACCTAACAGCTTATTCCCCAATGAAGGATAAATGAAGTGTTTCCTGAACATGGTTCATTTTCTTCCACTAGAAGGTGAGTTCCTGGAGGGCTGGAAGGCTTCTTCGTTCTGTCCATCTGGCTCCCAGCACCTGCCAGTGATTGTTGAGTGGATGGAAGAGTGAAAGAAGAAATGGATCTGATCCTTCCTGGTGCAATATCAAAGAACCTGGACTCAGGAATCAGAAGACCTCAATTTTCATACAGTTCCAACTCTGAGTCCCATTTTACTCATTCATAAAACCCAAGCAATAATAGCTACCTCACAGCGTTGTTTACAATGTATTATTATTGCCAAGTTAAATGTTTTTATTGAAAGGGAGGCAAAAGAGAGAATAAATAAGGATCTTAAAGGGTGCAATTAGCTACTTAATTAATATCGCTATTAGGCTAACAGCAGCTGTGTGTATGTATGTACCTGTGTTCACTTCACAAGCAGTTTGGAGAAATTGGTAAGTACAGAGTACAATGCTAATCGCTAGAAAGAAACCATCAGAAAAGAGTATTTATCATGTATCTAAATATACTATGTGCCTAGCATGATTCTGTAAGCAGGATGGGAGGGAAACACTGTTCTTCCCACACTGAAGATAAGAAAAGCAAAGCTCAACAAGGTTAACTCATTTGCTAGGGTCAAACAACTGGTTGAAGCAAGTAGATGTGACAAGACCAGAGGGTTTAATGGACTAAAATGAAAATGTGAAATAACTTGAACAGAAATGTCCCTGTGCTATTTGCCAGCCACAAGGTAGAGGAAGCATGTGAGTAGAGAAGGAAAGGACATTTTAATTACATCACCACAGGTCAAAGTCAAGGTGGAGTTCATTTAAAAGAGGAAAGGGATTGGAATCTACTATATATTTTCATTCAAATATTAAAAAAAGAAGTTCATTAATGAAGTTACTCAATTGGAAAATGACATTTAAAAAAAAACCTTCAAAAGTGCTTCCCTTCTTAGGAAAACATCAAATTATTTCTCATTGATGTGATTTTTCTTTTGAATCGGGGTGGGAAATGTAGCCCAGGTGTCACCAATGCCATTGTGCCTTTGTGGTCCACAAACTCACAGAGGAAAAATATTTGGTGAATAGGGAAGATCAGTGCTGGGAAATGAATTTAGGGGCTCAGACAACAGAGGCAAGAAGGTGAAGGTCTAGTGGGTACTGCGCCCATGTGCCTTCTTATTCTCCTTCCCTGCAACAAACACAAGATGAAAAAGGGATCCAAGAATGTTTAGGCCACATTTTCCAGTTCTCAAAACACGTAAGGAAGGATTATGCTACAAATACCTGGTCCCCTCAATGCAGGGTCCACAGCTCCCTGGAGCTCCCGAGTGTGCCTGTCTGAATGCAAATCATTTAAGTTCATTTGAGGGTTTCATGTCATAAGGTTTGGGAAGACTGCATATCTCTCTTCTCTCTGAGAACTCCTGCAGCAAGGAATGTCTTCAACTTGTTTTGTTTTTTGTTTTGGTTGGTCATGGGCTTGAACTCTGGGCCTGGGTGCTGTCCCTCAGCTCTTCAGCTCAAGGAGAGTGCTCTACCACTTAAGCCACAGTGTCACTTCCAGTATTCTGGTGGTTAATTGGAGATAAAGAGACTCATGGACCTTCCTGCCTGGGTTGGCTTTGAACCTCTATCCTCAGATCTCAGCCTCCTGAGTAGTTAGGATTACAGGTGTCAGCTACTGGCACCTCGCTTGTCTTCAACCTTAACTTGCCTCAAATTTATTTGTCCATGGAATCCTTAAGCCAAGTAAACCTCTAAACTAAGTGCTAGTTTTCTCACGGATTTTTTTTTTTTGGGTCCGGTTGTGGGGCCTGAACTCTGGGCCTGGGCGCTATCCCTCAGCTCTTCAGCTCAGGGCTAGCACTCTACCACTTGAGCCACAGCGCCACTTCTGGCTTTTTTTCTTTTTGCTTATGTGGTGCTGAGGAATCAAACCCAGAGCCTCAGGCATGCAAGGCAAGCGCTCTACCACTGAGCCACTTTCCCAGCCCAGGGATTTTTTTTTTTAAGTCATCCACCTTAGACTTTTAGTTTTTCAGGTAGGACTTTGAGCTTTTGATGGGGCCAGCTTCAGAGCATCATCCTATGCCTTTCAAACAGCTGAGATTACAGGCAAGTGTCACCAAATCCAAACTAAGGATACTTCTGAAAAGCATCTTCTGCTACCTAGCCTATTTTAGCCACCCTTTGCCTCACTGCCTAACTATTCCTCTGCTTAAGAAAGTTAGTCTTCATTCTGATTATTGATTTTTTTTTCTAGTAGGATATCTATGTTTTTACATGTAATCAAACACTGTCAATGGCTGCTCACTCTCTAGAATATAAAGTATGAGCTCATCAGCCTGGTAGTCAGGGTTCTTTGTGGTATAGCTTTAAATAACAATCCCCAAGCTCTTTTTTTCCATTTTTTTTTCCCTCTGACTTTTAGATCATTCACTGTAGGTTGTCAGTAGTTGGGTTTCTAAAAAATTTATTGTAAAGGTGATATACAGAGGAGTTAGTTACACAAATCAGATAATAAGTACATTTCCTTTTGAACGGTGTTACCCCTTCCCTCATTCTCTCTCATTTTTCCCCTGGTATCAGTAGTTTTTTTTTTGAAATAATTTTAGACTTCTCTAAAAATTGAAAGAAAAAAGAATTTAAAAAATTCCTGTGTACTTTTCACCCAATGTCTTTCAATGACAATATTCAGCCTTTTCCAAATGAGACTTCGCCTCCCCTTAACTCTAAACTCCACATCTGTCTTGAGCAGCCATGACCAAGTCAGACTCATCTTTGCTTCTTTCCTGGACCTGACAGAGTACAGATCAATCAGGCGCAGGTGAGTGGTTCCCCGATTTCTCCGTCATAGGAGTAAGAATCCTGATGCAGCTGCCTACATTGTTCTGATGGTTTCAACTGTAGGCAGAAACGTATGCCAAGCACAGTAGCCATCATCTGATAGGTTAAAGACATGGTGAATAGAACCACAGAGGGCTACCCTGGCTTTATAGCACTGTTAGGCTATGGTGTGGGGACTTGTATAATAAATGTGAATTCAACCAAGCTTGGAATATGAGTCATAACTGCATCATAATACAAAGCTTTCCCTGGTCCTTTTGACAAAAACAGGGCAATTCAGGCTAATTAAGTGCAGAATGTGCATTCAAAACTAAAACTCCATTTGGAATTCCCAGGTTTCTTTACTGGCAGTAATATCTTGTCCTGCATGGTCTAGGTGGTGAACACATTTCTGTGTATAGACATCTCCCATCCTGGGCCTTATTCCATGTGGCCACAGCAACTTTCTACAAGCACATAAGGATAACAGAAATGATACATCTCTGTGATCTCCCACCATTTCCTTCCTCCTTCGGCGCTACTTCAGCTGGAACAGAGATGAATTTCTCAGCATTGCTCCATCTCTACAGGAATACTTCTCCCTGCACAAATGGCTGAGCTGTTCACTGGTCTTAAACCTAGGATGCTCTTTGTCCAATATAGAGCTGCCATGGCAGAAGCCCTCCATGGCTCATGGTTACAGAATCACATGCAGACTGCAGTAGGATCTCCTGGGCCTTTCATAACACAGCTCTGACAACCGTTCATGAGCTACTGGGGAGGAAGGAGGACCTTACAACACTATGGTAATAATGCCTGCTTTTCCATCCCTTGGTATCACTTTGTTCATGGTGTTCCCTAAACCTGAAATACTTTCACTTGCTCTGTCTACTTGAAGAACTTACGTTAATCTATCAGATTCAGAACAAGTGCCAGTTCACTCTGTGTGTGTGTGTGCATGTGTGTGTGTGCGTGTGTGTGTGTGCATGTGCGTGTGCATGTGCGTGTGTGTGTGCGTGTGTGTGTGTGCATGTGTGTGTGCGTGTGTGCGTGTGCATGTGTGTGTGCGTGTGTGTGCCTGTGCGTGTGTGTGCGCGTGCATGTGCCCGTGTGTGTGCATGTGTGCGTGTGTGTGTGTGTGCGTGCGTGTGTGTGTGTGCGTGTGTGTGTGCGTGTGTGTGTGCGCAGGCACCCATGTGTGCCTGCACACTGGTACTGAGGCTCAAACTCAAGGCCTCCCACTCTCATTTGACTTTTTCACTCAAGGCTCGTGCTCTACCACTTGAGCCACAGCTCTACTTCCAGCTTTTTTGCATCTCATGGATTTTTCTGTCTGGACTGGCTTTGAACCTGGTGAGCCACCACAGCCCAGCTCACAAGTTCAGTTCTTCACATTTATCTCTACTTTCTAGTTCCCCAGCAGTCAGTGCCAACTATTAGTAAAAATGGGTTAATAACTACCCACCTCCTGGAGCTGTCAGGTTTAAGTGTAAACACACATACAGCATTCACAAGGATTTACAGCCCTTTACAGCCATGTCAGTATAACTGCTATTGTGACAAAACTACGTTTTTTAAAAATCTGCTTATACATTTTATGCCCTGCCAGGCCAGAAGACAGTGATCAGGTTGTCAGTTACAGTGGGAGAGAAACAAATTACTTTCTAGGAAATTAATTTTCTTTTGACTATGAAATAGCATGTTTTCAATACAGTATGTAAAAAAGAGAAAAGTACAAAGGAAATAAACCCTGACATAGTCAAAACACTGTGTAATCACTGCTGTTAACACTCATAGTTGTGTCTTTCTAGTCTTTTCTTATACATATGTAAGCATATACTTATCAAATTAAGTTTAGATTGTGTATTATATATGGTTTCAATCTAATTTTTACATAACAGTGTAAGAATTTCTTTGAATCTTTAACTTTTAAAACATCATTTCATTAGTGACTTAAGACATCATCATATAGGTAAATTTTTTACCTACTGTCTATTACTCAACATACAATTTGTTTTCACTGTTGCTGTGTGTGTGTGCACACGTGCATGTGTACATGTATTGCTACTGGGAGCCTGGGCAGTGTCCCTTAGTTTTTTTCCTCAAGGTTGGTGCCTTACCACTTACTTGGCCATAGATCCCCTTCCAGTTTTGTTTTGTTTTAGTTTTTGGTAGTTGATTAGAGATAAGAGTTTCACAGATGTTTCTGCCTAGACTGGCTTACAATGGTATCCTCAGAGTAGCTGGGTTTAGAGGAGTGAGCCATTGGCCTCTGGCTAGTGATGTTATTTTTGGAACCATGGAGTCGAATTGTAAGTTTTGCCAACATGTAGGAAGGTGGCTCTCAGACGAAGCAGGGCCCTCCTGTCACTTAGGATGGATGCTCAGAAAATAAGCTCCTCTTGGAGGGTGGCTGGACTGAGTCTTGGAAGGGCTAGCAAATCTTCCTATGTTAACCCACGTAAGAAGCCACTAGGACGTGGACTCAGACCACAGTGAGTCTCAGCTGCTCCCATCCCCCTCCGTGTTCCGTCCCATTAACATTCCTCCTGGGAGATGGCAGTTCCAAAGGATAAGCCAGCACTGTTGTGAGTCAAGGGTCCTGAGAACCAGTCCTGTAACCTGAGCCCTAGCAGCTCAGCTACACTCACCCCAGGGACACACTGGTGACAGACGAAAGTGCATCTCACAGCCCTGGATTGTGTTTCCAGAGCACAGGTGTGGGGAGATTATCTTTCTGACAAGCCAAACATGTACCCCAATCTCTACAGCTGCTCTTTCTTCCGTCTTTGGTCCTCAGCCTACCCGAAATAGCATCCTCCAGCCCTTCTCGGTGAAAGCCAAGAGTTGTCTTCACCTGGGCCCCTTTGCTCAAAAGACTTATCGAAAGAGCCTGACAAATTGCTTCACTTTGTCAAGCCAGAGAATGAACAAACATCTTGCACTGGGCCTATCAGACCATGTCTGGCTGCAGAGGCTAGGAGCTCAGCCACCAGATCCTGTGGGTCTGTCACTTGCTAGCTGCGCTGGGCAAACTGCACGGTCTCTGAGCTTCAGTGGCCTTGCCTGTAATAGCAGAGCCAGCCTGCTGCCCCTGCCTTGCTATAAAGCAGAAATGTGTTCAGGGACAGGGAAGCACTCAGTGCCCTATGTGAAGGTGCTCCTGGGAGAAATAGCGTGAGGGTCTGGTGGGGCCATCTAGGCCAGACTGAGGGAGGATCAGTAAGGAGAATCCAAGCCAGGAAAGGCTACTCTGTGCAAGTCCTGGTGACATCCATTCAGATAGGACTTGGATGCGACTTGGTCCAGTGCTAGGGAGGCAGCGGGGGAAGGAAGCACTGGCTGTGTGCCGGCTGGGAGTTCACTGGAAGCAGGTGCTGGGGAAGCCGATTTAGGAACATGGACTGCTTGGCTCTCCACACCCCCCCAATGTGTTGTAGAACCCAGAGCAGGCTCTCCCCAGGCTGCCCTGACTCATTCTCACCTCACAAAGCTGTCCCCAAGCAGGCAGGAGCTGCCTCCGACAGAACACAGACGACATTCCTGGCCTGTCTTAGTTGACCAGCTTGCTTTTCTGGAAGAGTCATTTTCTGCATACCTACTGTGTGTTGGGCCCTTGGCTTGATACTTTGGCATAGAGGATTTCATTGGCTCCCCAGGACACACCCACAGACTAGTTATTCCCATCCCCAAGCAGCAGTTACTGACTCTTAAAGGATCAAGTCTGTTAAATACAAATAACTGGCCACACCAGGAAAAGCCTGAAGCACTGTTGGACCAGTGTCTTGGCTGGCACTCCTCAAGTGGCAGGGCAGATCTGCCTCCCACTTCTCCATGCCTTCGTGGTTCCTAAGTGCAATTCCTGTGAGTAATAACCAACATTCTGTCCTAAAGAAACCAGTGGGCCCAAGGATTGACTTGTTCTTGTACTATGATCATGCCCCCGTTCATCATTTCACAAATACAACCTACTCTCTTCTCCCCAGGGAAGAATCTCTATCCTTATTTTGCAAAAGACAAAAATAAGACTTGGGGAGGGAGACCAATGGTCCAGTGCTAAGCGCTACACACTAGACACAGGGTGACCAAGTCTTTCCTGGCTGGCTTTGAAGCCTGTGCCCTTCCCAGCACAGCCTGCCTTTCCAAGGGAACCCCCTGAGAGGCTCCGACTGCTGTGGGGTCCCATCAGACCTTTACGACCTACAAAATTCGCCCTTGAAAAGCTGGTGCCAGGTCCTGTGTGGTCTTTAGGTCTTCCTGGCTCAGAAAGTTCATCTCTTGCTAGCCCCAAGAAGATTTTTTTTTTTTTTTAGCAAGGGATCATTATGAAGGTGCTTTCTCCACCTCTACCCCTCCACCCTCCAAAAAACAAGCACTGTGCTGTTCTCAGCCTGTGGGGCCCAGGGGATGGCAGCAGCACTCAAGCTGGGCACAGGAGGCCTTTAAGGAAGGCAGATATTTCATACGTCCGCTTTTAGGTGATTTTCTAGTGCCAGAGCAAGTATGCTCTGAAGCTTAAGGAATGTCCCAAGAAGGATCTTGACTCCTGAAAGCTATAAGACAGAGAAAGAAAAGATGTCCTATTTGGTGGAGGAGGGTATGGGCTAATGGTAGGCATGAGCAGCATATTCCTAGAACTAGGAATACAGAGATTGCAAACAGGCAGGAAATAAGGCCAGTCCCTTCCTACCCTCGCCTGCCCCTCTTATTACTTCCTCATTAGGAGAAATTTGCACACAACAAATATATAGCATTTAATTACTGATCAAAAATTCCCATATATTTAGAGAAATAGTGATTTTTTAAGGCATTTTTATCACTATTTTTCCCCATATGGAACAATACCTAGGTCTTTAGTGATAGTTTATAGATGACCTCTTTTTTTATTATCAAGGTGATGTACAGAGAGGTTACAGTTACATAAGTAGGATAATAAGTACATTTCTTGGCAAACTTGTTTCTCCTTTCCTTATTTCTCTCCTACTTTCCCTCTCCTTATAGATGACCTCTTCAAAAGTCTTGACCATCTAGGTGAGCTATGTGAGTGTGCAAAACTGTAGTGAAGAGTAACAAAACTGGAATAAATTAAGGGTAACAGAGGATAAGTAAATATTAGTTCTGTCTTCCGTGCTAGACTTCAAGGGTTTTGATGTAGGATACCCCCTCTTCACCCATTATTTTGGTAACAACATACTCTGTTTACACACAGCTTCTGTGGACAACACCTGCTGCACAAAGGTAGGCACATGCCTGCCTTACTGAAGGTCCTGCCAGAGGGCACCACCTGCCCACACCTGTCCTCCTGAGCACTACTGTCCTATGCTTTGTCTCCTGGAAGCCACAGGACAAGCTGGAGAGGCCGGCAGAGCCAGTGATCTTCTTTTTCCCTTTACAGAAAAGGCACAGGAGGGTCCCAGGAGGCAAAGTGACTTTCCAGTGTTGTCATCCAGCCAACCAGGAACAGAGCTGGGACAGGAGGTGACACCCTGCCTGGGTGGACCTGGGTGATCCTGTGATGTCTTGGATTAAAATATACAGAAACCTGCCTGAAGTCTCAGTTGTGACTCAGGTATAAAGAAACAAGGCACATGATTTCATTCACACTTCCAGGCTCAGCCCTTGTGCGTTTGCCAAAAGAAAAGGCAGTTGGGGTCACCTCCCTCACCTAGTCACACTCTGGGAACCCAGGCTCAGTACCTAACCAGCTTGCCCTAGAGGAGGAAGCTGCCTAGCTCTGAACTAACAAATGGAAGTTCCTTCTTGTCTTCAGGGGCCTCTCACTCTACAAACCCCTCAGAGCTTGAAGGGCTTGGCTAAGAGGCAGCTTCAAAAGGGCAGAAAACATGGTACATTTTCGTCAGTCACTAAGAGGTCTGCAGGGCAGGGCTTTTGATGTTAGCTGGTTCCCTTTGTCTGTCATTCCTAGTGCCCAAGAACAACTCTTGAGAGACAAGTCTGGAGAGCAGGAGGCTTCCTGTTCTCAGATTCAAGGCTAATTGTGGCTCTGCTCATCAAATGCTTTCTATGTGCCAAGACCAGAGCTAAGCTTTTCATGAAGCATGCCCAAGCTTCTTAACCCCCTGCTGGGTTAGCATTATGTGGCTTTATTACACACACAAGGCCAACAAGGCTTAGAAAGGGTTATTAATCTGCCCCTGTTCACTCTGCCAGCAAGTGGCAGAGCTGAGATTGGAACGTAGGCTTTTCAGACTGCAAAGCCTACCCCGTCCCTTTCACCAAACACTCTTGATAACCAAAGGATAAAATAGAATTCTTTTCCTGTGTATTTTTTCCGTGGGACTTCTCTTCCATTAAGAACTGCAGTATGGGGTGGGAGGCATGGTTCAAGTGGCAGAGCACTTGCCTGAAAAATCCAAAGATGTTTGTGATCAATCCTCAGCACCTCCAACAAGCAAGGAAACAAAACAAGCTCTCAGATTAAAAAAAAAGACTCATTTGGGATAAACTTCTTCATGATCAAAATAAGACAACTATTCGCTGTGTTTGACACACTGCACTGTAATGAATAGGACAACCACTGACAGAACGCCCACTGTGTGTACAGCTCAACTCACTCAATAAGCAAACAGGTGAGCCAGGCTCCCGTGGCTGATGCTTATAATCCTAGCTACTCAGGAGGTTGGGACCTACGGATTGTAGTTTAAAGGTAGCCAGGGTAGGAGAATCTAAGGGATTCTTATCTCCAATGAAGCAGCAAAAAGTGGGAAGTGGAGCTGTATGTAGCTCAAGTGGTAGAGTGCTAGCCTTGAATGAAAAAAGCTAAAGAACAGCACCCAGGTCCCTAAGTTCAAGTCCTAGTACTAGCACATAAAAAAATAACCACCCATTTGTAAGGGCTGAGCACATTTGTAATAAGTATTGTTTATAAATAACCAAGAGAAGGGTACCAACCTACCCAACCACACAAATGAGAAACAAAGGACGTTTAGAGCACAACAGAACTCCCAACCCCTCAAATTCAGCAGCTTCTGTGTCTGGTTGGATTGTAGTCTGGGTTTGAGTCAGGGAGTGGGGTGGGGGTTGTGCAGGGTGTTTAAGACCCTTGCCAAGGACTAGAAAGCAGAAGGGGACAGAAAAGGAGGTGAGAGTCCTTTTTGTCCCAATAGCTACTACCTCCTTAGAAAAAAACCTTAAAAAGAAAAGTTTGCCTTTACAATCTGGAGGGGTTTTTCATGTTTCAGCTCATGTTGAATTGTTTTATGCTGCAGCTATAAACCTCCGACAGAGAGGCTGCAGGGACTAGGCTGACCCAACTTTAACTATGCCGGGTCCACTGTAAAGCTCAGGTTACGAGGATCACTTCTGGTGCCAAGGCAGTTTAACAAGTATGAAAGCCTGTAATTCGTTCCAGTTGTCCTGCCTTGCACAGAAGGGCTATTCCTGGGGTGGGGTTCACCACACTCTTGCCAATGTGGTTCCCATTACCCCTGCACACCCAGCAAGGGGCTGTTGGAGCACCACTGCTGAGTGTGAATTCTTTGCAAAGCTTCAGAGCTCTTGTATCCCAGGAGATTGGGAGGTGGGGAAAGGGGGTGCTCATCTACCCGTCCTGAGAAACTTCTTCCCCAACTTGTCTCTTTCCAACCCAAGCTCAACCTCCTGCTTTTTAGTTTGAAAAGTTTCAAGCCTATAGAAAAGCTGGGCTAGTGCAAATACACCCCAGCATTCACTCTTCACCTACATCTGTCAACTGCTAATTTGTCACCACAGTTGCTGCCTCTCTATTTATAGGTAGTTTTCTTCTGAACCATTTGAATGGAAGTTGCAGATAGGCATGCTTTTCCTATCAGTACACAGCCTAGCAAAAGGACCACCACACAACTGAGTGAATGAGCAATTATCACACAACATTACCAAACACACACCACATCCACAAACAACCTCAATTCTTCCCAAATGTCTGTTTTGCTGCCTTAAAAAAAATCAGGATCTAATCAAGATCCAAGTGTGACATTTGGCTGTTGAATTTTGTTAGTCTCTTGTTAGGCACTCTGTGGGAGCCTTGCACCCAACCCAAACACTTTCATTTTTTTAATGGCATTGACATTTCTGAAAAGTCCAGGCTACTTTTCCCACAGACTGGTCTACATTCTGAATGGGTCTTATTGTGTTTTCATGGTTAGATTTGGGTTAAATATTTTTGGTAAATACATCTCACATGTGGTAAGATGCGTATCTTGGGATTGGAGGCATGGCTCAGGTTGTAGAGCCTCAGACACCAAGTTTGAGTTCTGGTCTTAGAAAAAAAAAGTACATTTTATCTTTCCTTTCCCTTTATTTCCTTTTGTTTGTTTGTTTGTTTTCAGTGCTGGGAATTACACACAAAGCCTTGCATATGCTAGGCATTTGATCTACTACTGAACTACAACACAGCCCTAAATGCACTCTTAGTATGTTCTGTCAGGATAGCATGACACTGGAACACCAAGTCCATCACTTGCTTTCTCTCTTTCTCATTAATAAGGAATCTCTGATACAAGCCTCTTTGAATCAGTTATATGATCTTCCTCCTATTCCCTAGCTTACCATCCATTCTTTCCTGGTCTTTAGTCTCTACATCTTGAAATGCCCTTAACATGGGCTCCTCATGCCAATTAGATGCCAAAGTCAATGGGTATTTTTACATGTGCCTTCTTTATTTTTTAAATGTCTTCTTAGCTGAACATAAAAATATAAAAATTGTAGCTAATTGTGGGGTCACATGTATGTCTTCTTGACCCCTGGCAGTATTGGATGTTGATGTTTAAGCCCTTCTTCAAGGACCAGAATTTGTCTCAGTCACACCATTCCTGTGAGGATGGACTAAGTCAATAATCGGTATACTGTAAGTGCTGCAGACACCTCTGCTGGATAGATGGACAGACAGATGGATTCATGGATGGATACACACATTAGGAAAAGTCAAGACTGGGAATATGATGACCTAGCTTTGAATTCCAGCTTCCACTTTCCATCCAAAGAGTTGACTTAAATCAGATTAAATAGGATCATATTCAGAAGGAAATATAGAAGACCAACAGGCAGTTAGGACACAATAGTGTTGCTCACCTGAGTAGGAGTTTAAGGGAGAATCAAAGAGTTTCAGGAAGGGGAAAGGGGCCATGACTGCAGTTAGAGACTACAGTGCAGTCTGCAGCTCTGGGTTTCCAGTGCAGGTGGAGGGCCTAGTCTATTGCAGCTAGATGTGAGCCAGTAAAGCCCCATGGAGAAGGAGGTACAGGATTCAGGAGAGAATAGTATTATCCTCACTATCTCAGTTTCCTCTCTCAGCCTCTGTCATTGCAAAGCTCTTTGATGCTATCTTAGGTCTACCCCCATCTTTCTCCCGCTGGGAGGGAAGTACAGGGGGCAGAGGCTTTCTGTGCTGTGAGGGGTTCAGGACCACTCCGCTGAGTGATTCCATGACCTGAGAAGCCTGCCCATTGTCTAGGCCTTAAGGGGCCACTGCCCCTTACCACTAACCCACCTCAGGACAAAGGCCATCACCAGCTTAGACAAATAAGCTGCTTAGCCAGACCTCATGCATCATCTTGTCACCCACACAGGGGCCCAGCAGGGATACCTTCAAAGAGCTAAGAGCACTGGAGTGCAACTCAGCGACTTTCATTCAGGGGGCTTCTCACCACGGGTTGGGGACTGCTGCCAAAATGTGCATGCGGATGGTCTCCAATGCAGAAGGGTGGGAAAAAAAATCTCCGATCTGCTTTGGAGCTTCCTTTGGATGCTGCGGCTTCCTGGGGAATATCTAGCTATTAGATGAGGACAGGAGCCTGGCAAGGGTGAAAAGATGTTGGATTAAAGAGCCAGGCCTCTCTGGAATGCAAAATACCACCCTGTATGACTTTGGGTAAATGGTGTACCTCCCTGAAGTTCAGTCCATATAGCAGTAACCAGAACAATGATCATGATAATTGTAATAATAATAATAGCAATAACTTCTATTAAAGACTTGGCACTAGCTACACACTTTGCTAAATACTTTATATCCATTATTTCACATCGACTTCTAACCACACTATGAAGTATGTATTATTATTCTCATTTCATACATGAGGAAGACATTGAAACTCAAGAGGCTGATCATTTCCTAAAGATCATAACTGATAATGCCAGAGGCAAAATTCAAACCCAAACTCTAAGTCTTCTGTTTCAGTCTTCCAATCCCCTAGCAAGTTTAAGGGGCAGGGGAGGGCAAAGAAGATGACACAATGTTTGTATCCAGAAGATGCTCAAAAGTGGGAGTAACAGACCTGTCCTCGGGCAAGGCAATGGTCCCATCCCTGCAGCTGCCCTAGGAAAATGAAATCTGGTTATAGTTCTATTCCCGAGGAAAGGAAGAATATAAGGGGAGATGGAATCTAAAGATGAGACTATTAAATGAATAGGTGGATAGATGGATGATAGATAGATGGATGGATGGATGGATGGATGGATGGATAGGTGGATGGAGGGATAGATGGACAGATACACAGGGAAATAAACATTTCCAGATCTGAGAATTAGGTTGGAAGCATTTGGTTGCACACAAATAACTGTTATACAATGTATGAACATCAGGCCAAGCAAAGTATCTGACTCCTCGGGAATTATCCTTTTCCTCCAGGAAAGTCTCTCTGCCTTCTAGTTTAAACCAAACCTCTTCAGTATCTCCAGTCTCCGCCTCCTCGGATCTTGTTTCCTTCACTGATGTGTGCTTCTGGGCAGAGCTGCCTGGATGCGTGTCTGCCTCTTCATCAGCCCAGGAGCAAGCCATGAGCCCTGGCAACTGTTAGGTCTTTAATCATAATTTGCTGAATTGAATTGGTTCTGAAGGATGAACAAGACTTGTTTTTTCATCCATCAGTTCAAGTCAGGAAGATCCTCCCTTGCTTTCATTAGAAATTAATGAGAGTCTGTTATGGCTAGAAAAGTCTTTTGCTTCTAGTCTTGCTAAACACTCATTGCAAGTCTTGTATTGGGCACCAGGAATGTCCTTCAAGAATGGTGTCAGTTCCGGGTGCCAGTGGTTCACATCTGTAATCCTAGCTACTCAGGAGGCTGAGATCATAGAATCACTGTTTGAAGACAGCCTAGATACCAAAGTCTGTGAAACCTTTATCTCCAATAAACTACCAAAAAAGCCAGAAGAAGAGCTGTTTCTCCACTAATCTTGAACAAAAAGAAGCTCAGAGACAATGTCCATGCCTTGAGTTCAAGCCCCATGACCAACACACACACATACACACACACAGACACACACACACAGACACACACACACACGCGTGCGCAAAAGTGTCAGGTCTGCACCTAGATCAACAACCACACCAAGCAAGGCCTTTTGGGTAGAAAGATCTTAACTATCAGAATCTAGGCTCCGGCAGAATCACCCTGGCTGGTGTAAGGGGATGGGTCAAGAGAGGGATGAAGAGAGGGACGGGAGGCAGGAGCCAGGGAGGATGCTCTGCAGTGGTCTAGGGGCAGGGAGATGTCTTAGTCAAAGTACTTTTGCTAATGAGATGCATCATTTTTCAAAATTAGCCAATACACTCTCAACTTCCATTTTCATTCCTTCTTAGGACAACAGCAATAGGTGTTTACAACTTCATTTTGGATAAGTTAACTTCCTGGCCCCCTAAAAATGTTGTTATTGAGGAATAAAATCAGAGAGTAGGGAGAGACCAATGAACACAGAGCATGCTGGAATCCTGGGGTCTTAGGTATTACCCCCCATCCTACTTCTGAAGTACCCCGCAACTGCCATTCTTAGCTTCCTTTAGCATATGGGTATGTGGGTGAGTCAGGAATGTGCTATGCATTCACACAGGTACTAGGGGGAAGCTGGTTCTTATCAGGTGTGTATTTTCCTCCAGAGTTTCCACTGGGACATCTAAAGAGAAGTTTCTGGAAGTGCGAATGTATGATTATCACTAGCGAGTGTGTTATTTATAGAAAAATGACCCATCAGGAGAGGGAGAGAGTGGAGCATAAATGAATTACCAGTCATTTTCCCTTCTTTCAACTCCAAGGGGATGGCCAGCCGCCCAGGAGAAAAACCCATCAAGAGCTTCAGCACTCACTTGCTGTAAAGGTGGGGAACCCTGGGGAATGGAAGCCAAGCAAAGGCCCCGGTCCCAGACTCTGTTTCTAAGACCCCATACAATGTTTGCTTAGCTGCTGCCTTGGGCTCACTCTCCCACCCAAAATCTCTGGAAATCACTCAGGAGGAGGAGGGGTGAGAGCTCAGGGCTCCCAGGCAGAGCTATTAATTGCTGTGGCTTTTGGAAGGCTGGAAGAGTGTCACAATCTGCCTTCATTCCAGAATACATGGCTAAAAACGTTTGGCTTTCACAAGGGGAATAAGGAATCTAACAATCACTGGGTACCTATTATGTTGCAAACACTGTGCCAGAAACCTTGTCCTTATTTTCTCATGGATGCAACCATTTTGTGAAGTCCTATTAAAACCATTTTTACAAAGGAAAAAACTAAGGACCAGAGAGCCTAAGCAAATTGCCCATGGCTACACAGCCCAGTGAGAACTTATTGACTCCTATAACTTATCTTTTCCTATCACATCTCCATATTGTGCTATTGCTGTTTTCCTTTCCTACTTTTTTTTTTTGTTTCCTCTCTCCTTTTGGAGAGGCAGAGGATGGCACTGAGACTTGAGCTCAAGACCTTCAGCTCTCAGCAAGTGCTCAGCCTAACATTAGCTATACCCCTAACCCTTTCCGTGTTTCTTCTAGGCCTTATAAAATAGAGGATTTTTTCCCCCTCCAGTTTTTAATCTCAAACACCTATATAAATAATGGCAGTTCAGAGGGAGAGGGCAGAGGGAGGCGGGAGGGAAAAGAGGGAGAAGAGGGAGAAGAGAAAGCCACATGGTTTCCCGGTGCACCCAGGGGGCCATTAACCAGTAATGGGGGATCCAGCTGAGCTCAAAGCACCCACCTCAGACCTGATGACAGGGCCAGAGGGGAAAGCCTGAGGGGAGGTGGGAACAGATGGCTCCCAAAGACCCCCATTTAGGAAAGGGAAGAAGGATGGGTTCAGGGAGCAGCAAGAGATGTTTATAATTCTAGGTAGTACATGGCATTAAAAGCCTGTATACTAGAAAAAGCCATGGGGCCTAATTCCTTCTGGCCATTCCCAGTCACAGTCACCAGGAAGAGAGCTTCTACTTTCTTTCAGTCCTTTGCATGAAGGAAGGAAAAGTCTCAGCTTGATACTATTTCGTTGTTGTTGCTTGAACATCTAACATTGGCGAACATAGCTGTGTGGCAGAGGCAAGTCGGGGCTCCATGTCCTTGGGTCTACATTCTTTGGGCAGAAAGCAATAACTTACTTTCATTGTGTTTATTTTTACAGTACCTTTTGTTTATGGGACATCACAGACTTTGCCACATGGCAAGTGAACTATAGTGCTGTAAAATACTATTTCCCTTTTAAAAAATAAGTAAATTGGCTTACATTAAAAACAACAACAACAACAACAACAACCTTTAAGTACTCAGGAGGCTGAGATTTGAGGATCATGGTTTGAAGTTATATCAGGCAGGAAAGTCAGTCCATGAGACTCTTACCTATAATTAACCACCAAAAAGCCAGGAATGGAGCTGTGATTCAAGTCATAGTGTGCCAGATTTGAGTGAAAAACCTAAGAGAGAACCTAGGCTCTGAGTTCAAGCCTCAGTACAGGGAAAATCAACAACAACAATAACAACAACAACAACCTAACCTTAAAGGAATATAAGGTGACAGTGTAAGTGGGCACATTACTATAGTCTACCACCATAAAGTTTGGGATGTGGTTACCTTGTCTAGTTCTCTCACTGCACAGATCACAAAGCTAAAGAGCCCAGGGACAAAGATGCAAGGCGACAGCAGGTGAGAGACAAAGCCAGGGTCAGAAGCCTGGTGTCCTGTTCCACTCCCAGGCATATGCAGAACTCCATCTGAGCTCAGCCTCTCCAGCTGAGGTTTGTAACTGGACCGCAGAGCTTCTAAGACACAGTGGACTTCACAGGTTTGACTGAGTTTTCCTGTGCAAATCCCAAAGTAGTCCAAAGCTGTAGAGCTATGGGGCAGCTCTCCAGGGTGATGATCCCCTCTGTGCATGCTTCCTAAGTACACAGAGCTACTATTCTCCTCACGGAGCCACCTCTACTGCTCTGAGGATCCACTGAGCTGACGGATGTCAGTGAGCTTTGGGAAGGGGAGAACCCCACACATGTTAGTTATACTATGGCTGGGAACTGGCAGCTCATGCTGGCAATCACAGCGATTCAGGAGGCTGAGACCTGAAGATTGTAGTTCAAAACTAGTCTAGGCAGGAATGTTCCTGAGTCTCTTATCTCCAGTTAAACACACACACACACACACACACACACACACACACACACACACACACACACACACACACACACACACACACACACACACACACACACACACACACACACACACCAGAAGTGGAACTGTGTCCTTAAGTAATAGAGTGCCAGCTTGGGGCAAAAAGCTAAGGGACAGTGTCCAGGCCCTAAATTCAACCCCAGTACTGGCACACCTACACTAACATGTGCCTGTCCATGTATTTGTGTGTGTGAGCACACATACACACATACACATACATACACACATTTCCCAAATTCTCATTGAGCTCCTTCCAGGTACCTTTTCAACAATCTGGGCCTTGAAGTGTCCAGAGATGTTTTGAGATGTGATCTGCTTTCCACAAAGGCTCCATGGAGTTGGTCATTCCCATTTCAATGGGGGACAGAAATCTGGTTCAGTTTCTAGATGGAAAATTCCGGGACATGTGGCCATATGCCTTCATCAAAGGATGGTCTAGGAATTCCTAGCTCCAATCAAGCAGCCCGACACCAGATATGTTATTTTTGTATCTTTGAATACAGTGGTATTTGGGAAAATGAGTAGAAAGGAACTGCAGATAGTCTACAATCTAGTCACACGAGTGACTAATTAGAGGGCCCCAGTTCTCTCAGGATGTTCAGTGGCATTAATTCAAAGTGTGACCTGTTTATTTTGCAAGGTCAGGAAGACGCCTTACCTCCTAGAAAGCCAATGCGGCAATTAAATTAGAGTCACTGGAGTTTGCCTGAGGTACTGCATGAAAAAGGCCTTTGTAAACTACATAAAGCAGAAGTGACCCTTGAGAGGGTGTCCCCACTGCCCTCAATTAGAAGGTGTAATCATCCATCCCGATGGGAGGCTCAGGTAAGGGCTATCCTTATAGAGGGAGCCCACAGTAGAATGCAGGGGGCCCCCAAAGCCTGTGTCACAGTGCGAACACTAACCCTGCTCCCTGGCATATATACAAAGCTTTACCACACATGGCTCAGAGGGCCAGTCCTCCAGGGAGGCTGTGCACTTTGGAAACAGGGTGCTTATGGAAAGGAGAAAGCAGGAACACCGACTTATTTTTCAGTTTGATTCTGGCTTTTGATTTTACAGTTAGAGGCCAAGCACTGTCTATGGTTAGGGCTGAAGTCATAGTGTAGTCAAAGCTGATGTCGGGGAACGTGGAGTTGGCTGAGGAAGCCAGACATGGACTGGCCAGAGCTCAGGCTGCTGGACAAAGAAGTCTATATAGAAGAAAGTGACATTGCACAAGGGATACCAGCCACAGAAGCCACAAGGAACAAGTCCGGAAGAACTCAGATTTGCTGAGTTCTTGCATCCTGCATCCCCAAGCCGGGTTCAAAGCCAATCCGGGCAGGAAAGTCTATGAGACTCCATTTTCAAAATGATGAACAGAAAGCAGGGCTAGAGGCATGACTCAAAGATTAGAGTCCCAGTAGAGAGCAAGTTCAAATCTAGTGCAGGCAAAAAACAAAACAACAAAACTGATTACCAAATCAAAACCTGATTAGAACTAACAAGAGGCCTGAAGTCTTTTTTTCCTCTCTCTCTCTCTCTCTCTCTCTCTCTCTCTCTCTCTCTCTCTCTCTCTCTCTCTCTCTCTCTCTCTCTCTCTAATTCTACTAGTATAACTATTTATATGTCTGACTACAGAATCAGTGATTACTATGGAAACTTCAGGAGAATATAGAAGATGTACTCTGTTGTCTTGGCATAATTTGAAAATAACAAATTTTCAAAGCATCTGAGTCCAAGGGTTTCATTTAAGGAAGTTTGACTGTGTTAACATATTTTCAGTGTCTCCTTGCTTAGAATACCCTCCACCCCTCATCTCTCTGCAAAATATCCCCCAACATTTAAAATGACATCAGCAATGAATGGATAAAGGAAGAAGTCAATTTGTCTTTCTACTCAGAGTTAAGAACTTGACTTTCCTAGAAAGTTGGTACAATAAGAATTTATTTACCAACAAAGGATTTTTTTTTTCATGCAAGGGAGTTAGGAGAAATGGAGAACAAAATTGCCTGAGAACTTTATACATCTCATATTCTTTACCCTGAGAGCTTGCTAAATAAGCAGACCTAAGTAACTGCAGTTGGTATGGGACAATAAATACAGGTCCCATGGACTTTCTGGTAGAAGACGACAAACAGCTTCCTGGACCTCTCCTTTAACAAGAAAAAACTGGGTATCCCTGGCCTCCTGAATTCACAACCTGACTTGAAAGAACCCCAGCAGACTTCCCCTGGGGACTGTGGATAGGTCCTAAATTAAGTTGAATTAAAGAAAAACCAAAACAAAACATTTTTTAAAAGGAGCTTGTATGCATAGCAGTGTTTCCCATTTAGAAAGAAAAATAAACACTTCTCCATTGGATTGGAAGTCAAAACAAAATAATCCCTGCCGCTTAAAACCTGAGAAAGTCAATTAAACTGCCAAACACCAGTGATGTTGGCCAGTGAGAAATTGTCTAAGGCCAGGCAAGAAGGATTCACTACTAAGGTGGGATAAGGGTAGGGGTTAAAGATGGCCCAGTACCCAGGATTTGGTTTTCAGAAAGCAGCAATGAAATGTAATCCCTAAATTATATGTTCTGATTCTCTGGAAACCCTACAGTTCCTACAAAAAGCACACGGGAAAGATTCCATGCTATAGCACAGAACTCTAGATTAGAGTTCAAATCTAGCTTTATCACATAGAAGCTGTGTTTTAGAAGATATTACTAACTTCTGTGGGCCTCTACTATTTCAATAGAATTAAAAAGGCTATGACACAGGGTAGGTAAGAAGGGCCCCTGACATAACATGCCTCTCTTGTGCTGGAATTTTTTTCAAAGTAGCTTTTCTTGGTGGAATTCCTTTTGTCTTCTCTAGCCTCCTCCTGCTAAGGTAGAGTAAAAAAATGACAGAATTTGGTTGTGGAAACAAAAGAAGGAAAGAAGGGAAGAAAGAACTGCCATCCCAGTTACTCAGGAGGCAGAGATCTGAAGAACAGGGTTGGAAGCTAGCCTAGGCAGGAAAGTCCACGAGAGTCTTCTATCCAATTCACCAACCAGGACCCAGAAGTGGAAGTGTGGCTCAAGTGGCAGAATGCTAGTCTTGAATGAAAAAGCTAACGAAGGGACAGCACCCAGGTCCTGAGTTAAAGCCCCAGTACTATTTAAAAAAAAAAAAAGGTGAAATGGAGATAAAGTGAAACCCCACTATGGCAATGCATGTAGTACATAGAAGGTACTCCACCTACCCAGCTATCCCTCTGCTTTGAGATACTCAACATCCTTGATCCTCTTAAACATTACTTCCTTGCCTCTCCCAGCAGTGTTCAAAGCCTCATCACCTCAGAATGCAGATTAGATCAATTCACAAAGCATTTAATATTTACCCTGAAAAGTTTCCATGGGGTAAGTGTAAACAGGTACTTAATCCTAGCCACTTCCTCGGCCTCTCAACTGTGACCAGTTGATATTTGGGTGAGTTCTTTCTTTTATGTACACCAGTGACTTCTGAGTCCATTCTCCCGGGAGAGGATTAGGATTGGGATGACACAGAGAAGCCCTTATCCTGTTTCCATGCCTACTCCCAAGGGATAATGAGCCGCCATGCCCCACATGCTCTCTTTACACTTTATGGGGGGGATTTTCCAGGGACAGATCATAGGCCTGGCAGATGCAAGGTACCAGGAGCGCCCAGTTAGAGTTGACACAGCTGCAGCCTCTAGGGGAGCAGGGAGGCTGGGCCCTGAAAAAGGAGAATCTAGAAGCTCAATTTCCCAACACTAGAAACAGCCCAGGCCGCTTTAACACCTACGGAGAAATCCTAAGAGGGTCCTATTAGGGACACCCTTTGTCATTGAAACTATGCTCTGAATTGAGTCTCCAGGAAGCCAGCCCTCAAGTAATTGATCTGTTTAGAGTGGTCCCTAAAGCTTAGATGAGTGGAAGAGGAGGGATGTGCAGCAAAGGAAGTTTTACTGGCTTTGTTATTTCTGCTTGTTTCCAGGGCTGGGGGTGAACTCCTGGCCTCACACATACTAAAGCAAGCACCCTAACATTGAACTACATCCTCAGTCCCCAGCGGAGTCAGTTTTAAACTCCAGGATAAACTTGGCAGGTAGTTCCTGCTTCACTAGCTAGAGCAACAGTTGATCAGAAAAGTCAGGGACCTTCCTCAAGGCTGCCCCAGGGCATCTGCACAATGCTGTTAAAGTCCCTGCTGTCTCAGCTACATTGCTTTGTTTCATTTATTATTATTTTTTTGACAGTCCTGGGGCTTGAACTCAGGGCCTGCAAGTGGTCCCTGAGCTTTTTGTGCTCTCTACCACTTGAGCCACACATAGTTTGACTTCCTGCTTTTTTTTTTTTTTTTTTTTTTGGTGGTTAACTGGAGTCTCATAGACTTTCCTGCCCAGGCTGGTTTTGAACCCAGAGCCTCAGAACTCAGACTCCTGAAATTACAGGCATGTGCCAGTTTGAATTGCTCACTCCTTGGGCCATTTGTTTACTCACCCAAATAGTGAATAAGGAGAACTTGTAAGAATACACACCAAACTGTTAAAAGTGGCTATCTCTGGGATAAGGATCACATTAAAACTCCACATTTTCACCTTCTGGGCCATCTAAATATTAATAAGTACTGTTACTTTTATAATTAGCAAAAACAATAAAGATAATCTCATTAAAATACTTTCACCCTTTTTTCATTAAAAGAAACAAACAAACAAACAAACCCAATAAGCATGTACCAGGTCCACAATATATCATCATTATGAGACCTAGGTCCAGGCCAGTACCAGCAGGTCATTTGGCTCACAGAGGACCTCCCTTTTTTTGGTGACTCAGGGGGACAGAAAGGCAGCAGGCACATGGGGCTCTCTCTTGAACCAAATCCCAGAGTAGCAGACCAATCAGAACCCAGACTCCCTCCGGGCATAGGACACATTTATTAACACTCTTTAAAGTGGGGCTCAAGGGCCCAGGGAAGGAATCCAAAGTGTCCTAAGGCCCCTGGGGAGTGGGAACACCGAGAAGCAGAACTGAGCAGACAGCTTCAGGCCAAAGTTCGCGACTTCCATACACATCAATAATGCAATAGCTCCTGTTTTGCCCCAGAACTAGCAACAAAGCCATTGCTCTGGTTCAGTTAATTAACAAAGGGAGAGATTAAGGACTTTAATCTCTTGCCTTCTCTTTTACCTGCAAGGCTTATTTACTCAGAAATGAACAAAGAACATTCTCTGCCCTCCCCCTGCCCCATCTCATGCATGCACCTAATATATATATATATATACAAATATCTGTCTATATGTGTCTGTCTGTCTGGTTGGGTTTCCCAGTAAATGTATTTCCTTCCCAGACTGTTTCAGGCCCAGGTCTTTGGGCTTAAGAAACTGGGGTTTGGCTCTCTTCTGCTTCTCAGGTTCTTTGTCCATGTTTTCTCTGCCCAGAACACCCCAGGTTACCAGGGAAAAGTGACTCTTTCCCCTCAGATGCAGCCAGCACTTCTGCAGGATACATTTCCTAATTCCCTTTCTTACTCACCCAACACTTTCCTCTGAGGCTCCTTTCTCCCTTATCACTTTGCACTGCTGTGATCTGTTCCCAGGGGAAAGGGAGGCTCTGACATTTCTTACTGCTCACCCAAGTGCCAGGCAATATGGGGGGAGCGCCGCAAGGTCTCTGGAGAGAGGTGGCTGGTGTTTACTAAACTTCAGTGCCAGTACTGTGGTGGGGTCTCAGTGATGAGCTGAGTACTACTAGACTGAGGCTTTCTGCTGGAGGAGACAAGCTCCCCAAAAGGCTGAGATACTTGTCTGAAGCCTCACTGTGAAAACTCTGACATCAACCGTCTGATTCCAGAGCCCACAGACTTTGCCTTATGCTTCTTGGAATCTTTGCTTGGGTTTCCAGAATCTGGCTTGGAATTTAATAACACCTAGGCGCTGATAAATTAACATTTGACAAACCAACACAACTTACAGAAGCAGTTTTTTTCCTCTTTGGATGAGGAAGACTTGGTCCATGGTGATGAACCTAAGTCACCTCAAGCCCTTCCCCTTCCCACTTTCTTTTCCCCTTCTCACTTAAAGGTTGGAGTCCTCTGAAGGACGTCCTTGCAAATGAGTGGACTGACCTCTTCTGGAAACAGAGAGGGCAAACATCTGGGCAAAAGTCATACCGCACCAGGACAAGGGCAAAAGCTGGCCAGCCTGTTCTTCCACAAAAACCTTCAAACTTTATCTTCTTAAGAAAGCTAGCAGACGGCTGAGAAAAACCGAGTTCCTCACCAGGCAGATGCATGCTGAAATCTACTGGGTCTAGTGCAGCCAGATTGAGTCCTGGGACTCAAACTTTGGGGCTATCTTCATGTTGAGTGTGTGAAAGCTCAGAACTTTCAAAGCCAGTACAGGGCTTCACATAACAGCATTTCTCTTGCTAGGACTGTGAGGAGGATCTAATGAAGCAACAGGTGGCAATGCCTGGTATAGTCCCTGGCATGTAGCAGGAAGACAATTAGTGCTATTTGCATGTTTTCTCCCGTTTTGGTCTTTGTTTCTGTATCTTTACCTGTCTCTATCTCTACCTGGTGTTTGTTTCTGTCTGGTGCTGCCTGTCCATGCACCTCTTACCAGTGCATCTGCCGGCTGATTCTGTTATGGGACACGAGGACAACAGCCACTTTTCTTCCCCAGCCCCTACAACCTGGAGGCACGGCAAAGGGGCAGGGCAGGAGCAGTCTGCCCAAGCAAATGGAGTGTTTTGGACCTCTACTCACCCCCAGGAGCCCACCATGCACCAGACCCCTTCAGCCCTGCCAGCAGTCTGAGCAGGTCAATAAGAAACAAAACTTTAAAAACCCACAAAAGTTAGGAAGAGAGGCACTTACCGTTTGCTGCGACCCCCAGGCTGGCAGAGCCACTTTTAACTAAGAATGAATTAGGGACAAACTCTTCTTCAGAGTCTGAGTCCGGGGTTGGCTGGGCCACACCGTTGCCTAGCAACCGCCTCTGGCTCTCATTGGCCGGAGGGGAAGGGGGCGGGGAGGGGGACTGCTCAATAGGGGTTGATGAAGCGGATGAACAATGCAAGGGAGCACCTGCGGACCACAAAGACAAACACAGACAGAAAAAAAAAATAATGAAAATCAATTTCCAGGCACACGGGGAAGGGGAGGGAGCAAAATAAAACACGCATCAACAGGAGAGGGGGACTCCCAACACTGCACGATCTACTGCACAAAGTGGAGTTGGTGTCTGTCTCCACAGAGAAAGTTGGCCTGAACTCCTTCAAAGAACAGGGGCACGGAGGCGCAGAAGTCTGCACAGCTTGCATTCGGTCCTTCGCAGGCACACAGTTCATTCTCTGTATTTTGCTGGCTTCTTTTTTCTCCTTCCTTCCTTCCTTCCTTCCTTCCTTCCTTTCCTTTCTTCCTTTCCTTCCTTCCTTCCTTCCTTCCTTCCTTCCTTCCTTCCTTCCTTCCTTCCTTCCTTCCTTCCTTCCTTCCTTCCTTCCTTCCTTCCTTCCTTCCTTCTGACATGTGTGTGTGTGTATATATATAGAGAGAGACCTGGGTTTTAATTCTAACTGGGCTGCTGCTTCCCCCTGGGTGGTAAGATGAACAGCCAGAGTGGGTGATCACTGAGCCCCTACAATCTGGCAATTCTGTGATGTCACTAAACTGAAATGATGTTCTTATTAGTGAGGCTTTAATCCGGCATGCCCGAAACAAGCCCTGGGTCTCATAAAAGGTAGAAAGAGCTGGAAAGAATGAGCTAAAGCACCCTTCCGCCTTTGACACACCAGTGTTTTCCTTTTCTAAGAATCTAAGCTTTTATGATTCTTAGTTCTGCCCTACTCTTCAAACTCAGTGACAGTAAGAAGTTTCATTCAATTCCTTATGCTCTGAATGTAATAGAGTGTCTAATACATAGTATGCATGTTTGTCATATAGACTAACTCCAGGGATCTAAACATACTATGATCCTTAAGTTCTAATAATTTGAAAGGGTATCATGTTATAATATTAGGACACTACCATTCTGTGAATCCCAAAATTCAGCACTTCTGACCCTAGTTTCTATTTTCCCTTGGAACTAAGGGCCCGGCTTTCTATAGTTCTATGAACAAACTCCCAAGTCTTCTGAAGGAGATGATGACCTTTGCGCAGACAATTTGCAGTCTTTTCTGTGGTTGAGCTTTCCACATGTGCAGTACATCGTGTACGAGAACATAAGCACAAGACATATAAAAGTATACAGTACAAGACAATGCATCCACTTGACAGCAACAACTGCTTATATTTTCCAGTCTTGACTGACAGAAGGTGCATAACATAATCATATCCATCCAGCTTTGCAAAGAGACAACCTTAGAAACCATAATGCAGTCCAGATGAGCCATCATAGATTTGGCAGGTCTCTAACAGGAAGAGGGAATAGAGAGCTGCTGATTGCTGGGGGCAAAGAAAAAGCTGTCTATATAACAGAAGCCCACTCAGTTCACAGCCACAAAACCTTGTGGTGTTTTGCAGGTCCATGACCTTATCACCAACCCCAAGCTTAACTGTGAATGATACCATTAATTGCTTTGTTTACCATTTAGATGGCTCTTTTTTAAAAAAATATTGTTATTATAAAGGTGGTGTATATAACTGTAACCCCTCTGTACAGCATCTTTACCATAAAATAAAATTAAAAAATAATGTGATGTATAGAGTGGTTACATTTATATATGTCAGGTAATGAGTACATTTCTTTTTGGAAATGTTACTCTTTCCCTCACTCTCTCTCCCAATTAGGTGGCTTTTTAAAATACATTTTTATTGTAAAAATACTGTACAGAGGGGTTACAGTTACATGAGCAAGGTAATGAGTACATTTCCTATCAAGCATTGTTAACCTCCTCCTTCGTTTTTCCCCTACCATCCCTTCCCTTCCACCTCCACAACTACACTCCCCCCTCCTTTTTTTTTTTTTTTTTTTTGGAAACTCAGCAGGAACTGAGGCACGCATATCAATCTTTAGATGGCTTCTCCTCTTAAGGTTTGTTTTTCTCACCTGAAACTTCAGGCTATGATTCAAGTGTCCAAAGCAATACTCCCAATTCACCATGAAAGCCTGACATAGCTTACTAGCCAGTGTTATAAGACTGAGGCGCACCTTTCCATGAACCAACCAGCCTTCTGTTCAGATATTACATCTGTCCCACTGTACTTGCTGTGCCTGTCTTCTACATAAACGTAAACAGTACCTCTGTGGGTACAGTGCACTTCTGGAGTGGGCTTTGGAGTGGGTTGTTGAATAACAACCTGGATTTTGTATCTTAGCCTAGCCTCCTATTATCTATATGACTTAGAAAAATTATTTCTAGTTCCTCATTTGTAAGTTGTCTAGCCTCTGGCACTTTGCTTTTTTTTTTTTTAGTGAAAGTGCTAGGAAAGTGTATTAGGAAACAAGTATTGAACAGAAAGAGATTATGTGGTATAGATATGCCATGGGTGATAGAAATTTAGTTCACCTTTAACTATCCTCTGCCATCTTCTGGGGTACAGACAATAGTAGTAGCCTTTGGTTAGAGATAATTGGGGGGGTCAGGATGTGAGAAGGTATTCATAGCTAAAACAGTCTAATCCCCAGCACCTTGCCTTTTATATAGTTACTGTGAGGATAAGAGATCTTCTGTATGAATACAGTAAGTAGGAGCCTATGCAGTGCTAAATGTTCATTAACTTGAATACAACCATCCCACCAAGAAACCCATTCTTGACTCCTTTTCCCCCCCTTTCCTCTATGATCTGAGATTTAGAAAGACTTTTTCTACCAGGCTGCATTTATTAAGCAAATGCACACTCATTTCCTCTTTTATTAACCAGACATCTTTTAATCTCTAATCAGAGCCTTTGATGAGCCTGAGATAACCAGGACCACACCATGCTTGCTTGTTAGAATTTCAGCCCTTAGTTAAGAAATACGATATGTTGTTGTAGGGTGCTTGTTCCAGCCTCTTCCTGAGTAAAGATGTCAAGTTTTACCAGAAAGGAGTTCCAGAACTAAGTAAATTATTCCATCATAAACTTTAGGAATCTTGAATTAAGCCCAGCCCTGGGCACTCCTTTCCAGGTTTCATGTCTGCCTTCTTTTCCATTTGTCCAGTTGAACAGTCCTGAGGCCTCTCTCCAGGCCTCTGGGGGTGCTCTGAATAGTCATCATTCACACTGCAAGTGCCTCACAAAGTGCCAGGCCCTTAGTAAGGACAAGAACTTCCTATAAAGGTACAGACAGTACCTTTTTAATCCCCATGTTATCATTGGCATTCGTTTCAGATATCTCCAAGAAAGGGTACAGAGAATAATTTCTTAGGATGCAGGAAATGATTAGATGCACTGCTATAATTCAGCATGTACAGAAGCAGGAGAAGGGCAAAGGGCAAATTCAGAGCCAGACTGCCTTGCTTGAAATCCAAGTCCACTACCTGCTACCTGCTAGTACAGTGAACTTGGGCTAATCATTTTACCTTTTGTACCTCACTTCTTTCATCGTGTGTGTGTGTGTGTGTGTGTGTGTGTGTGTGTGTGTGTGTGTGTGAACACGTGTGCCAATACTGAGGCTTGAAGTTCCATGCCAAGGCTCTGTCCCTTGGCTTTTCATTCAAGGTTGGCACTAAACCTCAGCTCCATTTCTGGCATTTTTGTGGGTTTATTGGACTATCCTGCCTGAGCTGGCTTCTAATCAGGATCCTCAGGCCTCAGCCTACTGTGTAGCTAGAATTATAGGCATGAGCCTTTGTCACCTGATGGCTTTTCCATTTTAAAGTGGAGATTAGGAAGAAAAAGAAGAGTGCCTATTCTCTTTGGGGGATCTTTCGAGGAATAAAGGAATGAATACAAGTCACATATTGAAGCTATTCTGTAAACACCTAATAAACACTAGCTGTGGCTATTCATATATATGTCTATACAATGTAGAAGCACTAACTGTATCTTTTTTTTTTTTTTTTTTTGCTGGAGTAGTGGATAGTTGCTAAAGTTTGGCTAACAGCCAAATACCTTACATGATCTCTTTCTTACAACTGCTGGTAGGAAAATTCATCCGCTTTCAAGGTCAAGAAACATAAAGCATAGAGAAATGAAATAAGGTGTCTGTGGCCATCAGAGCCACATTAGAACCCATAACTGCTGTGCCCTTACCACTGAATGGTAAGAATGAAACTTATCAGCCTTGATTTGAATATTTTACACTGGCCACAGGGAAAGTCTATTAGAAAAATACAATTAAAATAGAAAGATCATGACTTTCCTATTGGGCAAGCCAAGGGTTTAAACCGAGTTTCACTGTTGACTGACATGGGATAAGTCACTTCCATGACTCTCAGTTTTCCCTTAAAAAATGGAGTGATAGGGGCTGGGAATGTGGCTTAGTGGTAGAGTGATTGCCTAGCATGCATGAAGCTCTGGGTTCGATTCCTCAGTACCACATACACAGAAAAAAACCAGAAGTGGTGCTGTGGCTCAAGTGGTAGCTTTGAGTAAAAGAAGCTCAGAAACAGTGTCCATGCCCTGAGTTCAAGCACCAAGATTAGCAAAAAAAGAAAAAAGAAAGAAAAGAAATGGAGTGGTAATACCCACCGCAGAGAGTTGCCTGACGCTTCATAGTATTATACTCACAATGACCCCAGCAATCAGCTGGCTTACAGTAAAGGTCCAACCAGTATGGGTTCCCTTTACCAGTTGTAGATCTGACATGCACTGAACAGACTTGGAAGAAACATGATACTTTTACTATATGTATTACTTGATGAAGTCAAAGATAAAAGGACAGTGTGAGGGAGACAGCTATGAAATATGAAGCGAATATAAGACAAGGGAATCTTGAGACCCAAAGAAAGAAGAATTTCAGTGCTTCACGCCTTGGTGCGAATCAATAGTAGTTTCCCTTTGCATTTGAAATCTACCTTAGACCTAGAGGAAGCCAGTGCACCACAAAGAACCTTCCAGCATTCTAAATTCTAAGCATAGTTTTGTAACAGGACATGATACTGAAAAGTCTTGAAGTGCTAACTGATGGACAGGTTTATTATTCTCAAAGAAAGACCATTAACAAGATGCACTTGTAAACACTTTGCTCAGCAGTCCTGAGAAATCCATCTGAATGCCCACAGGGTATTGTATCGATCTAGGTTAAACCCCATCCAGGCTAAAGTTGGGGAAACCATGGTTTGCACAGGTGGGAAAGTGTGAGTCCTCATCTGCAACACAGAGTTCTGTGAGCTACAAGAACAGTACTTTCTTCCTAGGCAATTCCTTGGATTATTAGAAGGACTTCCTAGTAACCTTTGAACTGGCAGCCTTATAATTTAGAAGAAGCCTTTACGTAAATTGCTTAACTCAGTTCAGAGCCATTCATCAATGACACCTAGAAACAAAAGCAAGCCCTCAGCCCAACAGAGGCACCTCCTCTCAGGGCAACACTGGCTTGATGGATTCATCCTCCCTGCAGAGGCCAGCTGTGTTTCATTTTCTCCTTTCTGGAATCACTCAGTCAATCCACCTAAAGCCATTCCTTCTTTTCTCATATGCTGACACAGGCTAGCCACTCACTTCACTGAATAAGTAAAATCCTTCTCAGTTCTGAATAGAGGAAAGGGAACTGAGGAAAAGTGAGGTCTCCTCCTGACAGAAAGTTTTGTCACTGATGGAGGATCAGGAACTCCATTGTACAATATTCTGCCCTACTTTTTATTCCCGTGAGTTGCATTTGCATCTACTGCTTGAATGGACCATCTACCTGCACAGGGACTGTGCACTGCGCATGTCTGTTCCGACCTGGCTCAACCTCAGATAAGCAATGGTCTACAGAATTGGTTCAGTTAAAGGCTTTCAAAGAGCTAGACACCTGAAAATCGAGAGTGACCGTACATTCCTGTTTGTGAAGAGCAGTCCCAGTTTACATATGTTATTTTACATTGTATATTGAGTGTCTGGGATCATGGTAATTTTGCTCCCACAGAGCCCAGCAGTTTGCTTGTTCATAGTAAAGGCACAGCCAGTGTGGGTTCCCTCTACTATCCCTACAGACAGAATACATTTGAGAGATGAAGCTGACACTTTATTAATGTGTATAACTTGATGGCGAAAACACAAGAGGAGAATGTGAACGGGGCAGCTGTGAAATCTGAAGAGAATACAGGACAAGGGAATCCTGAGATCAGTAGAAAGAACAATTTCAGTGGCTCACACCTTCGTGGGAGTCAGTGGTAATGTTTTACTAAAAAGACTTTGTAAGAAAGACTTTTACTTCTACTTTGAAGGAAAAAGGGACTTTTTAAAAAGTCTTTTTTTTTAAATTTAATTTAATTTTATTTGAGAACATACTGTACAGAGGGGTTACAATTACATGGGCAGGATAATGCATACATTTCTTACCAAGCATTGCAGCCTCCTCCTTTGTTTACCCTTCACCTGCCTTCCCAGCCTCCCCCCTCCCCCCCACCCAATCATACCCCCCTCCCCCCCCCCCACACCGACATTGTAAAGCTGGTTTTGACATGACATTTTGTACATCTCATTGTTGCAACAGGTCCACCTGAATCCTTAAACGACTTGTTTGTCCCCATCTCCTCCACATGTTATACTGACATCAAATATAGTGAAAGCAAGGGTTACACTGTGGGGGAGGGACATACAAAGCAACAAAGAAATAATCTTATAAATGCGTTAGAAACACATGCATGAAAGAAACGAAAACATTAAAATACATATTTAAGGGTTCGTTTTCCTAACATCATAGTATCTGACCTTTTCCGCTTGACTCATACCTATACTAGATATTGCAAATATAATTCAGCACATGGCTACCCTATTGCAGGACACTAAAGTACAGATTTAGGTCTACATCAGAGGATAGCCTGTAGCGATGGATAAGGGACCAAGAGATTTGGGTGCAGGGTAACAAAGTACCTTGTGGCACATCATCTCACCTCCCTGTTGGATTAAATGTTACAGAAGTCTATGCCTCAAGGGGTTGTTATGAGGATCAAAAGAGACAATGGGGGAAAAGGGCAGATATAAATGACTTCAGTTATAATGGACACTGATACTTTTCCAGCATAGTAAATGCTCATTAAATATTTATAGATGGAATACATTTGTATAAATGTATAGGAAAAAAGATTGTTTAAAAGGAAAAAAAAAACTTTAAAAAAGTTATCACTCTTATGGGCAATTTTGAATTTTTAATATGCTTTTATATCTTTAAATTTTCCTATAATGATCATATAATGGCGTGTGTGTGTGTGTGTGTGTGTGTGTGTGTGTGAGACAGTAGTATGGCTTGAACTCAGGGCCTTGTGTTCTAGCTCAGCTCTCTTTCACTCTACCACTTGAACCATCTCCAGTTCAGCATTTTGCTGTTTAATTGGAGATGGATTCTCATGACATTTTTGCCTGGCCTGCCTTCAAGTCTCTATCCTCAGATCTCAGTCTCCTAAGTAGCTAGGATCACAGGCATCAGCCACCAGCACCCAGTTATGCTTTTTTTTTTTTGTCGGTCGTGGGGGCTGAACTCTGGGCCTGGGCGCTGTCCCTGTGCTCTTCAGCTCAAGGCTGGTGCTCTACCACTTGAGCCACAGTGCCACTTCTGGCTTTTTCTGCTTATGCAGTGCAAAGGAATCGAACCCAGGGCCTCATGCATGCGAGGCAAGCACTCTACTACTGAGCCACCTTCTCAGCCCTTTTAAAATACTTTTAAAGATGACTATTTAAAACTACAGGAGAGTATGAAATAGTAGGTGTGAAAATATTTGGCATCTAGTAGGTGCTAAAAGAGAAGTTGGTCTTAAATACAAACACCATTTTCTGCATTGACATTAGTAGTATAATTAGGTAGAAAGCAATTTTAACTGAGCAATTTCATTTTTAGGAAGTTACACAAAAATTGATTTTTCAAGAGGTACGCCTTTCAGTATATTCACCACAACATTATTGTAATAGTAAAAGGGAAAAGTTTTAAAACAGTGGAAAAAGGATAAAATCCTTAATTTTAAAAAGTAAATGCCCAATTAAGTAAACGAAGGCACAGCAATACAGTGCTAACATCACATATATGTGATATCCTAAGCCAGGTTTGTAGAGAAGAGCTAGTGATGTAGAAAACAGGGCATGAAAAATACAGGATATAAAGTGAGTGTGAGTCTCTTGGCTTTTGTTTAAGAGTGTGTTTATGTGTGTGTGTGTGTGTGTGTGTATGTTGTATGTGTGTAATCAGAAGAGTGTGTGTGTGTGTTTGTGTGTGTGTGTGTGTGTGTGTGTGTGTAATCCACTCAAAACTGCTAATACTCCTTTATCATAAGGCAGCAGAATGAAATAACTTCACTTTTTCCTTCTATTGGTCTGTATTTTCTATTTGAAAACACAAGAAACGAATATGAAAAGCTATTTGAAAGAGATGAAAACATAACTCAGCCCCAAAGATAGCTCCTGCCTGAGGGTCCTGTGTTAGGGGACAGTGGGGAGAACTTCCTGCCTCTTGTGTGTCTCACTCCCCCAGCCAGACAGCTCCCACTACGTCAACTCTCCTCCACAGTGGTTGTTTTCAGAAGCAGGTCCCTAGCCATCTGTCTCTGTGACTTATGCTGGGGAAATGGTGTCTGGAAAACAGGACACAGTAAATTTCTCAGGCTCAGGTCATTTGATCTCTACTTTCCTCCTCACAGGTTTCTCAGGGACTTGCAAAAATAAAAATGTTTTTAAACGTTCATGGAGAATGGAACTTTGTGTTCACCTGCTAGCCCGGGAGCCTGGTCCCTTCCTTCTCTTAAGCAAGAAGCATGCCTTCTGTCTGGTTTTCACATGGGGCTGGCCTGCCAGCTAGTCTGGTTATTTCACATAATCATACTCCATGAGGATACTTGTTGATATTGTGTGAGTGTGTGCGTGCACGCACACATGCCTGAGGTTCCTGGGCTCTGTCCCTGAGCTTCTTTTACTTAAGGTTAGCGTTCTACCAGTTGAGCCACAGCTCCACTTCTGCTTTTTCTGAGTAGTTTATTGGAGATAGGAGTGTCATGGATTTTCTACCCTGGGTTAGCTTCAAACTGATTTTTTTTTTCCGATCTCAGCCTCTTGCATAGCTAGGATTATAGGTGCAAGCCACCAGTGTGTGAAAACTTGATCTTTTTTGGGGGGGAAGGAGTAAGGGGATGGGGAAGGGCAATAGCACCCTTGAGATAAAAATTCACATGCCATTAAGAATGTATAATTTAGTGAGTTTAGTATATGTATATGCATAGTGTAGTCCAAATATCAGACACCACATTCAATGTGAGAACATTTTCATTCCCCGCTCTCCAAATTAAGCCCCATACCCATTTGTAGGCAATACTTTCTACCCCTGTATCCATGGCCAGCCACCAATCTGTTCTGCCTCCAAGGATTTACCTATTCTGGACATTTGCTATAAACTTATTTCCTTTATCATCATGTTTTCAAGTCTCACTCAAGGTTGAAGCATCATTGCATTGTATGGATATACAACTATCTATCTATCTATCTATCTATCTATCTATCTATCTATCTATCTATCTATCTATCTATCTATCTATCTAACTTTGGTTGTATGTATTTTAGGACTATTATCAATAATGCTGTTATAAACATTTGTATACTTATTTTTATGGGGGAGCGTGTTTTCATTTCTTTTGTGTATAAACTGAGGAGTAGAACTGCTGTATTGTATGGTAACCCTATGTTGAATCTTTCAAGGGACTTCCAGCTCATTTTCCAGTGTGACTGTGCCATTATTTTCCATTACCAATAGCAGTGGATTAAAGACTCAGCTTTTCCACGTCCATGCCAACATTTGCTATTATTTAACTTTATGACTAGAGCTATTCTAGTGGACATACAGTGGTATCTCACTGTGCTCTGATTTGTATTTTACTGATGGCTGTTCAACAGGTTGCTCAACATCATGAACTTTTTTTTGAAGCAGTGTATATTCAGATTCTTCTTTACCATTTTAATGTTTTCATTATTGACTTTTGGCCACTGATTCCCCCCTCCCCTACCTCAGGTATTTATTAAGTGACTACTTTGAAGACACATCTATGTATCATATGCAAAAACAAAACAAGACAAAAAGTGCCATCAAACTCTTGCTTTCCAAAACTTAGATTTTAGACTGGGTGTTGATAGCTCACATCTGCAAGCCCAGCTACTCAGGAAGATGAGATTTGAGGATCCCTCTTCAAGAAAGCCAGCCTAGGCAGAATAATCTGTCAGACTTTATTTATAATTAACCAGTATAAACCTGGAAATAATGTGTGGCTCACATGGTAGAATGTGGATGAGAAAGCCAAGGGAGAATGAGAAGCCCAGAGTTCAAGCTGCAGTTACTGGTACAAAACAAACAAAACTTACATTGTAGCGTATAAAAAAAGCAACAAAGAAGAACGCAAGTATCTTTCTAGCGCAAGATCAAGTGGGGGAAAAAATGCTCTAGAGAAAAGTCCACCAGAGGCTGTGGAGCCAAGAATGATGAGATGGGGTGGGTTATTTAATTTGTCTTTTTCTCTTTCTTTTTTTTTTAAAACAGATGTTGGGGATATTTCTTTTCTTATCTTTAAGTGGACAGCAGTTGCCATTTAACAAAGCAGTTTATGAATACAATATATCTTTTACCATTCTCACCCTCCCCACTATTTCCCTCACTCTTCTTAATTTTGTAGGATATATATTGGATCAGTGTCTGCATTTTCCCCCTCTTCTACTCTTCATTCGTCTCCCCTTCCCCCTTGACCACCCTCCCACCCCCTCCTATCCCTTTCAAGTATCTGCTTCCTGGTGTTTTATTTTGCTGAACTTAGATTTTGCCTTTCTAAGGAACTACACTATTTGAGATCTCCCTTGAATCTACAGTATATCAGTGAATACATTTGTATCCACTTTTATATCATCCAAAGTATTTACTTGTAGCTTTATAAGCTAAATCTAGCTTCCACATATAAGGGAACACATGCAACCTTTTATCTCTCTGGACCTGACTTCACTTAACACAATTTTTCCAGGTCTTTCCATTGCTTTACAAATGCTTCACCCTCATTCTTTTGAATGGATGTGTAAAATTCCATTGTGTATACAGGCTACATTTTCTTGATCCATTTGTCCAGTGATACCCCTCAATGGGGATGCTACTTGAAACGCGATAGTCAGGAAAGCCTCTCTAAGGAGGTGACGTGTAAATGAAGGGAAGGTGTGAGCCATGAATAGCTGCAGAAAGTCTCTGCTTTCCGGGCAGAGACAGGAGAGGACCTGCAAGGCAGCTAACAGGCCTGGAGGAATGCAGCAAGGAGAGGCCTATGAGATGAGTTGTGAGAGGTTACCAAGATCTAGATTATAGATATTTCAATAAAGTAGACTAGGGCCACTAGGTGTAATCTTTCAGAGCTCTAGAATCTCATGATTTGGGCCAGTCTTACAGGATCCATGAATAGTAAATAACTGAGCACATACACATCAGACAGCAGGTGTTTAGTAGTGGTGGTGCTCTCCCATCTCCCTGTTAAGGACAACCTCAGTCATACTCCAGGCCAGCCAATCTTCACTGGGTCTGCTCACACAGAGAAGGCCAGTCCCTTACCCGCAGGGATACTAGTCTCCAGGGTGAAGGAGACAGAGATAGATTATGTTCATTATACAAGAGAAGCAGGAACACTAGTGGAGATGAAGCCTAAGGAGATAAGTATTGGGGACTCCAAAGGGATTTAGGATGTTCCAGGCAGGCATCTGGCAGCTTGAGCTGAGCTAGTAGAAGGGGCTACTTTCTGTGAGATGAGATGAGGGAGAAAAAGAAGGCAAGTTGGGTTTTCTCCAGATTTGTCAAAATCTGCTGCCAAATGTGGCCAAGAAGTTGCTGAAATTTATGGCAGGCCCGGAACAATCTGGTCACTCCAACAGGGAGGCCTGGGCTGTGTACTCTCTGAGCTGAGCTGAGACGAATAAAGTGTTTCCCAACAGCTGTCCAAAGTCACATAGAACCTCCTGGAGCTGTAGCTCCACATATTTGCCATCCCCCACTCAACTTAACAGCTGGAAAATTCCAGGCCCCATGGGTAAGGAAGAGCACAATCTGACCGTCAGGCTGCCTCTTACTCAGATACTGGAGGGAGGAGGGGGATTTCAGACACACAGGAAAGAAGCAAGAGGAAGGGAGCTACTATGTGCCTAGCACTGTGGAAGGCCTTTTATGCAATTCATCACCAGTAATCTTCATACCCTGAAAAGCATGAGGATCTCTCCGGTTAATAGATGCAGAACTAGATGCTCAGCCAGAACATAATCAGGGTCACCCAGAGGATAGGTACCAAGCTGCGTGGTAGATTTGCTCTGTTTGACCCAAAGCCCACATTCTCCCTACAGAAGGAACTTGAATGGAGTGTAGTAATAAACATAAGTGTTCCTTTGTAAAATCATGTGCTTATTTCTCTGATCTCTTACTAGGCCTGGAGAGCACAATGATGTTCAAAGTTAAGCTCCTTTCTTGAAATTGGTTTGAGATGTGGGTTTTAGACTCAGGCCACTGAAGCCACAGTTGGTGTTCTTCCCAAGAACTTGCTGTTCTTGAGTATTAGAGCGAGATTCAGGGATTACAGTAACTAAGGAACTGGACAAAAACCAACCAGGAAATTAAAAAAAAATAAAGCCAATGCCATATATTTGTCATTTGTAAAGTTTTCTAAATATAGTATTCCAATAAAAACTTAAAAAAACATAACAGAAAGCCATGCATTCATGCACACATGAAGTGAGAGGTGTTTTCCTTAACATTCTCATCTGAAACAGCTTTCTCTTGTCACCAGGCCATGGCCTCTTGCTCTTATTAGATTTCTAGGGAGCTTCATGCATTGTTTTTTTTGTTTTGTTTTTCTTTTTTAAAATTTTCTTTTTATTGTGAAAATACTATACAGAGGGTTTACAATTACATGGGCAAGATAATGAGTACATTTCTTATCAAGCATTGTAGCCTCCTCCTTTGTTTCCCCTTCCCATCCCTTTTTTTTCTTTGATGGGGGAGTATAAATATAATATGAGCCAAGTGTTCCAGAAATACCTTTCCTGTCATTTCAGAGATTTTTTTGTTGTTGTTGGTTGTGGAGCCTGAGCTCTAGGTCTGGGCACTGTCCCTCAGCTCTTCAACTCAAGGCTAGTGCTCTGCCACTTTGAGCAACAATGCCACTTCTGGCTTTTTCTGCTTATATGGTACTGAGGAACCGAACCCAGGGCCTCATGCATGGAAGGCAAACACTTTACCACTGAGCCACCTTCCCAGCCTCCATTTCAGAAGATTTTGAGGAAATCAAGGCAAACAGAGAAAGTAGTGAAATGAATGTCCTTTCTGTCCCCCAGTGTCATCATTTTACATTGGCTGATAACATTCCTAGAGGGAGGCTCTAAAGCAGGAGAACTTGAGGTTACTTTAATTATTTATAGAGTAGGACCACACATTTTTGCTTAGGAATGGCCTGACCCATGCTCCCACTTATGGCCTCTTACGTAGCTAGACTCACAGGCTTGGACCACCACGGCTAACTTATTAGTTGAGATGGAGCCTCATTAGCTTTTTGTCCAGATTTACCTCAAACTGTGATCCTCCTGATCTCTGCCTCATGAGGAGGTGGGTTTATAGACATGACCTACTGCAGCTAGCTCTAGAAGTCTTATAGCTGATTAACTTGAGGCATAGAGATTCCAAGTGACCTGCCCAACACCCACAGTAATAAATTGCAAAAACAGATATGAGTCCAGTCCCCATATTTTGTCTACCACACTATTTTCTCTCACCAGTGTGTGGGATCCTCAGCTGATGTTCATTTATATAAAAAGAACTTATAGACAGATTGAAGCATAGAATCACCATGTTACATTCTTGTGACTCCTCTATAAGGCAAGTATTAGTTCCATTTGACTGACAAAGAGTTCTAGAAAGACCAAGGTGAGTACTTTTGGAAGAGGAAGTAAAGGACTGAGCAAGGTCCCCATTTTTCTGTAGCTTCACCAAGTCAATGGATGGGTAGGAGAATAGGACACCAGAAATGGAGCCAGAGATAACACAACTAATGGAATGACCCAATACCCAAGGCTTCCCAGGAAGGTTGCTCATTCTGGTGGAGGGCAGTAGATTGGTTTGTTTTCATTTCTTTTAACTAAAAAGGTTGGAGGCAGAAGAATTTATACATTGGAGGCTAAGGGCATTTAACAGCTTCAGCCTAAGAGTTCAGATGTAGCTTGGATAGGAAAGTCTAGTTGTTGCTAGCAAAACAAAATGCCTTGCTTTCTGGAGGGCAGGGTGTGGGGTAAAACTTGTTTCCTGGACAGATTCTAAGAAACAGCATCCCTTGCTTGAGAGCGGACACACATGGACTACATTTGCTTCGGATTTCACATGGCTGGGGAAATGAAGGAGGGAGAGGTGCCTTCAGGGGAGGAAATGCATTTAGGATGTCCCTACGTGCCAAGTACATGGAGTCTAATATTTGGAGAGGCTAATGTGTGTGTGTGTGTGTGTGTGTGTGTGTGTGTGTGTGTGTGTGTGTGTGTGTGTGTGTGTGTGTGTGTGTGTGTGTGTGTGTGTGCAGGGGTGGTTATGTGTGATCTATTCCAGGTCCCTGGGCTAGACGGTGAGTACCAACCATAGGATAAGGTACTCAAGGCACCTTCTAGAGCATTCTATATCTGTATCCTCCAAGGCAATTCTCTACAACCTCACAGAGGACTCTGATACCTCAGTAGAGCTGACAAAGGGAGTTTCAGGTTGGGTTTCCCCAACTGCCTTTGAGAAGTTACCTATTTAGTGACCAACCAATTCAAGAATAATTGGCAATTTTCCTACAACGCTAAGAGAGTGGGCAGCACAGAGGAGGTCCTTAATTAGTGCTTGGGGCCTAGAGATTCCTCTCTAGCAGAAGTGATGCTTCAACAGACCCCTGAAAGTGACTCCAAGTGGGCCAGGCCAAAGAGAGGGTGGGCAGGTGTGTATGTATGGGCCATATGTGCACATGGGTGCTGGGTAGGCACCTGTGTAGGCTGGTTATTATCCAGAGAGAGCCACAGGTACTGAGTCCCAAAGGTAAGAACAAGTTCAGTGCTGCTAGGGAACCAAGATGACTGGGAGCTAAGGGTGTATGCAGCAGAGGCAGGGAAAGTGGTACAAAAGTGAGTACAGAAAGAGGCAGAGTTTGGATCTGATGATGGCTTCTAGAAGAATCCATGGCTGGTCACTACTTCGTCAGCTCTTTTCCTAGTATCTGTTTCCAACTAGGCTGCACCAGCTGAACTGAGTCATTCAGTTTCTCTGTCTTTCAAGCTAAAAATTACCATAGTTAAACAGGTTACCCTCTAAGCTCTCTTAAAACTGCAATAATAAAAGTACCAAGACCAATTTCTGCTATTTCATGTAATCCTTACCTAAGTCTCTGAGCTACTCTTTATTACCCACATTTAGCAGATGGGAGAAGTTCAAGAGTTAAATGACACAAATCTCTACAAGTCTATGATTTTGAAAAGAAAATGCTCTGGGATTTTCTTTCTGAAAACCAGGTCCTTTGCTCTCAGAGAAATGGTATGCAGGGGAGTGAACAATATCTCTTAATAATTAACACAAAGAGTAACAACATCTGCTATGGATCCAGTGCTTTCTCTTTGCCAGTCATTGTATACCACTGGTCACGCCCACTTCTAATCCCCACAACGGGCTTGTGGGGCACTAAAGACTTGTCCCAATCCCAGTTTAGAGATGAAGAAGCTCAGATTTGTAGTGATCAGCCAGACCAAGGCCACAGGGTCAGCTACATACTGAAATACACATAGGTGGCAGACCATTCACATTCTGAGCAATTGATCACTTTTCTGAGAAGCTCAAAAAGAGCCAGGCTCCAGCTGGGTGCTGATGGCTCATATCTGTAATCCTATTTACTCAGACAGCTGAGATCTGAGGATCACAGTTCAAAGGCAGACTAAGCAGGAAAGTCTGTAAGACTCTTTTGTCTAATTAGCCACCAAAAAGTCATAAGCAAACTGGCTCCAGTGATAGAGAAGCTGAAGGACAGCACCCAGGGCCCTGAGTTCAAGCCCAAGGACAGCACACACACACACACACACACACACACACACACACACACACACACACACACACACACACACACACACACACAGTTAAGGATTGAGCTAGGTGCCTGTGGCTCATACCTGTAATCGTAAGTACTTAGGGATCATGGTTCAAAGCTAGCCTGGGCAGTGAAGTCCATGAGACTCTTATGTCTAATCACTACCAAGAAACCAGAAGCAGAACAGTGGCTCAAGTGCTAGAGAAGCTAAGGGACAGCGCCCAGGCCTCAAGTTCAAGCCCCAGAATTGGCACACACACACACAAAGATCAAAGCTCTTCCAGCCCAACCTGCAGATGTATATGTGAGGAAACAGAGGCTTGGAGAGATAAGCCTAAAGTCATATGGTAGAGGGCAGAAATAGAACTGATTTTGTGCCATGAATATTGATAATAACACAGTCACAAGGAGCACCCTAGCTGACTTCTCAGAACTCAGCTCCAGAAGCCATCTGCTTGAGTTCCAATCCAGTTCTACCACTGACAGGCTATACAACCCCAGGCCCTGGGCTATTGTACTTTATCACAGCAACCTGTGGAGAAGGACAATTCTTCCTATTTTTCAGACAGAAATACATGCTTAGAAATAGCGTATCTAAAGCATGGGAGCTGCAGAAGCTGGACTGGAATCCAGGACCATCTAGTTCTCGAACCTCTATTATTTCCCATAATAACCTCTCCCCTATGCACACAGCTTTGCAGAAAGCACTGGTATCTGTCATTCTATCACCTCACTGCTGGGGCATTTCTGACCTATCTTAAATGCTGATAGCTCTTAAATGTCCATTAAAGGTGCACGTGTGTGTGTGTGTGTGTGTGTGTGTGTGTGTGTGTGTGTGTGTGTGTGTGAAAGAGAAAGAGAGAGTTTGAGGGGACCAATAAGCAAGAAAGCACAGCTACAAACAGGATGGATGCCTTCATTGAATATCACCTATTGTTCTATCATAGAAATGTAATTACTCTTTAAGGATATTAACAGCTCATCCTGTGTGCAGAGCCCTGGCTGGCTCAGAAAACCCCTTTGTACCCATTATCTGACTGCATCCCCAGAACAGCCCTGCAGATAGGGGAGTGGAGCTTAATTAGATTACTTTCTGTTTGTGTCAGCCACTCTTGGTTGCCTACCAACACCCACTGCCCTTGCTAACAGCATCCTGACTTTGTTCTGCGAGGCATGCCTCCTCTACGTGTCTTTGTCAGTGAATCATGATTGATAAATTACAGTAGTCCCATTTTCCTGAGGTACAATAGGAATCACTAGTCAGTGTGGCATGAGAAAAGGTCTGGGGTCCTCTGGATATTGAACCATCTGGAAACAATGCTGGAGATTGTAAGAGATGGAGCCAAGGAGTTGAATCTGAATGTTGATGACTGCATCTGAGATTGTCCTGACTCAGAACTTCTTGCTAATAGGAACAGTAAATAGGCAAGTTAATGATAATGATTATACACAGTTAAGGGGCAGGGTGTGTGTATGTGTGTGTGTGTGTGCGCGTGCATGCACGCACGCACACACAAATGCACGCTGCTACTAGGGTTTGAACTCAGGGCTTTGAGCTCTTGCTTGGCCTTTTCTCTTAAGGTTGCTTTACCATGTGAGCCACACTTCCACTTTCAGCTTTTGCTGGTTGACTGCAGATAAGATTCTCATGGACTTCTCTGCTTGGGCTGGCTTTGAACTGTCATTCTCAGATCTTAGCCTTCTGAAGAGCTACTATTATAGGCTACTATTATATATGGGTGAGGGGCAAAGTACAGTTTTGAATTATTTTTTCTCTCCTGAAAAATACTACCTCAGCTGAAAAAAGCCTTCCTAAAAATCTCCTCCTACTACTTTTGCTTCTTACACTCATTCTCGAGCCACGTCCTTTGCCAATCTGACTCTGCTGTTCTCACTCAAATGACAGCAAATTGTGGCTCTGTTCTTTGGATTTCTTTCAGCTATCACATGCATCTCCTTTTCCAGCATCTATCCAGAACATGCTGGAGGGTAGACATAAAGGAACTGCACCTACAGAGGCTTGGTTTGGTCAGTGACTCTGCAGCTGCTGCCCCTGGTTGGGTGGGATAATGATACATTTCACAGGCTGCTTGTGGGAAGAGATAGGACAAGGTCCTCAGTTTCCCTTTGAGAAATGCTACTTCTGCATAGCCTACAAAGAAAATGGAGGGAAGGGGTGGGGTGGGAAGATAGGCGAGAGTGATGAAAAGGATGATATTGATCAAGATGCATTGTGTCTATAAACTGCTTTGTTGAATGGCAAGTCCTTGGTACAACTACTTAAAGCGCAAATAAACATATGTTTCAAAAAGAGAGAGAGAGAAAAAAAGAAAATGTCACTTCTCTTAGTAACAATCCCAGGATCTGCTGGCTGGCATTTCATGCCAGGCACAGGGAGCCAGTGGTGAGCCAACAGAGGTTCCCCTACTTTTGGAGTATTCCTTGTTTAATAAGGCAGTCATTCTTAGAGGCCTTGTATCCTTTCAGCACCAGATCCACTCAAGTTGCTAGTGACCACTTCAGAAAATCGGTCATCTTCTTGAGGACCTGCCCACTGGGCTTCCATTTCCTGCTTGCTTCTGTGATTGACAGTTAGATGATGCCCTGCTGCAAGCCCCAGCGTCCTCTCTGAGGTGCCTTTGAAGCCAGTTTGGGTGGTACCATGTCTCAAGTGGTGAAACAGGGTCTAGCCTGGCCCTTCAACCTTCCTCATGCCCTTAGTGGAACTTGTCCTTGAGTGTATGCATGCTCACAGGACACTGCTCTTCTTGCTGCCAGTTTTCTACCCAGCTGCCATATCCAATAATCCAGCCAGGCCTAAACTTATGCACTTCCCTAGTTAGAGCTCACCCAAAAGGCAACCATGGCTCCTCGTGTCAAAAATTATTTCCTGATGCCCAGCTGAGACATCCCAGGCCCTGGTGTACCCACTGGTACCAAACCTCTGCTTTTCCTGCTCTTCGGAAGGCTGCTATTCTCTGAGGAGTTCTGGTGAACCCTGTGAGCCTCAGCCTATCTGAATAATGGTCCTCAGCAGCCACAGCAGTTCACACCTGGAATCCTAGACAGTTAGGAAGCTCTCTACATATTGTGGCCCAAGGCTAGCCTAAGCAAAAAGTTTATAACATCCCATTTCAACTAATAAAAATCTGGAGGCACTGGCATATGCCTTTCATCCTGGCTACATGGGAAACAGAAGTAAGGAGAATCATGTTCCAAGAAAGCTGGCCAAAAGATAAGAGCTTATCTAAAAAAATAAACAAAGCAGCCAGGTACTGGTGGCTCATGCCTGTAAACTAAGCTCTTCAGGATGCTGAGATCTGGGATCTCCCTTCAAAGCCAGCCTGGGAATGAAATTCCATGAGACGCTTATCTCCAGTCAACTACCAAGAAGTTGGAAGTGAAGCTGTGGCTCAAGTGATAGAGTGCTAGCCTTGAGTACAAAAGCTCAGGAACAGGACCAAGGCCCTGAGTTCAAACCCCAGAACCAGTACAAGAACACACAATTAGAGAAAAAAGGGCTGGACGTAAGGCTGAAGTAGTAAAGCACCTGCCTAGCAAGTATGAGGCCCCAGTACTGCCAAACAGACAACAAACAGTTCAGAGGACTGTTCCTGCTACCACCTGTAAAGGCTTTCTATAACTACCTCTCAAGGTTACCAGACACACACAGCACTCACTGTCCTGGGACCTATAATGGCCTCTGGCCATTCCTTGTATTGTTCCTCCGACCTACAGTACCCCTTGCGGTATCTGTTCCTCAAAGGCTGCTTTAAATGCCACATCCTTGGAAGGCAGTAGGAGAACACATGTGTTTTTACCTCGTCCGAAGTCTTCAGAAATGTCACAGTACATTCATATTTGTCTGTTAAATGACTTGTTTATTCATCCCTTCTATCACTTATTGGAATAAATGGGTGAATAAATGAAGTTCATTTATTGAGAGCCATACATGTCATTGGCTTTAGGGCAGCACCATTGTCCTCAAGGAACTTACAGAGTTATGGGGCATGCATTGTGTCCAACACTTTATTTTATTTTATTATATGTTTATTTATTTATTTTTTGGTCTGTCATGGGGCTTGAACTCTGGGCCTGGGTGCTGTCCTTGCACTCTTCAGCTCAAGGCGAGCACTCTACCACTTGAGCCACAGCACCACTTCCGGTTTTCTAGTGGTTTATTGGAGATAAGAGTCTCACAGACTTTCCCTGCCCAGGCCGGCTTTGAACTGTGATCCTCAGATCTCAGCCTCCTGAGTAGCTAGGATTATAGGTGTGAACCACCAGCGCCCCTCCTTATGTCCAACACTTTACTCTAATACACAATGGACCTGTTGGTGTTGTTAACACCTGTTTTAGGTAAGGAAAACTTCTGTTAGTGCCCTCCTCTGTGCTTTCATTCTGCAACACAGAACTGAGGCTACTGTGTGGCAGGGTCTACCCCTGTCCACTGGGGACACAGACAGGTGAGTCATAGCCCTACCCTAGGAGATCAAGTCTAACTGGGATTCTGATGAGAAAGTACTGTGTTCTGCAGTACGGTACATGCTGAAGACCAGAGGTTTCTCGAAGACTGAGGCTTGTGTCACAAGCAGCAGGGGGAGACACTCTACTGAGATGCATTTAATACCCTAGGAGATGAATCAGAAAACAAGGTAACCTCTGCTAGGTCCCTGAAGCTCACCAGCCTGTTCTAGAGGCCATGACGTCCAGGCCTGGTTCTGGATACTCTCTCCCCAAGAGTGGGATTGGAGTCTGGAGGGGTAACAGCTTAAGAGCCTGGCTTTCTGTGTTACCTTCTCAGGAACTTCCTTTGTGACTTTGAGCAAAGTATCACCAGGATTTAACTTGGGCAGCTATGAAATGGGGCAACTCAGAGGGTTCCAGAAGGAATAGATGGTCATCTGCCTACCAAGCATCATGGGGGGAAGGGAGATTCCAACAATGAGGAATCCATGGGCCCTAGGACTCTGGCTTTCTCTGCACCATGCTAGGATTCAAATTTTCCAATTGAAGGTGAGGGGATTGGGTTTTAGAACCAGGAAATGTTAAGTTCAGACTAATTTGTGGTAAACTATTCAGTCTCTCTCCATCTAATGGGGATGACAAGCTCTGACTTGTTGTGTCCATGGAAGGCATAGGATAGGATAAATGAAGCCTACTATAGTATTTAGTATGAGTAATTATCCATTAAACATCAGTTGTCCCTTTTCAGGGGCCATAGGTAACTAAGTTCTTGGAAGATGATAAAGTTTCTCACCTAATGTGATAGCAGGATGAGGTGTGTGGACTGCATTTGCTCTTAGGCTCAAAATATCATTGATGGACTCAGCCTTGAAAATCAGCACCTTTCCAGCCCCTTCCTACAATCTGCCTTTTTAATTTCCCCAAATCCAGTGCCTAAATCCCATCTCCAATATGGTTGTTATAGACAAGAAACTCACTGATCACTCCAAGAGAAGTTCAGAACCTTCTCAAATTCAGCTGACCATCATAAAACTTTCCTTCTAATGTCCCCAAATATTATTGCAGGTATTGCTTATAATACCACTAGCAAACATTCCCTTCATTCATAGATTTGTTTTTGTTTTCAGTACTTGGATTTGAATTCAGCACCTCTCACTTGCTTAACTGGTGCTCTACCCCTTGAGCCTGGCCTCCAGACTAGCTTTTGCAGGTTATTTTGAAGAAAGTCTTATGGAATTTCCTGTCCAGGCTGGTTTTGAACCCTGATCTCAGCCTCTTGAGTAGCCACTGGCACTCTACTTACACAGTTTTTTTGCTTTTATGACTTTGTGTCCTATAGTCAACCTTAGATTGAAAATGTTAAATGGAATAAAAATTTCATATACTTTTAAGGTGCATACAATTCTGAATAGCATGATAAACGTTTGTGACCTCCTCGTTGTGGCCTCTGTAAAATATCTACACTGTACACTTTTGTTACCTGCTAGTCACCAAGTAACTATCAGCCTGACTACCACCACATTACAAGGTGTATAAGTAACCTTTATTTTACTTAACAATAGTCCCAAAGTGCAAGATTAGTGATGCTAATTCAGATAAGCCAAAGAGAAGCCAGTGTTGTATTTAATTGAAAAGGTAAAAGTGCAAGATATTTAAAGAGAGACCACATTCATTTAGCTTTTATTACATTCTATTGCTCTAATTATTCTAGTTTATTGTTAGTTATTGTTGCAATCTCTAACTGTGCTTGATTTATAAATTCAACTACCATGGAGATCTATAGGAAAATATAACATTCACTGGGGATCTCGGGACATATTTCCCATAGATAAGGGGAGACTGCTGTAATCTCAACTAATATAGCACAGTGATTAAGAAAACCACCTCTGGAGCTGGGCTGTCTAATATAGTAACTATTTAAAGCTTCAATTTTAATTAAAAGTAAGTAGAAGATATAGGACCCCAACACAGTGGCCATATTTGGAATGGGTCATTGTGGTTACCATATTGGGAAACAGCAATTTTCCCATCATAGGAGCAAGTGGTGCTTTAAGATCAGGCTGTCACATTGGAATTATAAATAGGAGGATTTCAGTCCAGGTTGTCCAGGGCACAAGTATGAGTCACTATTTAAACAATAACAAAAGCAAAAACAACAGGGGCATAGCTCAGGAGTAAGAGCACCTGCCTAGCACATGTGAAGTTCTGAGTTCAAATCCCAGTACTGTCAAAAAATAATGAATATCAAATATGCTTGAGGATTCTCTATATTAGATAAACAAGGATTTAAAATATTAAAATGACATCTGTTGTAGTTTTAATAGGGTCTTAACTGTACACTCTGGCCAGCCTGTACTAAAAGCCTTCTATTTATATTTCTTACATAGCTGGAATACCTAGTGCCCGACATCATGCTTAGTCATTTATTGGTTGACATGGATCTAGAGAACTTTATGCCTGGGTTGGTCGTGAACTGTGAACTCAGCTTTCCCCTAAGTAGCTAGAATTATAGGCATAAATCACTGCACTCAGCTTGATATTCATTACTTTAATTATTAGTGAGCTTAAAGATTTTTTTCCTAAGCAAATAGAAATATTTGCTTAGATGTAAACTGTCCTATGTCTTTGCATATTTTTTGCTTACTAAGCTGTTCATTTTTTCTCTTTATTTATGCAGACTTCTGTATGTTAAGGAGATAAATTTTATATAATATAAATAATATGCTCCTAGTTTCTTTTAATATTGTTCTGTGTGTGTGTGTGTGCGTGCGCCTACACGCACACGCACGCATGCACACATGTGCCAATACTGGGGCTTTCACTCAAGGCTGGCACTTTACCACTTGAACCATATCTCCATTTCTGGCTTTTTGCTGGTTAACTGGAGAAAAGAGTCTCTCTAATTTACCTACCTGGGCTGACTTCAAACCTCAATCCTCAGATCTCAGCCTCCTGAGTAGCTAGGATTATAGGTGTGAGCCACCTAAGCTCAGCGCCTTTCATATTATTTATGGCATATAAATGCACTTTTTTTCCTGTGTGGATATGCGTAAGTTGTACTTCTCTGCCTTTTCTTTCTGGGTTGAGTGAAGGTCAGCCAACTTCCTGAATTGCTTCCTGTCATCGTGTTTGCTTAGGCCCCTCAGTGTCTAAAGCCAGCAAAGAAGCACATATAAACAGGATAGGGCCATCACTCTCTGCTCCTCCATGTGTGTTCAGAAGACCCTCTGCCTCCAGAGAGACATGTCTTTTCCTTCCAAATCCCTGTCTCCCCTCTGGCTAGATTTAGGAGCACACAATTCCTTCGAAGACTTGGTTTCCATTTGGATACACCTGGGGACAATGTCAACTCTTGTACAGGGATATTCTTTCTGGAGACCCAGGAAGGTTGGGGCAGATAAAATGTGAGGAAAACTTGCAGCTTCCCAGAAAATTCTATTGGGAGTTTTTGTTGAAGGAATGAATTGATTTAAATTTCTTTTTCAAGACTCAGAGGAACATCTCAAACATGAAAGACTTAATTTTTTTCAGAAGGAAGTAAGGTGATATGAATAAACCCATACCATATTCCAGACTCTGCTGTATATTCTTGTATATCTCACCTTCGGTGGTTAGAAGCAAAACCCTCATTTTCAGGGAAGAGTCCATGGGACAAAGGATACTGTTACAGAGTAAACGGAAGAGAGGATGTCCACCCAAGTTTTCTGATTCCTGTTGTTAATGGCTCTGGAGCCAGAAGAATTAATAATATGGTGTAAATAGATCACTTAACCTGAATTCACTTTCCTAATGTGTCAAATGAAGATAATTATGCCCACTCCTATATAAGGGTTAGGAAGTATGTATATACATACTTATACATTACATAGTCATATATATGCACGTATAAATATATATATATATATATATATAAAATTTTTTTCCTGCTCTATAGAAAGTTTATATTTCCCCAGTTGGGGTTTGAACTCAGGACCTAGCATTCGTCCTCAACTTTACATTGCTCCAGGGTGGCACTCTACCACTTGAACCACAGCTCCACTTCCAGCTTTCTGCTGGATAACTGGAGATAAGAGACTCATGGACTTTCCTGCCTGGGCTGGCTTCAAACTATAATCCCCATATTTCCAGAGTAGCTAGGATTACAGGCCTGAGTCACCAGGGGCCTGGCCAGTTTAATAATTTTTAGGAGTAAAAATATATTAACAACAATGGCAGCAGCTACTTGATTGTCTCTTCCCCATCCCATGGTTTCTGGGTCAGTCACAACTGTTCTCCGGTGGGGTTTGCTCCTATCCCTAATCTACTCTGTGATTATGATTCAATAATTGCGATTTCATAGCAGTTTCATTCACAACAGTCTGACAACAATCCAAATGCTTATCACCAGGTGAACTGATAAATAAAGTATAGTATTCCCAACATGCAAAGCTCTGCAGCGATTTAGAAGGAAAAAGATTGATAAATGCAATACTATGGATGAATCACACAGATTTTCACACTTTTGTGGCAAGTGAGAAAAGTCAGATGTGAGAGCACACACCACATAATTCTGTTTCTATAAAGCTCAATGGCAGGCAAACTAGGAGTATTTATGGGGTAGAACTGTGGGTACAGGAGGAACCTTATGAGTTGGTTGAAAATCTTTCATATCTTGATCTGAATTACAGCTACCGAGATGGGACACATTGTAAAATGTCATTGAACTCTACACTTACCTATACTATACATGAGAGCGTACACATGTCATTCTTAAAAAATGTTCTCAAAGGAAGCCACATCAAATAAAAATCTGAAAAAAAGGATCAATGTGAAAGTTCTCTAAGTAATAAAAATAGCAGTTGCAAGTACTTTTTTTGTCTTCTCTTGTCTCCTCTCCTCTCCTCTCTTCTCTTTTTGTGCCAGAGTTTTAACTCTGAGCCTTTCACTCTCCTTTGGATTTCTTGCTTGTGGATGATGCTTTACAACCTGAGCCATGCTCCCAGTCCAGCATTTTGTTGGCTAATTTGATATAAGATCTCATGGACTTCCTTCCCAGGCTGGCCTTTAAACTATGATCTTTCAGGTTTCAGCCTCTGTGTAGCTAGGATTATAGGCATGAGCCACCAGTTCCCAGCTAGTCATTTGTTTTTCAGGGAATCATACGGGAGCTTGACTTCAAGGCCTCCCTCATGCTTGCTAGGCAAGCACTCTACCATGGTGTGGTGGGTCACACCATAGTCCCAGTTGCCTAAGTAACTTGCCCACAACAGCGAGGACTCAAGGTTAGATCTGTACTTCTTCTAAAGCCTGTGCCTGTTGACACCTGGTCAACCTAGTGCACTTCCATATAAGTGTAATCAGTCTCCAAGATGGCCATCAATCATCTATGTATTTGGGTAATAACTCATTCTTTTGTATAATTCTCACACAGTGGACTGACTTATGATTCTAATACAATATTGTGGAAATACAGAATATGACTTTCAAGCATAGGTCAGAAAAGACCTTGTGTTTGCTCAGATCACTTTTCTGGGAAAACAAGCCACTAAGAAGACACTTAAGAGGCTATGAAGAGGTACTGGCGGTGAGAAACTCAGACTTCTTATCAGCAGCCATCTCGGAAGAAAGTCTTCCAGTCCTGATCAAGTGTTCAACTGGTCAAGACCCCAACCCTAGCTGAGACACAAGTCAGATCAGCTATTTAAGTGGCTCATGAATTCCTAACCCTTAGGTACCATGTAAAAGAATGAATAAATGTTCTAAGCAGCTAAATTTCAGGATATTTTGTCATATGACATTTAAAAACATACAAAAGAGAAGGCTGCTCTAATTAAATAATGAGTAACTCTCACTGATCTTATATGAATCACAAAGCTATTTCCACAAGGCCACTGTTCTTAGCTAATATATATTGTAGCTGCAACCGCTCAACCACAATCCAAATTATGTCAAATCTCTCAGAGGAGAAATAAAAAAATTGCAAATAGTTTATTAATAAGCTAGTCTGATTGAAGGCCTAGAGCATAACAGTTCAGCTGTGTTGGATACTGGTCTAGTCTTGTTAGACTATTCATCATCAGGTCCAGACTGTTCTAGAATCTATTAACATTAGCATTTTGATCAGAACTTAGTGCTTAAAGAAAAAAATATCACGGGCCACAGGAAAGCAGCTAGCAATATATATTAGCTCAGCCTTCCTGTTTCCAGGCAGATGTTTTAAACACATTACAATGTATCTGGAGCTAGAGACGTCCATATCCATTGGTAGGAACTTGAGCTTTCTACTTTTTGTTTCATCCTAATCAAATAAATGTCTTTCCACCTCAGACAATTTCGACTGCTTTCATTTCAGCTCTTTTTCTTTTGCTTCGTCTTCTGAGAACATGTTGAACAAGTGTTAAGAACTCTCTTCAGAGAAACCCTTCGTAGATACGCAGAGAGTAATTAAATCATAGTTTGCTCTTCTCATCTTTGGGTTAAATAGCTAGAGCAGCTCTACACGAAGCTCAAGGGGGAATTTCCCATTCCTTCTGTCCTACGTCGGCCCCTGTCATTCCCAATATGTCCCCTTCCCCCGACCCTCCGCCACTACTCCCCCAAAAAGTTGCAGTGCTTAATGAATGTACTGGTGGCTTGGTTTAGAGTTTAGGAAAAAATGTGACTCTGCACTTCTGCCTTCTTTATTGAATCCCAGGGTCATTTCAGAACTTAATTTCAAAGATTTTGGCTCACAGATATATTACTGATATACAAATCACTTTGCCCTACCCCTCAAATTTTGTTTATTTTTATTTATTTATTTTGGTGGGGATGACACTGGGGCTTGAACTCAGGGCTTCACACTCTTGGTTTTTTCCACTTAAGACTAGTGCTCTACCACCTGAGCAACATCTCCACTTCCAGCAATTTGGTGGAAATTGGATATAAACGTCTCATAGACTTTCTCATCCAGATGGTTTCAAACCACAATCCTTAGATCTAAACCTCCTGAGAAACTATGATTATAGGCATAAGCCACCAGCACCTAGCTTCCAAGGAAACCATTGCCTGAAGAGACTGATGAAGATCACCCATCTTCTGGGATCCAGGGATTCTCACTTCCCCTCCTGTGTCTCTAGTTACCCCTGCTCAGCCTGGTGTGTGTCTCTTATTTGGCTGAATGTCTGTCCTCTATTCTGACTGACAACAATGGGTTGTGTGTGAGTCCTCAAAGCTGTCAGAGAAAATAATCTCATGGCAGGACTGTCTGCCATGTTTCCAGGGCCCTAATTCCATGGATAATGCGAAACTTAGAACAATAAGGATGATAGAGATATACTAGGGAGTAAGCTACAAAATATATAACTCAGTTGAACTCTCCCTTCCCCCAACTTGCTCAACAATAAATACAGTACAGGATTCCATTTATGTTCGGATAGGGTATTAGGCTCACATGTGTGTATAGAAATTTCTGGAAGAACATATCTAAAACTGTTAATGGCCAGATGGGGTTGATGCTAAAGACCTTTACTTTCCATTTTATACCCATTAGCACTGTTTAAATTTTAATCATGTAACTTTATTACTTTTTATAAGAGAAAATAATATAAATATTTAAAATGTTCATTCTGGGGACTTTCATTATTGTAATTGTCATACTTCTCCCTTGTTTGACTTTTTCAACTACCATGCATATTACTTATATAATTAGAAAAAGGATATTAAGAATCAATACATGTTAACAATAATGTTCCATGGCAATGCTTTTAGGACACAGATAACACACTATGTCAGTGAGATCAACTTGTTACTTGTCCTGCGGTGACCATTTCTCAGGTGGCATAAGGGTAGGGGTGTGTGTGTGTGTGTGTGTGTGTGTGTGTGTGTGTGTGTGTGTGTGTGTGTGTGTGTGTGTGTGTGTGTGTGTGTGTGTGTGTGTGTGTGTGTGTGTTTGTGTAGCTTGAACTATGTAGGGGCTATTTTTGCTTGTTAGCTGTTATCACTTAATATCCCAGTGCAGTGCTAAGAATGCTACAAACATTCTGTTCAAAATGTCAATAGGAACCTGCTAAAGAATGCCGATGGAATATTGCAATGTGGCGCTCTGAGGTATCTCCATCTACATCCCATTTGAAATTGGAATTCTTTACTACTTCCTCTTGTGGGAGGTAGGGCACCAGGAGGTTTCTGAGAGGATTCCCTGAAAGAGAAGCAGATGATGGCAGGACTGTGCCAAGCACTCAAGAGATGTAGCATTTGTTGAATGCTTGTTCACATAAATATCATGCCCAAGCCTCTGAGTTTCTTCTAAGGTCAAGAAGTGGTACTATCCCCACTTGACTGATGAGTAAATGGAAGCCTTGAGACCATACTAGCTACCCCAGTCCCCTGGACTGGGCCACACTAAGATCATATTCTGGTTTGGCTTCCCAAACTTTTGCTCCTTGAGTATCCCCACATAGCTCCCCTCACAGCCACGCAGGCAGTCCAGGTGGCACCTGGAAGCAATTTCTGCTCTGTTTTCCCCTTAGGACTCATGCTACTTTGGTAGGGAATTCACAGTGGGAAATTAACCTCTGTCTGCAAGGGCCAATTACACAGTCTAGAGTTAAAAGAGAAGGAGGGTGGGGAGCCCAGGCAAAGCCCTGGATCCCTCTTCCCACCACCAGCCGGTAGCAGCAGCCAGGAAGGACCTGGGAGGGGGTGAGAGAGATCCAGACTCTTTTAAGGAAATAGTTGTGTTTGATTATCCCATAATACCAAACCATAAAGCTGAGACAACTATGGATTTCCCCTAAATTTGAAAAATTGTGAGCCATTAACTGTTCACTCTTAAGGTAGGTCTATTCAAAAGGAATTGAATTCCCTGGGCTGTAGGGGAAGCAAGAATAAGAATTCAAGCAGACTTCTCTTATGGAATGAACAGGAATTTAGACTCCCTAAAACCTGCTAGGGAAAAGTTGAGAGAGAATAAGCAGCTTCTAAGGGAATTCCTTCCTTCCCACCATTCCATGAAGCCTGGTTTTGCTGCTAGTGTCCTCTCTCTCATAAAGGTACAATAACTTTGTTTTCCCAACCATAGTTTGTACTCTGGCTACGGCTTATAACCCTAAGAAGCTTCTTCCAGGAAGCTCTCCCTTACCACTGGATTAGATCTCTCCAACTCTCAAGAGCTGCTTTCCACTAGCACTGATCTCATTTGTCCCAATGATCTTTCTCTGATTGGACTATGTATTTCTTTAGAACAGAAAACACATCTTGTTTTCTCTAGACTCTTATGGCTCAAAACAGTGTGGACTTATAGTATAGTTCTGCCTTTTGGGCTTAGGATGGTGAGTGAATGCATTTTTTTCTCTCCAAAGGTAATTGCTTGATGATCTTGGGAAAGAAATGGACCTTACCAGCTGGATGAAAGAAGGGTATAACAGACAAAATGAGCAAAAGAAGCAACAGAAGCCATGAAGCAACAGAAGCCATGAAAATAGCAGATTAAGAACTGGCTCCTGCAGAAAAAAAAGGTTTTTAAAGCATAGCTTTTGAGATCCATCTTGAGAGAACAGTCTAGAAACCCCACTTTCTATCTATGTGACTGGAGGCAATTCACTTAACTGTTTGCCCTTTGGTTTTTCTCAGGGTAAGACTTTAATTAGGTGTGTATTAATGGCTTACCACAATGCCAGACATTCAGTGAACACTCAATAAATTGTGGCTTCAAATATTATCATCCTGAAAAGGGATGCTTACTCTGAAATTGTGGGGTGACCTGTGTCCAACTGCTTGTGGGCAATTATTTGCTTAGATGTTCAAGATTTGATAAGGAACTGGAGTTTTTCTTATCCAATATTTTTATGTCCTTGCTTTATATCTCCTTGCAGGACTCTTAATTACATGTTAGACTACTTAGCCTTGGCCCATAGGTCACCAAAGTTCTCTTCAAGTTATTAGTTATTTTTTATTTTCTCTCTCTGCTTAAGTTTGGGAAGTTTTTATTCTTGTATACAAGCTCATGGGTCTTTTATTGTATAGGTTACAATAATCTGTAGTTAAACATAACAGTAAAATTTTTATTTCCAATGTCATATTTTTAAACTTAAAAATTTCCCTTGGGACCAGATGTAGTGTAATTCCAGCAGTCAAGAGGCTGAGGCACGAGGGTCATGAGTTTGAGGCCAGTCTGGACTAGAGAGTGAGTTCAAGGCCAGCTTGGGCTATATAATGAAATCCTGCCTCAGAAAATGAAGAAGAGGAAGAGGCAGGAGAGGCAGAAGAGCAGCAGCAGCAGCAGCAGCAGCAGCAGCAGCAGCAGAAGGGGAAGAAGGGGAAGAAGGGGAAGAAAGGGAAGAAGAAGAAGAAGAAGAAGAAGAAGAAGAAGAAGAAGAAGAAGAAGAAGAAGAAGAAGAAGAAGAAGAAGAAGAAGAAGAAGAAGAGGAAGAGGAAGAGGAAGAGGAAGAGGAAGAGGAAGAGGAAGAGGAAGAGGAAGAGGAAGAGGAAGAGGAAGAAGAAGAAGAAGAAGAAGGGGAAGAAGAAGGGGAAGAAGAAGGGGAAGAAGAAGGGGAAGAAGAAGGGGAAGAAGAAGGGGAAGAAGAAGGGGAAGAAGAGAAGAAGAAGAGAAGCAGCAGCAGCAGAAGCAGCAGTAAGAGGAGGAGGAAGAATTATTTCAATTTCTTTTCATTTCTTTATGGAGATTTTCTATTTGTCCACTTACATTCATATGTGTGAACAAATAAAAATCTCCTTGGGAATATTTATGGTGGCTAGTCCTCGTTTGCTAATTTCATCACTTCAGTGAGTTCTACTTCAACTGCCCATTTTTTTTTCTTAGTTGTATGTCCTATATCTTCCATGCAGTGTTTGGTAAGTTTTTTTTCTACACACACACACACACACACACACACACACACACACACACACACACACACACACACACACACTTATTTATTTATTGTAAAAATACTGTACAGAGATGTTACAGATACATGAGTAGGGTAATGAATGTATTTCCTATTGAGCATTGTTACCTTCTTTGTTTTTCTCCTACCATCCCTTCCCTCCCCGCCTCCCCAATTTTCCCCTCCTGAAATTGTAAAGTTCTTTTTCAACATAGTGTCTTGTATATCTCCTTGTTACAATGGGTCAACCTGCATCCTTATTTAAGCATTTTGTTATATCCCTTCCCCTCTCCAAATTATAAAAATGTATATACAAGATGCAGGACACTGGAATCAGATACAGTGAAAACAGGGGTTACACCGTGGGGGAAGAACATACAGAAGAAACAAAAGAATCACCTAGTGCATTGTAAGTATGTTCAAAACAATAGCAAGAAAGAAAAAACCACATGATCCTCTCTTGGGGTTCATTTTGCTTAACATCATCTTACATGGCCATATGTACGTAACTTTTGACCTTTTTTGCTTGTCCTAGCTTGATAAGTTTTGATTATGCACTGCCCATTGTACATGCAAGGAGGGCTGAGCTCTGGGTTTTGTTATTTCTCTTGACAAAATATTGAATTTTGCTTAGATAAGAAGGTCAGTTTGGTCTTTCAAGGCTTATTGGAAGCTCTGTGTGAATAGGTCCAAAGTAGTCTCCACTCCTTGATTAGAGAACCTTAGTCCTAAAGAACGGCTCTTTGTAGCCTACTAGAAGCCTACAGCATTCAAGGAAGTCATTTCCTTTGGTGAGGGGGTGGGAGTGGAGGTGGAGGTGGGGGGGGAATGTCAAATCTCAGCCTCCTGGGGACTTCACTTCACTGTTGCTATGTTATGATATAGGTCATCGATTCCCTAGCAACTGCTCTTTCCTCAGCGGTCATTGTTGTCCAGCCACATGGAATGTTAAGATATATGAAACTTAGGGTTTGATCAAAGACTCAAAAGGGACCTCTATGCAGATTCCTCAAGTCATTCCTCTCTAGGCCCCTAGGGTACAAATTCCAGACTTGTCAGTGCCTTAAAGTAGTTGGATGGCTGTACTGTCTGAACTCCCTCTCCCTGGAGAGTCATATAGTTCCTCTGGGCTGAAAGCTGGGACAACCATATGGTTCACATACTTTCCTTTCTTATGGTGACCATAGTGTTGTATTAGCTTTTGTCCAATATCTATCTAAAACCCCTAGTTTCATCTATGGGTATCTGCTGCTAACAACCATTTATGGCAAAGTTTTGAGAAGTAGAAAACAAAGAGTCTTAAGAGTTTGTTTGCAGAATAGGTGGTACCTTAACATAAGGCAACGAAGGAGGAGACTCATTTCAGCAAGATGAACAAACACCTACTGAGTGCCTGCTGTGTGTTATGCAGTAGGGACTGCGGGGTGAAGAGGACAAAAGGAGACTTGTCCCATCAGAGGTTACAGTGGGTTGTGGCTTGTGTTCATTTCAACCATTCAGCGGATACCTGCTCTGAGCATGCCACTGGACTGGGGAAGGAAGTTAGTGTAACAAAAAGCTTAATTTCCCTCTTCAGGGAATCCATATGTTTTAGGAGAGTTAGACAAAGAGTTGTTTTCAAAACTTAGTGTTGAGGTGGTAAAGTTCTGCCTAGAATGTTAGGTGCACATATAGGTGGAGCTTCTTTTATGAGAAACACCCGGTGTCTCTAGCCAGGAGGGGGAGGTATGCAGGGAGGGCTTATAGACAATGTCAAAGAGATCAGCAAAAGCACAGAACCGAAGCACCTCAGCTCTGCAGTAGATGAGTCTGGAGAGACAGATCAGCTCTCAGGGCCTTGTATGTCATGCTGAGAGTTGAGATTTTTATCCTGAGGGCAATAAGGGAGCCAAGGAAAGCTTTTAAGTGGGAGAGTGACAGCCCCAAAACTCCTGTCCTCAACATCTCCCAGCTGGCAGACAAAAAGTACTGAGTACTCAAAGGAGATTTATGAGGCTGGAGAGGGCTTTAGAAGTTAATTCTTTTCTACCAGAATTTAAATGACCTTTCCATAAGTGCCATTTGGATTAAAAAAAAAACACAAAACAAAACAGTATAAGACACAAATAAATCCTATGAGGTCAAAATCCCAACAATAGTCATAGAAAAGCTATACTACGATGGAAGTGCTGGGTGGAGTACTATAAAATTCTAAGGCTAGAATTTTATATGGCCGTCAAAGCCCTTGAAAACCGTTTTGTTCTTTGCTTGGTTTGAAATGCTTCACATTGCACCGGATGCATCTGAGACCTAGAGATGAAGAGTGAAGGGGGAAAAGAGTTCTTGCTTTGCATTTAGGCTGAGCTTGATTTGAGTCCTGGCTTGGCCATTTGCTGGCCACAGTTTTGGGGAAGTCACTTAAGCTTGCTGAGTTTTTGTTTCTTCATTTAAACATTTTGGAGAGAGCCTACCAAGACAACTGTTGCCTGGGGATATCCCCATGAATGGGGGAGGGTAATAGATTAAAGAAGGCTACAGATGATTAGCAATGTCATAAGGAAGTGGGGCTTATTTCTCTCATGGCTGACCATATGACCACTTTAACTAACTGAATGTAGGGGACAAGATAATGCACTAGATCTTAAGAAGAATGAGTCACTTCTGTTTCTCCTTATTGGAATGCTAAACTCTTGAGATCCAGTTATTATGGGGGGGGACCCCAAGCTAGTCAAGTAGAAGGACCACATGCTGAGGCAGAGGAAGCAGCTTTCTAGTTGACCCTGAGGAAAGCCGTCTGGGGATATTCTAGCTGCTGCCATAGTAGGAGGAATGTGATCTCATCTGAGACCCTGAGCAAGACTACTAGAACTGCCTGGTTAGTTCATGAAATTATGAAAATCGAATACATGGTTGTGACATTAAGCCATTGACCTTTGGGGTGGTTGGTTACATAGTGAAAGTTATCCAGAAGAAAGAGGGGGCTTGCTCTCCTGACTAGGTCCAAGCCTTTAGGGGATCACCCAGGCAGTGCTTTGGGGCCAAAGCACAAAGGCTTAGCAGAATGAGGGCCCTTCTTCTTTCTCTAGGTAATGAGCATTGACAGGATAGCAACTAAAGGTTTATGGCTTTGAGACCTAGCACATTGGACAGAAGAACAGTACTGTGGAGGGCTTCAGCAGAAGTGTAAAGGCAGAGAATTATTAGCAACAAGTATGGTGTGAAAGCACCAGAGCAGACATCTCTTTGATCATCTGTGATGCTCCTAAGTGGTAGGTCTATAAAAGTTAGGGGTAGGGGCGGGGGGGTGGGAAGAAGTTAGCAAATTTGGATTATTATCCAATCTGACCAAGGCCTGATAAGGCATGAGGATATTCATACTTTCCTAACATAGTGTTTGGTACATGGTAAATGCTCAAAAGGTAACAGCCTTTATCTTTAGAGAAGTGGCCCTGATATCTGAAGAAATCTAGCACTTTCCTTGAGACTCTTCCCCCTGACAACTATTTTGGGCAAAATATTTCAGAGGCAAAAGTAGTCACCCAAGAAAGCAGAACTCAGAGAATTATTCCTACAGACTCAGAAAAATGTTGTCAGTCTCCGGAATTTGCATATGTTCAGTCCTTGCTTTGGAATAAAAAGTGATGCTCTGACCCTGGGGAGTTATAAACATCTAAATCCTAAAGCAAACATTACCTTTCTTTGATGGACCAATTGACAAAGGGGGCTAGGAATAAAAGGCTGTTACAACTTTTAAGACTAGTCAACATATGAACATGCCATAATTATAATTCAGGTGCTACCCATAGATAAATACAATGTATAGGACAGCTCCAGGAGAAAGAAATTCCATCTCAGCTCTCATGTAGTGGTGGAAAGAGAAAGGCCCTGAGATTCAGCAGTGGAGTTTAGCCTTCATTTTTGTCCCTGGCTTACATCCCAAGCCCCCCAGGTTTGCCTTTAGCTGAATATGAAGGCACAATGAAACTGCAGCCTAGAAGGCAGCAAGCAAAGACAGAAAGAAGAAAGGAGAGACAAAGAGAGCATATGCACTGTCACAGGCACTAAAGAAAAGTCATATGTACGAACTAGTGGGTTAGAGGGTGGGCTCACACTAAGAAACAAATCTTAGGCAAAACACCTTGATCTTGGACTTCCCAATTCCAGAAACAGATGTGAATGTATGCTGTTTTAAGCTGCTCACCCTGTAAATTTAGTTGTAGCAACTGGAGTTAAAATTGCTTAATATGCAATTGGACCCTAAACTGAGGGCTGGAGGTACGTACGGCTCAAGTGGTAGGGAATCTGTCTAGGAAGCACATAGGCCTTGAGTTCAAACCTCAACAACCTTCTCGCTCTTTCACACACACACACACACACACACACACACACACACACACACACACACACACAGTGTACAAGTGCATGCGCATGATAGAACTGAGGTGGAAAATTCTGGCTCATCTAGTTTCTAGTTGGATAGCACTAAACTTTATCTTTATCTTTGAATGAGACTCTAAGTGCTTGCCTTTTCAATCTCTTTTATTCAAATCAGACCATTACTCTTGAGGAGAATTCTGAACATGGCCAAATGAAGAAGCTGGCAAGTCATCTTCTTTCAAAAGAGCTATAAATTCAGACTGTTGTCTTTCAGCCCTTTCAATGTTTTGGAGACTGAGAAAGGTATACAATAATTTTGGAAGAGTGTTAGTTTGATAAACTGTTACTTTAGGTAAGAACAGCGGGATGCATAGGATTATCATCGTGATCCATTCCATCCTCCACAGTTGGGTTAGCACAGAGCTTCTGCCAGGCTGAGACTACCTTGAGGACTGACAACTTGATGCAGAGTCTGTTGGGAGAAGTGGATGATGCCCATGGCTGTGGCTTTGTCAGTAGAAATAATGATTGTTGGCAGAAGGCAAGTAAGGGAAGGCCAACAACTCTACTAGCATGAAGCCATAGTTGGCCATGCATATTCTTGGCTGAGACATGAATGAATAATGGAGACCAGAGCTTGCCAAGCTAGCCATATACTCTTGGCCAGCCAGGATATACGTACAGAGCGACTGCAAAGGACCCAGTGAAAATTAAAGACCAGAACAGATTTAACAAAGGCTTGAACTTTGAATAGACACCTGAATGGAAGTGCCCAAGCACAATCTCTATACAAGCATTGGTTGACCACTGAACAATGCAGACAGAGCCATAAAGAATATTAAAAAAACAAAACAACAACAGTATTCATATCAGAGGCAACAGTGTTCACTGTGGGAAAGCAAGATCTCACAGATTTAGTGCAGAAATATTCTATTTATTTAGTGCAGAAAAGGAAAAGCAACAAAGAACAATGACAATTATCTTCATGATAGAAAATCAGAATCTAGAGTTACTACAGTATAGGAACTAAATATCCATTTCAACACCAATAACAGCAATCAAGAAGACATGCAAAGAATCAGAAGCATGGCTCATCCTAAGAAGGAAAAGCAATCAATAAAAACTGAGTGAGAATGAGGCAGCATCAAACATCCCAAAAACATATAGTGAGGGTTCCAGAAGGAGGAAAGAGGTAGGAAAGGATATTTAAAGAAACAATGACTATAATTTCCCCATATTTGAGGAAGAAGAACATTAATGTATCTACCGAAGAATCAAAACAAACCCTGGTAAGAAAAAAAATCCATAGATACATCATAATCTAACACTCTAAACTCAATGACAAAGAGAAAATCTTGACTATGAGTGGTCTCTACTTACAAGAATTAATGGGTGATTTTTTTTCACCATAAACAGTGGAGGCCATATCAGAACAAAAAGAGAAGTAACTGTCGATCAAGAATTCTATATCCAACAATAATACCCTTAAAAGATAAAGGCCATATAAAAATATTACCTGGTAAACAAAAACTGAAAGAAGTTATTGCTAGAAGACCTGGCTTACATCAGGTCTTTTAAGTTGAAAGTGATACTGAGATATATACAATTTGTAGGAAGAAATAAAAATGTCAGAAATATATGGTTTAATCTAAACAAACGCAAACACATAAAACTTATTTTTTTCCTTTTAAGATCTTTCAAAGTCATGCTATTGAGTATAGCAATGCTTATAACACCGTAAGACAAAAGTTGCAGAAAAAGGGAAGGAAGAAATAGAACCATCTTGAAGAAAATTTCTGGGTTTTAGCAAACTTGTAAGTATTAATCTGAAGTACATTCTAATAAAGTATAATATAGGCAAAATATTGCTGGGTACTAGAGGCTCATTCCTATAATCCTAGCTACTCAAGAGGCTGGGATCTGAGGATCACAGTTTGAAGCCAGCCTAGGCAGAAAAGTCTAAGAGACTCTTATCACCAATAAATTACCCAAAAAGCTGGAAGTGGAGCTGTGGCTCAAGAGGTAGAGAACTAGTACTCAAGCTCTGAGTTCAAGCCTAACGCTGACATAAATAAATAAATGACAGAATTGAGAGATAAAATAATTCGATAATAATAAGTGGAGATATAAAAATTTTACTCACAACAGCAGACCAAAAATCAGCAAAGTTACAGAAGACTGGACTCACATTAAAAACTATCAGACCTAGGAGACATCTGGAGACACACTCTGGAGAGTACTTCTCTTGGAAGTATTTGAGTGCCATTTTCCCTGCTGCTTTTTTTCATCTACCTAACTGTTACCAGCCTTCTACTCAATTAGACCTTTCAACCCTAGGAAGATGGTGGCATGATGTCTTTGGAGATCTTTTCTCTTGACTGTTCGAGGCATTAATTACGGGGCCTTGAGTTTGCAAGACAAGCAGGTACTCTACTAGTCCCTTTTTGCATTATTTACTTTCAAGGTAGGGTCTGACTATGCCTGGCTGTCCTGGGCTGTAACCCTCCTATTTGTGTAGCCACCACTCTTAGCCATTGGTTGGGATGGAATTTTCTCCCAACTTTCCCACTCTGGCCTTAAACCTCAATCTTCCTAAAAGTAGCGAGGATTACAGGCTTAAGATATCTCACCTGGCTCCTTCTGGAGTTGTTTTTTGTTGTTTGTTTGTTTGTTTTTTGTTTTTTTTGGGTCCGGTGGTGGGGTCTGAACTCTGGGCCTGGGCACTGTCCCTCAGCTCTTCAGCTCAAGGCTAGTGCTCTACCACTTGAGCCACAGCACCACTTCCAGCTTTTTTCTTTTTGCTTATGTGGTGCTGAGGAATCGAAGCCAGGGCCTCATGCATGCAAGGCAAGCACTCAACCACTGAGCCACCTTCCCAGCCCCTCCTTCTGGACATTTTTAAGTTTGTTGATGGGCAGTGCTAGAAACTATAAAAACGAAACATTCATTTGTATGACAAATGAATTAAACAACTTTCATATACACAGACACAAGTCTATTTCTGATTCAGATAAATGGCAGAGGGTCATTTAGTGATCCTAACAAGACCAAGTACTACACTAATATATCTTCCCCAAAACTCTATGAAGTAGGCATGATTCCCTCATTTTACAGACAGGTGAACTGAGGCTGATATATACATATATATTATGTATTATACATACATATATACACATATTGACACTTATAGGCAATATATATGTAAGATACATATGTTAATTAAATCTACATAAGATGTGTAAAGCTAGAGATAAATATCCACCAACTTTACATTTTATTTTATTTTATTTATTTTATTTTTTGGGTCTGGTCATAGGGCCTGAACTCTGGGCCTAGGTGCTGTCCCTCAGCTCTTCAGCCCAAGGCTAGTGCTCTACCACTTGAGCCACAGTGCCACTTCTGGCTTTTTTCTTTTTGCTTATGTGGTACTGAGGAATCAAACCCAGGGCCTCATGCATGCAAGGCAAGCCCTCTACCACTGAGCCACCTTCCCAGCCCCCCAACTTTAGATTTATGAGACAGACCTTAGCTTTGCTATCATTTGTTCCAGAGGATAGAGTTGCAGAGAATTCTGTATATAAAGAAGCACAAGGTACAATAAAATTTTAGTTCTGGTGATAATTAATTTTATGTGCCATTTTGGCTAGGCAACAATGCCTATTTATTTGGCCAAATATTATTCTGGATGCTTCTATGAGGGTGCTTTGAATAAAATTTACATTTAAATTAGTGATAATTTTTTTTAAAGAAGCATAAAGATTAGTTCTGGTGATGATTAATTTTATGTCATTTGACTTAAACCATGGTGCCCAGATATTTGATCAAACATTCTGGATATTTCTATAAGGGTGTTTTTGATGAACCTAACATTTAAATTATGATAGACTAGAGTAGAACAAATTCCAATCTATGAAGGGAAGGTCTCATCCAATCAGCTGAAGCCCTGATTAGAACCAATGTCCTACTGTCCCAAGGTTCTTACATAACCTTTTAGATTTGGATGGTCACACCATTCTTCCTGGATTGCCAATCTGTAGCCCATTCTGCAGATTTTGCAGTTGCCAGCTTCTACAAGGCAATTCCTTCCAGTGAATTTCTTTCTATGGATTAAAATTTCTTATTGGTACTGTTTCCCTGGAGAATCCTGGCTAATACAGCAATTCATTGATTTTTAAGCGATTTTACTTACGCAGCATGGAAATGTTTTGTGCTCAAATATTAATACACTGGATGTGTCTGTGAATGCAGGGTGCAGCAGAGGGAGACCATTTATTACCTTCCTCCTACTGATGATCTAAACAGTGCTATGATACAGACTATGCCATAGCCTCCCTAGTGTGAGAGAGCCACATGGGGGAAGCTAGGGACTGGGGACGGGCCTCCCAGAGCCAGCCCCTGCAGGAGGCAGCAGCTGTGTATGGCATCAGGGCCCATCTCCTGGGAAACTGCACTCTGCATACAGCCAAGGGGCTTTTGGTCCAAACTGAGGCCAGTCAGCCATTGTTAGAAAGGTTGCTGAAACCTCCAAAGAGGTGGGCTGAGTAGAGGCCATTTGTAGAGGGCAAAACGAAAAGAACACCCCATTGTGCGGCTGTGCATGGAGCAAGGAGACCCTCACATTCTTCTTCCAACAACCCTTACATCCACTACTCCTTAAAGGGCTGCAGTCTGCCCTAATTCCTGTCTTTTCCACTTTACTCTGCCTGAAAGCGCAGCGAGAAGATGGCTTTTGATGGTGACTGTATGGTGAACTCTCTGCGCAGGCTGACTCTGTCCTGTTCTGTTAACGAGCTTCGCCCCAGATCCTGGTTCCCATTTGCCGTGTGCATTTCCACCAGGCATCGTGCCACTGGGTTTAAAACAGCGGGAAACTCAGAGTTCCAAATGTGCAGCTCTTGGTCGGTGAATGGGATTTTTATGAGGCCGCCACAATCAGTCTTGCATACTGGGTGCTAAAAATTTTTATGGCTGGCTAGGATTCGTTGGAAGCACCAAGCTGGAATGTGATGGAGTTCCCCATTAGAGAATGTCCCCAGGAAAGCCGGCTCACATGGATCCCTGGTACTCGGAGGTGTCAGAGAGCTGGTTTTATGGAAAGCAATTTCCTCAGTAAAGAAAAAATATGCTCTAGAGACAGCGATTTCGTCCCAGGGACTCTGCTGCCCCGATTTAACGGGCTTCCTTAGCAGGCGGTCCCTGGTGATTGCGAAGACAAATGGGCCTACTTGTCTGCTGCCAGCAAACTTTATTTCCCTGTCTTTCTTAGAAAAAAAATTACATATTTTAAAGAAAATGAGTGGTAATGATTTCATTCACACAACTATTGTCAACATTTCATGACATGTATACCCATATGGAATAGTCTAAGGGTTTACAAAGGGGTTTGATTCTTGCCCTATTGGCCTGTATGCAAATGGACTCTTTTCCTTATGATAGAACAGGATCTTCCAAGTCAGGGTGCAGATGAAGAAAGAAGGCTTGCAAGGAAAGCATAGAAGAAGGGAAGATGGATACTGATTCTGCACAAGTATCTATTGCATGTCTGGAACCGCCCCTCCTCCATTCCTTGTAATAATGCTGAGCCTATGAGATGTGCCCTTATTTCCACAGCAAGAGATTGAGACAGTTTCTTCACTGACTGACCTAAAGTAGGAGTTTCATAAATGCTGATCAATCTGAACTTTTTTCAAAGCTCTCGATGAATGACAAAGTTTTCTAAAAACACAATGAATAATAATGCGTATTGCCTGTAGGGTCTGCTGTGCTGAATGAGGAGTGGGAGGGTGGGTATTGAGTTTGTAGGGCGTTCACACAGGAGAGAGAGGGTTATCATGTGTGTTCACAGAACTTTGCCTCTGAGTAGATGCTCAGCCAAGGATGACAACTCCCAGCCCTCCTTGTATCTAACCGGATCTCACTTGTGAATTGAACAGAGAGAAACACAACTCTTCTCAGCCCATATGGCTAAGAAGTGAGGGTGTCTTCTTCGTCCCTGTATCCTTTTTTCATGATGTCATTGGTAGGTAGTGGAAGAGCCATAAGATAGAAGGAACAAGATAGAAGGAACTCTTATCTCCAAAATAGAGAGATGTTGCTTTTCCATCTGGAATGCTGCCCCAAGACTGATTCACAATGAAGAGAGATTTATGTAAGCCTCTGGGGGTTAATATACTACAGTAACAGGTATTATCCAGGCTAATATACTTGATCAGGCATTATCCAGGCTAATATACTTGATCAGGCAGAGATATCTCTTGGAAAGGGACATTTGGAGAATAGCAATCATTAAAAGGGACATGGTGTTCTCTGTATGTTCTTCCCCAGATTTTCTTCCCTTTCATCCATCTATCCCTGATACTAGCCATACCAGATTGACCTACTCTCCTTCTTGTTCTCTGTTGATGTCTCCTCAGGCTGTTCTGATCTTTCACACTGGTATCTTATCCATCCTGTTAAGATTCTCTCAAATTCACCTCCTCTGGGAAGCTGTCTGTGTCCCTTTCTCCCAAGGCAGAATTAATTATGCCATGTTCATTAGTGGAGCTTGCTAGACCTGTCCTGCTGTTGTGTTGTGGACTTTCCTTCCCACCCACGCTCCTCCACTGAGCCATCTGGGTAGGTACCAGGCCTGTTGCCTTTCTCCATGCCCAGCCTCTCAGGCCCAGTAGAAACAAAGTGGCTACTGCCTGGTATGGGAAGACGGCTGAAATCTAATGCCTCCTGTAGAATACTACCTCCAGAGTGTCACTTCTGGAGTATTACCTTGAGGGAGGGGTGGTATTGGTGCTAGAAGGCTGGCTATGAAAGAGTCAAAATCAGGCTCACTGGGCAAGATGGTTGTGATCAATGAGCAATGTGACCCCCTTCTCAACCCCCTCCGCCCCCAGGCTCCTCACCCTAATTCCATTCACAGCCTACACCCTGGCCAGGAGCCCTCAGCCCTAAGTATTCCAGTTGGGCTGTGACTGTTACCTCTATGGCCTCTTTCCCTGCTTTTCTTTAAACCCACCGGTATTCTCCTGACCCAGGGCTCTTATACTGACAAGTCTCTTCTTACCTCCCTTCTTCCCACTCTTGTCTCAGTGCCACTTCCCCCAGTCATTTCTCTAACCACACTCCTTAAAATTCCCACCCTTTTCCCTGTTAACCTCCTAACCTTATATTCCCAATCTCTCCCTTCCCTTCTTAAGTTTTCTCTACAGTCTTTTAGCTCATTTATTTGTTTGTCACTAACGAACTATGGACTTCTTGCATCTCTCATTTATCTGTCCACAAGGACAGGGATTTTCGTTACTTATATTCTCAGGGCCCAGCACTGTCTTTGGCCCACAATTAGCAGTCCGCAAATATTTGTTAAAAGAATTGATAGCAGAGAAGTGAGCGAGTCTTGGATTCAGGTTCTGAACCAATTCCTCTACGAGAAAAAGCTGCCCTCTGCTTCAGTATCTAAGTTAAAGGTACCTTGCTGGATGTTTGAACCAAGAGAACCTTGGGAACTGTGGCCCAGAGCCCCAACTCTCTTTCCCTGCCCACAGCTCACTGGCAATGCAAGAGCAAGACTTTATCTCTGTGCTGGTGCTGGCAAGGTGGCTGGAGGCCATTGGAACTTGGGAATCCATTTATCTATTAATTTATTATCTAATTAAGGCCCACAATGACAGCGCTATTTGTTCCAAAATGCCCTCGAACTAAACCAATACAGCATATGCACATTCTAATCAATTAAAATGCGTCTCCTTAATGTCTGCCTTCAGCAGCCAGTAACTGTTACACTTCCAGGTCCAGGGCAGGAAAATGCCTTTTCACTTCATTAGGCTCCAAACAGTCTAATTGCACAGTGGCCACCAGGGTTCTTTGGCATAGCGTCAGAGGCAGCTGTCCAGAGTCCCAGGTGATAAGTGAGCAAGACTCTGGAGATGGAACTGATTTTCACTTGCCACGTACAAATCAAGTCATAATCACAGATGATATGGTCTACAGGAATATGAGTATGCTGAGTGCCAGTGGCTCATGCCTGTAATTGTAGCTACTCAGGAGGCTGTAATCTGAAGATCATGGTTCAAAGCCAGACCAGGCAGGAAAGTCTGAACGACTCATTATCTCTAATTAACCAGCAAAAAGCCAGAAGTGGAGCTGTGTCTTATGTGGTAAAGCACCAGTCTTCAGTGAAGGAAGCTAAGGCACAGTGCATAGACCTTGAGTTCAAGCCTCAGTACTGGCCAAAACAACAACAAAAAAGACTTCATCTGTGAGGACAGTGGCCATAGAAGAAAACAGCTGTCTGGGGTCCATGATCTCATTCTTAGGTAGCACTCTAACACTGAACTAATTTAATGTTTTCACTCTAGCTTAGTTGTGTGGAATCCCCAAGAAGTTGAGAGCCCCTTTAGAGTCTATCTCTAGCTGTGTTGGATGGGCATAAGAAATAGCTGTTAGGGGCTGGGAAGGTGGCTCAGTGGTAGAGCGCTTGCCTTGCATGCTTGAGGCCCTGGGTTTGATTCCTCAGCACCACATAAGCAGGAAAAAAAAGCCGGAAATGGTGCTGTGGCTCAAGTGGTAGAGCGCTAGCCTTGAGCTGAAGAGCTGAGGGACAGTGCCCAGGCCCAGAGTTCAGGCCCCACGACCGGACCCCCCCCCCCCCCCGCCAAAAAAGAAAAGAAATAGCTGTTAAATTGAACTACCAAAAAGAAAAACATCATTAGACTGTTGGAGAAAATATTTGTAAGGTGTTCAGCTCACAGTAAGGATATTTATGATCACGAATATTTACTGCACACTTACTACCTGCCAGCCCTTCTCTATGAGCTCATAGAATCTTCACTACCATAGAAGTTTGTAAAGCTCATCACCCCATTGTAAAGATGAAGAATTAGGTAGATCTTGGATTTGAATCAAGGCAATCTAACTCCAAGTCTATAGTAAAAACCACCGCCACACAAATACTCGCTGCATGGAGTGGTGCCAGGAACTGTTCCAGTCAAATGGTGCTCTACTGCCTCCCAAGGTATGGAAAAGACTAGTGGCCATCTCTTTCCATTCATATTGCAGATCATAAAAGAAAAGACATGCTGCTAATTTTATATGGAATAAGCCATTTTGTGTGTGTGTGTTCTAAGACACAGCTTTATTGTCAACTCCCCACTGTGCAAAACCTATTCAATTAAAACAACAGGTAATATAAGATATACTGCAGCTTTCTAATAATATCTAGTATAATAAAAAACCACAGAAAGGAGACAAAATCTCCAAAGAAAAGCACAATGTGTGCATTGTGCTTACTGCTGAAGGTCACATGGCCAATGAAAGGCACAGGGCTGCTGCCCCACGGAGTTTATCACACAGTGAGAGGATGGGCAGTCAAGAGAAACAAAACGGTCACCTGGAACAGAATGGCCACAACTGATGAAAAATATTAATAAGACAGCTGGAAAGAGACCATCAAGACATTAGTTATCAGCAAAATCCTCTCAAGAATGAGTACTAAAGATGAGAAGGGCAACAAATGCCAAAATCAGAAGGAAGAACATTCCAAGAAGGGGAACAGATATGTGAAGGCCAAGGTAAGGGTGAGCTAGGTGTGTTCTAGGAACCTGAAAATATGGCCGAGGCAGCATGAGGGAAAGGGAAGTGAGCTTGAGTGGATCACAGACACGGGAGCCTTGCTGGTAGGACCACTGTTCTGAGTGTTGTTGAGGAATTAATGGAAGACATAGAAGAATTTTAATCAGGACATAAACCCACTCCATTTAGTGACTGACTGACTGAATAACTGATTGATTGCTGTTCCTGGGGTTTGAACACAGGGTCTGAGTATTGTCCCTGAGATTTTGGGCTCAAGGCTAGTGCTCTACCACTTGAACCACAGCTTTACTCCCAGCCTTGGTGGTTAACTGGAGATAAGAGTCTCATAGGCTTTCCTGCCTGGGTTGGCTTTGAACTGTGATCTTCAGCTCTCATCTTCCTGAGTAGCTAGGATTACAGGTGTGAGCCAGCTCCATTTTATATCTTTCAAAATTCTACTTAGGAGGCAAGAGTAAGGAGAGAGAAGAAACAGGTGATCACAGTAAGGAAGATGATATGAGGATCTGAAATACATGAGTAGGCAAATGAGCAGTCCAGAACACCCCAGCTGGTAAAGAATGGCTGAAGAAACAGACTGAAGAAGCCGAGGCTGAATAAGTGAAGAGAGTGGGAAATGCCCTGTTTTTCTATTTGAAGTATTTCACTGAAGGAGAAGAATTGGCTTTCTCTTGTGGGTTCTGAAGGTGGGGTGCGAAGGGGTAGTTACGCTGGACAAACTTGTACTGGATATAAAGAAGAATGTTTTAATACAGGGCACAAATGGTCTATCTAGTATACAACCTTTGAATCTTAAAAGAAGGATGAAGGTAAGAACATATGTTTTGATTTATAGAAAGGATCCTGGAAGAAGAGTCAAGCAACTAAACTAGTTACCAGGGTTGAGGGTGTGCATACCAAGCACAAGGCTCTGAGTTCAAACTTCAGTAGTTTAAACAAAAAAAATCTTACCTATGAGCACGGGCATGAGAGATGTTGGGAATTGTGTGGAAAAAGAAAATGGAAGAGGTGGAAGTAAAGCTTTTACCACATAACGTTTTGTGCTTTTTGACTTTTGAATCAAATAAACATATTACATCTTCCAAATATCAAACTGAAAACATAATGGGAGTCAGCAAGCATACAAGCAAGCATGTACTTAGGCAGGAAGCCGATAGGCAGGCAAGAGCATCCTGAGAGACAGCTCCTTAAACATAGCTCAGGCTGCCTGAGGAGCAGGGCCATGGTACACATGTGGCCACAGAGGGCTATTCAAGGCCGTGGCTCATGTCCTCACCCTCTATGTAAGGCTCCACAGTCACTATCTAAAATTCTTTATACTCTTTGAGCATGATGCTTCGTGTTTCCGTGATTCATTGAGTCCCATAAATGTAGTAGGTCCTGCTGAGGAGGAAAAGTGTGTCTCATCCTTGGGGGAATGTCAAGTGGGCCTAGCAAATAATTGGCTCATTGTGGTGGGACAACTTCCAGCATGGGGTGGGGTGGAAAAATGGAGCCACTTCTCTACCTTTTCCCTGACTAAATATAGGGACTCGCTAAGGGCTAGATCTTTCTCTATCAGGGACCTACAGCTCAGACAACTGGGATGATACCTGATTTGCTTTATCACAGTGTAATTATGAACACAGGCCTCATTCATTCTGAGAAATGTCTGCTTTAGATGACAAATTCACTGTAATGTAAGACTCTTTTGCCAACAATACGAGGTAACCTTATTCATTTGGGTTGGTTAAGAGTGTGTGTCTGTGGCATAGCATGCCACAGACACACAGGCATGTACACAAGCACACACACACATGCACACCTGGCCTTGTTCATCAGGAAGCTGGTTATTTATAATGTGGCAGAAGATAGTTTTAAGATAAGGAAATGGAACTTGGGCCTGATTGAAACAATGTGCTTATCTCTGACTAGGGAGGAAAGAGTGGCCAAGGAGGGAGAGATTACTGGGAATAGGTTTACTTGCTTCCCCGAGACCTTTCCCTTCCTCTAATTTTCAGAATAGATTTAATATGTGAAATGTGATTTGAGCCAGGCAGGGAGAGAGGAATGGACATGATTCACTCCAGCCAAGCTGAGCCACATGTTCTCCATGGACATTTTTTAACCAGACTTTCAAATTAGTCATCTTCGAATGACAGAGCTGGCAAAGACGAAGATTATTTTAAAGATGAGTGAGTCCAGCCTCCTCTTTTCACAGAGGAGCAGGTTTGGGCCCAGAAAGGGAGAGAGGCGTGTCCAGGCTTTTACAATGTGGAACCCTGACTCTCAGACCATCTGTTGAGCATTTTTTGTTGTTGTTTTCTTGGAGGACTTACTATCACAGGGTGGTAGTTTCGGGGTCACTCCTGGGAAAACATAGCCAAAACCACAAAAAGCATGCAGAGCCATTTTCTGGACAGTTCTCTTCCCCTGTACGTTTCCATGCCTTGTGAAAGTACATTGTCTGTACAGAAAACATTGAATTGCTCCAAGGGCTGAACCAATCACTAGCTCTCTGGGGCCTGGACCTGAGCCACGTAGAAAAGGGCAACAGGGCAGAAGATAGGAAAAAAAAAAAAAAGAATGGCTGAACATCGTATTGAATGGAACCTTTTGTTTCTCATGTCTTTGGGGATGACTGGGAAACAGTAGCCATACGTTACAACCCCCAAAGCCTAATTCTTGTACCCTAAAATCACTGTTGTGCCCTTTACTTTCAGGAGGTCATAAGAGCCTCTTTGCAGAACCACGTAGGATTTCTATCCTTACCTTTCAAGTTCCTATTGGCTACCACCTCTACCAGAAAACCCTTTGATTTGTTCTCAAAGCACTTTTTTTTTTTTGCCCATTCTTACTTAATAGTTCAGTGAGCATTTATTCACTACTTCACAGTGTGTTTTGTATGATGCAGTGGTTCGAAGGTAAGAGTCCAGGATGCAAATATGAGGAAGATACTATCATTACCTTCAAGTTCTCAGTCTTGAGAGAGGTAGCTGTAAGGTCTGCTCCTGGAGGGCGAGCAGACTCCATCCTCCTCACAGCAAAGTCTCCACCCAGTACCTGCGTTACCTAGGCAACTGGCATACCTGGAAGAGGTCACATCTGCATCCACTGAGGTCACATCTGAATTTGATGTGGCCACACCTTTCTCCACCCATACCCTAGATAAGGCCTAGCCCAGGCCTAGATGCTCTCTTTCCTAGTTCTCTCCCTTTCCCAGCTCTCTCTTTCCCAGCTCTCTCTCTTTCCCAGCTCTCTCTCTTTTCCAGCTCTCTTTCTTTCCCAGCTCTCTTTCTTTCCCAGCTCTCTCCGAGGTCTTTCCCAGCCACATGGAGGGCCAACATGGCCTGGTGCCAGCCGGAACAATGAATAAACCTACCCCTTCCCTGAATACCACATGCGTGGTGTGGTTCTTACTTGACTACCTCTTTTTAAAAACCTACCAGTAGCAAAAGAGAAAAACATGAGAAGGAGAAGATGAAATTGGAAGGAAGAATTGGGAGTTGAGGGAACACCATGGAATACCCCAAATACCCCTGCCCAAGCCAGGTTTTTTGAGGGGAATGTGAGACAAGCTACATCTTAAAAGGTGAGCTTAGGATGGCAGAGAGAGTGATGAAGGGGAAGATGGGTGAGGCATAAGCTTGGAAGGTAAAGACAGGCATGAAAGCCTCCAGGTGTCTGAGCACCTGGCTTTCTGTCATTACTTATCTCAATATCTTGTAGTCCTGCCAGCCCCCTTTAGCTTTGTGGGAATGTTTATACTCATCCTTCTTGATTTTTCACTCTCCCAGAGTCCATCTCCCTTGCCCCCAATTCAACATTTCTTTGTTGAATACAACAGCTCAACAATGGCCCGCATTTAGGGTAAGACCACGATTCCTACTGGTCTAGGGGATCAAGAAGACCCCCTTGCTAGACAGCAGGGCAGCTGGGACTGGCTTCTCCTCCGGCTCTAACCATCAATTAACACTGCAGCCAGGCTGAACATCATTTCACAGACATAAAAAGTGCTATTAGAAAATTCTTCCTGAATGTTGAGCTCATGTTGCTAATTCTGTTTTAATATTAACTATCTCATTTGGCAATTATATTTCAATAATGAAAAGGTTATCTCTACTGTAAGATAAATAATGAGGAAGACTCACTGGCTTCGACTCGATCGTTTGAATTTATGTGTCATTGGAGTTATATTCTCAATTACAATCCAACAAACTGATTAAATAGCAGTCAAGCATGAACAATAGCTTGCAGCTCAGATTTCTCCTCCTCACCCCACCCTTGTAAGCTTTTAAACCATAGAATATAAATGAGAATTTTTCCTGGCATAAAAAAAAAAGGCTAAAAAACAAAGTCTCTGTCCTTTTTGACCCCTTTGTCTATGATCACCAGCATTATTCACATCATTTGGGCATTTTTCTCCTCTAGAATCAAAGATTTAAGAGGAAAGACTTCTCTTAGCTGGTCCCAGGAAGCATGGGGTCAGAAGTTTCTTCCTTCCTCATTCTACTGTTCAGTTCAACCGCCATTACTGAGCCCTTACAATATGCGAAGGCCTGAGCTCCACAAGGGAAGCCAAACTCCCTTGCTCTGTGCAGCTCCTATGACACTCTCTGCCATTGCACTGCTGATGCCTTGAGGAGAAAGGCCGTGTCTTAGTCATCTGTGCATCCCACGTTACCAGCTCAGAGCTTAGCACACACATAACATGCTCTCAAATGTTTGATGGATTTTAATGAATCACCTGACATTTCAGAAACATGATTTTATTGAGTCCTCACAGCAACCCTGCAAGTGGCCTATTCTTCTACATAACCACCAACACACCGAATCTGAATGTTTTCAAGTCTCCTCCCAAGAATCCTACCAAACTCCATAAGCCTATGAAAACAGGAACCATTTAGCATTCGCTCATCGGCTTCGGTTGAGCAAAGTGCCCTGCTCTTACAGTGCCTGTATCAAGAACTAGTCCTATTGTTTGGATCTCTTAGGTGCAAACCCTGAAGAACATTTGGCTATGGTGCAAACCCTGCACAGTACATTTGAAAGTAAAATAAATATCGAGGGCTTGGGGTAGGAATGTAAGACACAGAAGGGAAAGCAGCTAATAGTGAGTATGTTCACAAGATTATCTCCTGCCAGGAGTGAGGTGACTGGATTTTAATACACCAATACCAAACAATTCTTTTTTAAGGGCTACTCCTGGGGTGGGGGGGAGGTGATGAGTATCCATTCCTTGTCACATCTGATCTGCCCAATGTGTGGGTAAAGCTCAATTCAGAAGCTAAAGCAGCTCCAGGGGAAGCAATTAAAGTTGGAAGAAGAGCCAGCACTGCAGTCATCAGAGGATATGAATAAGGTACTCATGGTAGAAGTTTCAGTTGAAGAATTGTGGTCATGTGATGACATGGGACACATAGCAGTCTGGAGACTAAGACTAGGAGATATCAGAGGTGCTTTATACTACTACATTCTAGGATATCATGATTACAAGTGTCACATTTGCTTTTCTTTTTGTCAGTTATGGCACTTGAACTCAGGGCCTGGGGTGTGCTCTCCTTGAGGTCTTTTGCTCAAGGCTAGTGCTCTACCACTTTGAGCCACAGGGCCACTTCTAGTTTTCTGGTGGTTAATTGGGGTTAACAGTCTTACAGACTTTCCTGCCAGGGCCAGCTTTGAATGGCCTCCTGAGTAGCTATGATTGCAGGTGTGAGCCACCAGTGCAAGTTGCTTTTAAGGTATAAGCCATCTGCAGAAGAAAATTCTTTTTTCTTTAGTTGAGCAAATAAATGCCTTGAGAGAGGGGCATTTGTATGGCATGACAATAGGAAGGGTTAATCAGGTGGTTTGGCCCAATTCTTCAGACATGAAAGCAGATCTAATAGAGACTGAGGTACGTGGAGCCAAGATAACCAGTGATGGGGAGATGGATGGGTGGAGCCCTGATAGGAAAAGTCAGGAAGGTCTAATCACTCTGCTGGCCTCACCAAGTCATCTGACATCTTGCCAGACACTTATTCTCTGTGCCAGGCACCATGTTGTACTGTTCATACACATTAATACCATTCAATCTTCAGAGCAATGCTGGAAAATTCTACAAAAATATTTTGCAGATGAAGAAACTGAGGCTCGGAGACCCAGTAGTAAACACAAAACCAAAGGCAAGAATGTGAGTCTGTTCTTAATTCCATGACCCCATGGTGCCCTTCTCCACAGCCGCACATCCACAGACCTTCAAAGGCTATGCCACTGGGCTCAGCTATGCAGTAAACAGCCTTGGTAAAGGATCTTTGTGCTGATTTGTGATTAAAGGCAAACAAGATAATCAGTCCCAGGACTAGAGGGAGAGCAGTCCCCACTCCCATGCATTCCTTTATTCACATAGCCCTGGAAACCTTTCAACATGACAGTGGCTGCCATAATTACTCTGCAGACTGTAGAAGAAAGAGTCCTGTCTGGAAACACAATTATTTCAGAATAAAATGTGTCTAAAAGACATACATAGAAAAGATAGCATTTGTTTTTCTGAAAGTGATATTCCCCAAATAGGGACAAAGATTAGCTTTGATCGAGGTCTTAAAAGCTTTGTAGAAAAGGATGGAGATGATTAAGACAATGAAGAAGATAGTGATGAGGACAGATAATAGATGATGGATGATAGTGATCATATTGAGATGGTGGTGATAAAAATAACAGAGATGGCAATGATCATGATGATGTGGGTAGCAGCAACTACCATTTCTTGAAAACCAGTTAGCCAGTTACTATGGTGGGCGCTTGAGACACATTATATGTGATTATCCCCCAGATCCTAAAAAATAAGATTAGCATCTTCATTTAACACAGAAGAAACTGAAACTTAGTGAAAGAGAGTCACAACTCAAGAATGGAAAGGAACTAATGAAGGTTATTGCTTGAAATATTACTCTAAAACCTTGTACCTCTAACCACTAACCTAACAAACTCCCCTCATAAAGTCATTTATGTATTTTTTATTCAATCATCTATCCAATAAACACTTAGTTTTAGATACACTATTTTTCAACTCCTAAAAATGAATGCCAATTATCTGCTTCACTGTTAAGATGGCACTGGAAAGTTATTCAGTAATTTGTTGAAAGGAAATGAGTTGTCTTGCTTTTCAATGATGCTCATGCTATGGACAAAGACCCAGTAGGCCAGGATATATGGATACCAGAAAACTCACAAATTTATACATACACACACACACACACACACACACACATATATATATATATATATATATATATATACACTCATATATAACATTATATAGTATTTATCTACATTATAACATATTTTGTATTATATATTTCCATCTATATGTATTTCCAGACTTTTTACTGATAAATTGGAGATAAGAGTCTCAGGGCTTTCCTGCTCAGGCTAGCTTCGAACTATGATCCTCAGATCTCAGCTTCTGAGTAATGAGGATTGCAGGCAGGCCTGAGCCAATGGTGCCTGGCTCAGAGAAGCGCTTGAAGGCTCTCATGCTTGGCTGACAACTACGGGATAAACACAGATGGAGCCTGGGGCAGCATTTACTGGCTGGCTTCTCCTTGGGATGGCAACAGTGGGTTACTTCTCACATTATCCTAACAGAAAGCCACTACCATTATAACTTGTATAATGGCACTATGAAAGGAACATTAGTCATTGTAATAATTTCACGGTTTAGAGAAGTTAAATGACTTTTTTAGGGTCATTTCAGTTAGTGAGGGAATTAATAGTTAACTATATCAGCCTATGAGTGTTGTAAGTTTAACTAAGAGTTGCCATAAATACAGGTACCTTCCTCATCTTCTGGGAAGTAAAAAGAACAAAAAAAGAAAGACTTTGAAGAATCCAGAAAAGGGCTGTAGACAAAGTACCTTGAGTTTAGGCTTAGTATCTCTAACTTAGACTGTTCACTTTCCTGAAGTACCTCAGATCTTTGTGATCTGAGCATGTCCTTCTAATTCATGTGTTAGAAGCATAAATCCCTTACAGCGATAGAAGGTAGGATCTTTTGGGAGGAGTTTCTGTCTGTGGGGGCTCTACCCTTATGGATAAATGTCATTATGAAAAGGCTTGGCAGCGGAAGCTTGGCCCTTTCTGCCTTCTCCAGAGGAGAAGGAACCATCTTGTTCAAGGAACCATCTTGGAAGCAGAGAGCAGCACCAACAGATGAAGCCAGGAACTTTTCCTAGATGAAAAGTTCTTACTCAGAAAAGGGATGAGGCATTAGGAATTGCATCTTCTGGAAACCCCTAGAAGACATCAGGGCGAGGAAAACTGAGGGGATAGACTTCTGTGCTCTGTAATGTGATTCTGAAAACTTCCTGGTTCAAGGTCAGGGTCATATTCAGAATTCCACAGAGGATTTCCCACCCCCCCTCCACCTCCGCCCCCAGTTGTGGGTCTTGAACTCTGGGCCTGAGCAATTTCCCTGAGCTCTTCAGCTCAAGGCTAATGCTCTACCACTCGAGCTACAGCACCACTTCCAGTTTTTCTGGTGGTTTATTGGAGATAAGAGTCTCATGGACTTTCCTGCCTGGGCTGGCTTTGAACTGCAATCCTCATATCTCAGCCTCTTGAGTAGCTAGGATTATCACCGGCACCTGGCTCACTGAGTTTTTTGGTTGGTCATGGGGCCTGGGCACTGTCCCTCAGCTCTTCAGCTCAAGGCTAGTGCTCTACAACTTGAGCCACAGCACCACTTCCAGCTTTTTTTTTCCTGCTTATGTGGTGCTGAGGAATTGAACCCAGGGCCCCATGCATGCAAGTTAAGCATTCTACCACTGAGCCACCTTCCCAGTCTCCTCACTGTGTTTTTGTTTTTGTTTTTTTTTTTTACATTTTTTATTGTATAGAGAGGTCAGTTACATGAGTAAGGTAATGAGCACATTTCCTATTGAGATATGTTGCCTTCTCCTTTGTTTTCCCCCTACTATCCCTTCCCCCCCCTCCTCCACTCACTGAGTTTTTAAGCAGGCAATGGTGATAACAAATTTCCCTGATCCATGAAGTTTGTAAATACATTTGCAGGGCAAGGACTAGCATCTCAACATGAGAGGTTTACCATGGCCACAGAAGCAGTATAAGTCACTGACATTTACCAGTGATGTCAAGCCCTTTGCTGGTAGCAACTCATTCAATTCTTATCAGAGGTATCACTGGCTGTGATAAGTATTATTAACTCTACTCTTCAGATGAGCTCACATGGGTACAAATTTTATTTAAAGCCAAATCAATGTGGCTCTTCAGCCTGAGTATTTTTTCACTTAGGGCTAACTGCCTGGATCAACATTCCTGAAGCCTGAAGTTGGATTCACTAATGAGGTGCTATCATGCCCACAACTTTCTCAGTGGAATGGAAATGGATGGGAATCTTATAGGAACACTGGAAACAGGGTTAATCCTTGCAGGTGTGCTGCATGGCTGGCTCCAGCTCATGTGCATGCGACTCACCAGTGTACATGAGTGGGAGTACATATGTGTGCCTACTTGTTTTCTCCCAGGCAAACATACAATGTGCCCATTCAGAACTTTTTGCTTAATTACCCAGAGGTGCTGTAACTCTTCCATATCCTGTGCTTAGAAGTAGGAAAATGATCTTAGCAGAGACTCGAGCATGTATGAACAGGATTCACAGCAGTACCTGTCCAAGTATGAATGAGGGCAAGTATCCCAGTGCTAAGAAGAGCTGTAAGTAGTATATTTAATTTTCATTTTGTGTGACACTCATTAACCATATTCTACCAATCCTGAATGACCCTGATTGTGAGGGAAGAAATACAAAGAGTCACAGTGACTACAGTAAAAATTCAGGTGAAATGGTCTGCCCTGACTTGCACTAGTACCTTAGGAAGGAGAAAAAATGTTCACAGATGGAATTCAAGGCACAGCTCTTTCTGGTAGTTATCAGGTTAAAAGGGGAAGAGATAATCATCCAAGGATGCAAGTGGAAGGAAGGTTTGTAATGATCACTGTGGACACAGCATACTGTCCAAGTTTCTACCAAAAAGTCGGGTAGAGAAAGAATCACATCGAGCAGCCAGGATGTCTCCCAGACTCCAAGATCAAAGACAAATCAGCCTTCCTGAAATGTGGCCAGTGGTGTTAGAAGTAGTTCTTTTGGTGCTTTTTTGAATGGCTCCCTTGATCAGGTACTGCCAGGTACTTTGTATAAATTATTTCATCTAATCCTCAGACAGCCAAGAAAGTAAGAGGGGATTCAAATGTTCTTGTCAGATTGAGTCAAAAGCTGGGTGGTCTGGTTTCCAATCCATGTACAGTGGATTCCTTGACAAGATGCATCAGTTAGGATGCTCACACAGCGGAAGGGACAGCGGTTATTGGACAAAGCAAATGTATGTCTCCGGAGCCTTCTACATAAACAACTTGTGCCAAATTGGCCACTCTGAAGATTCGGGGACCTTTATATGGAAGAATGAGTTTATGCGTGTGTGTATATGTGAGAGGGGGAGGGACTGTATGTGTGCACATATGCATGCACATGTGTGAGTTTGTTAAGGACAGAGAGGAGAAAGAGTGAAAGCGGGGAGAAGGGGAGGGAAAATGAGGGAAGGGAAAGGGAGGAGAGGTAAGGACAGAGGAGTGAATAGTAAAGACAAAAGGAGAGGAGATATGGATAAAGTGGCAATGAGATCCATAAATATTCTGAGTATTCTGATACTTCATATTGAGATCTATTCCATAATGTTATATTAGTATTATTAGTATTGTTATTTTAATGATGAAGTGCTAAGTGTTTTAGGGCTCATGCCAATAATCCTAACTATTTGGAAGGCTTAAATCTGGAGGATGCAGGTCCCAGGCCAGTCAGGACAGAAAACTTTGCTATCCATCTCCAAAATAACCAGCAGAAAGCAGGGATGGTAGTATGGCTCAAATGGAAAAACACAGCTTAGCAAGCCTGAGGCACTGAGTTCAAACTCCAGTACCCCCCTCTACACACACAAAGAAAGAGAAACAAAGAAGAAAAAATAGTAAGAGGAATAAAGTCCTTGTTCTTGAAGATGCTCTAGGATAAATGCTCATGGGTTTAAGGTAAGGGGTAACTGGTCTATGAGAAGGTAGACAAGAGGTGAATGTAGGCTAAAACAAAAGACTTGAACTTATAACTAAACAGACTGAAAAGTTCTAAAAAAAACAATCATGAAATTCAGAGGAAGTGGTTAGGGCAGAAAATGCTTCTGCCAGTGAGTTTGTGGTTTGTGGTTTCTCTCCACAAACCACTGAGGGCTAGCAGTTATTCCTAAATTAAGGGCAGGCCAAAGACTCATGCAGATACCTAGTGTCTTATGTAGTAGTCTTGGAGATCTAAGTCCTGATTTTCATTCTCATTTCCAAATGAGGTCACCATCACAGGATGCTGGCACTGCCTGCATCTAACAGCTATTTTGTGAAAGGGCTTCGTTCAAACTCTCCCCGACCAAAGCTGAGAGTTTGGGCTGAGGACTATGTGAGTTAGGTGGTGGTCTGGGCTACCTTGAGCATCAGGTCACTGTCCCAAAAAAGAGAATCTCAGCTTTATCTTCCATTTCCTAAGCAATGTTCCTGACTTCCCAGTAGCTGCAGATTTGTGTGTGAGTGCAACTGCTTTTTCCTCCGCAACCCTTCCACATCCTCATCTTCTCTCACAGGGATGCGTCTCACTTCCTTGGCCATTCTCTGACCTTCTATGAACCTCAGTCAGCTCAGGGCTTCTTGTGGGAGAGGTCACTTCTTTTCTCTATCTCTGAGGAGTATGTATTGAGTTCCTCTCAAGGCTCCAACCATCACTAGGCTTTGCTCCTAGATCCAAGCCTGTGTAGGGACCTGACACCCACTGAACCACAGTTCAGCTCCATAATTGTCCTGCAACATAGATAGGATGGACCCATTTCACAGGTAAGAAAACTGAGGGTCAGCTGGAGTTACTTGTAGGAAGGTAAGATAGGTAGTATATGGAAAAGTCTCAATGTTGGTCCCAAGAAATAATAAACTAATGTGGTGAAAAGTCTGTTAGGAACAGATTGTATGCTTCTTTTTTTTATTGACCTCTAATTCTTTACTTTATTGTTAAGATGTTGTACAGAGGGGTTACAGTTACATGAGTAAGGCAATGAGTACATTACTTGTCAATCATTGTTACCCTTTCTTTTCCTTGTTGTTATCCCACTATCCCTTCCCTCCCCCACCTCCCACACTCCAACTCCCCTCCTCCCTCTCTCCGCCTGAAGTTTGACACAGTTTGACCCACTGCAACAAGGATACCCACAGGACAATATATCAGATTGTATGCTTCTAAAACTCCAGTTATGCCACTTTAGTAGCTGTGTGACCCTGGGCAAGTTGATAAATTTTCTTATGCCTCTTGGGGGATGGTCATAAGGTTGCTGTAAAGAATTTAAGGAGAAACTAAATATAAAGAGCCCAATAAATACTACTTGCTTGGATTGTTGTTATTATTACATCGAAGCTTGTCTAATTCTCACGACTATGTGTCTTGTGTTCTCCATTTCTCACACTTGTCTGAAGTATGCCTAGGTCACTTTCCCTGGGAAACAAATTTGGAGAGAGAGAGAGATCTGCTGGCAGCGGTTTCCTGGTCTCCTGAGCACCCCTATAAGGGAGTAAGGAGGCAGGATGGGGCAGAGGACTAACTTGAAGTTGCAAAAATACAAGCCTTGGCCAGGCTCATCAAGAGCTTTGAGCAGAGCCGGCCTTCCTGAGGTACCTCAGGCTGAGCAAAGAGGCTGTACAGTTCTCACTCCTCACTCCCACCCCCACTTTTCCCATGGGGAATTACTGGGTATGGACTCCCTCCACACAGAAGGCTTATCCTTGGGCCGGGCCGGGCAACTCCCTTCAGGGGAAGACAGTTCCCAAAGGAAAAAAGTCACCATGATCCCAGAATGCTCTCCCTAGCATTTGGGGCAATGTATGAGAGCCTTGGGTATGGGTGATGTTCCAGAGCATCTACCTCAAACCCAACATAGCAGAAGGGCAGGACTCTTCCTGCCAAAACCTACAAGCAGGATAGCATGAGCAGAGTTGCACTGACATGGCTTGGGAACTACTTAACACACAGTTTCTGAGTTCCATGTTAGGACGACTGTTAATCAAGATCCATTCTGATTCTATGAGTTTAATAAGTACCTCCATAGTATGGGTGTAGCCTAAAGTTTGAGAATCAATGCCCTAGATAATCCAAAGAAATTTGTTGTAAAAAGTGATCATGTCATTAAATTCTCATATTTTCTTTGAAGACTTCACTAGGAGCTGGGAACCATTGGGTTACATCTGTAACCTAGTTACTCAGGAGGCTGAGATCTGAATATCAAGGTTCAGAAAACAGAACCGGCAGACAAATCTGAATTATCTATACTTAACCAGCAAAAAGCCAGCTTTGGAGGCATGGCTCAGGTAATAGAATGGCAGCCGTGAGCAGAAAAGCCAAGCAAGAGAGTGAGGCTCTGAGTTCAAGTCCTAGTATCAGAATAAAATAAAATAGCTAGGATAAACAAGTTTTCACACGTTTCATGATGGATTCATGTTTCTTTAAATACAAAAGTATTTTTGCCATCACATCTTCTGAAATTTGGGTCACCATTTTCTTCCCTGACAAACTCTGTCCAGGCACCCAGAATACCCATATCTCAGTTTGAGATCCCCAGTTTGCTCTCTGTCTTCATTACCTTTAGAGATTACAAATGTAAGACCACGTCTGCGGAATTCTAACGGAGAGGCAAGGCACAAGCATCTTCCAGAACTACTATGTTTCCTCAGGCCTCTTCTCCTTGCCAGATTCATTGCTTTTCATTGTGTTTTCTGGGAGGTGGACAAATTGTGCTCTTAAAGGGGTGGATTGGTTTTTCCTGGGACTGCCATCTTTCCCCTGCCTTCAATCAATTGCTTTCTGTCTGAAGGCAGAGTAGAATTCTTTTTGTCTTCCCCCTTGCCCGTGTTCTCTACTTCTTGGATCATTAAATTGTTCTTGTCCAAATAGAGCAATCTATTTCATTGTAGATGTTTGGCTGTCTTAGAAACCTCAGAACTCCTGGAGGAGCAGAGGACCCTAGAGGACTGAGTGATTTAGACCTCCTTCAAACCAGGCCTCCACGTTGCTCTATTTCCAGAAGGGCCTTCACAGTGGGAGTTCAGAGAGTACCTTCCAAGTGAGAGGGCACAGGAAAGAGGGAAAGAGCACTAAAATGGGACAAGAATGATTTGGTATTTGTGACAAGTGGCTTTTTCTTATCCAGGCAGGCTCTTTTCCAGGAAGCCCTGTTAATAACACTATTCACTCTGGAAACAGCTTTCATTGTGAGAAATCCCCAAGTCTTTTATAGGGGGAAATCGTATAACCTCACAATGAACTTGATCTGCTGAACAGAGTATGTTAACAGCCATTAAACAGCTTTATTACCCTAGCAGAGGGAAAGGGGAGGGTTTAAAAACATTTATTATTATTATTATTATTATCTTTAAGTAGTTGTACAAAGAAGTTCCCATTCTACAAAACAGTAGATGAATACAACGTGTCTGACAACATTGTCACCCACTGCTCCTAACCCATCCCTTCTCTCACTTTTCTTTCTTTTTTTTTTAAATTGAGATTAGGTGATTACATAAATTTCACATATTTCACAGTATTGTGGATAGTGATACTTAGTTAAAGACACAAACACATTTTAACCTTCACAAGGCAAATCATCATTATCATGATCTATAAAGTTTGTGAATTCTATGAGCTTTGACAATACAATTATTTCTTCCACATTGGGTGATGTTTACATTTCTTTCCTTTTGCTTAGTGTAGGCTGTTCCCTCTTTCCCTCTCAATCCTCCCTTCCCATTGCTGTCTTTGGGTTGCTTAGTTCTTTTTCTTCTATGTCCGGTGCAGCTGATAGGCCCTTTATTGTATGTTGTTCGGTTTCCCACTCATTCTGGGTCCTCCTAGCTTCAGAAAAGGGAGGTTTTAAGGCCTTGGAAGTACCAGGAGAAAGGTATTAGGCTGAAGGGGAGGCAATTAGAATTCATCTAGGGTCAGGAACAAGGTTTGCATTTACAGATTGCATGGGTAAGTTGAGGAAAGTGGAAGCCAAGAAAGTAACTTGGGGGGCTAGTGTTGCCCAAGTCTGCTGAGCCCTGCGTGCCCCAGTTATCATGCCAAGGCATTTGCTAGCATTTCTTGAGTGTTCTCTTCTGTGAGATGACAGAGCTTTCAGTGTTACCCCCATTTCATATTAGGTAAAACTGAGCCTCAAGGAAGTAAACATGATCAGGTTTACCTGGACAGTCAGAAGTTGGGCTCCCAAGTCCTTACTCAGAGTCAGGAAGGGTCAGGCCCATTTCTCTCCACTCCTGATCCCCACACATCACCTTGGCTGAGATGCTAGACTCAGGGCCACTATGGCTCAGGCTCTTTCAAAAAGCAAAAGATCCATTCGTTTTAGGACACCAACAAAACTCAGCAACAATTTTTCTTCCAGCAGGGAGGAGAGGATGCTCTCCTGAGTATCAGACAGACCATCTTCAGGGTATTGACTTCTCTTCCTCTCCACCACTAGGCATTTCTCCATAGAGCACAGTGGAGCCCTGGGCTGCCTCCACAGGTTCTTAGTGGGTGATTTATGGGCCTCATATTCTTCCACCATCCTCAGGAAGGGGTGATCTTTCTTACTTATCGCCAAGCCCAGCCAACTCCTGTCAAACAGCCCCAGCAGACCCCTTAAACGACTGTCATTCTCCTACCAGGAGGAAGCCAGGGTGACAGCTACCTGATCAAGATCCAGCAACCCTGGGAAACCATTTTCCTGGTCAGAGCAAAAGGACCCTGCTGACAATGGATGTGGGTGAAGGATGGAGAAATTCAGAGGGACAAAGGAGTTAGTAAAAAAAAAAAAAAAAAAAAAAAGGTATTGAGAAAGGTGTTAAGGGGAGGGGCAGGGACTGGGAAAGCCATCAAAGGAACATTTATTGGGGTGATTGATGATGTAATGAAAGCCATTCATTTCTGCAGACCATGCCCGGTCTGTGGGTACAGCAGCCAATGAAGAGAAGGAGAGGAGGGGGCTTACCCACTTTCTTAATGCAAATAAAAATAAAGAGATGTAAAGTACAGAGAACACAAGTCCTTGCACATAAGAGAAGCTCAGAAAATGTATGCTGACCCGCTGAAGGCCTATATAAAGACTGGATGTAGCTGTGGATGAGGAGGGGAAGAACTCCCTTACCTCTCTCCCCTGTTTTCAGACCAGAGATCCTAGCAGATCCACCAGGAAAAGCAAACATTGAGGGCTGAAGGCTAATGATCTAAGGGTGCTCCCGATGAGACAGGCCCAGGCCAGGATAGGCCATTGGCAGGACAAGCCACTTTCTCTTAGATACTAGAAAGGCAGCAGCGTGCACTCAATCTCAGAAACAGTGCAGGAGAAGGCGGCTGATGTACAGGCAGAAACTTGCCACTGCTTTCTCAGAAAATGCCACTGATGCAGGTGTACAAAAGATACATAGAACCAGTTTGCTGAGTGAATGAATGGGAAGAAGATTGTGGAATAGGATGGACAATGTTAGGGCTGTGTGAGCACTTCCTGTCTTAGGATGGGAAGGTGCATAAAGATTGTTAATACTCTCTAAGACTGTGGTTCTCATGAGGCCATTTTGCTTCCCAGGGTGCATTGGGAAACATTTGGAGACATTTTTGACCATCACAATTTGGGGAAGATGCTATTGTCACCTTCAAGTTGGGAATTCTGGAAAACATTCTATAATGTAATGAATGGGGCAGGGTCTACCGCAAAGAATTAGATGGCCTAAAAGGTAAGAGTTGAACGCTTTGTTCTGTAGCTCTCTGGGAACACAAGTGTCTCCCTGTCCCTGAATCTCAGGCCTTATTGGGAGGTATTTTGGTCACCACAATTAAGATCATTGGGATCGATAAATAGTTATTGAGCACTGGGTTGGGTCTCAGAGGACAATGTGAGCACTGTACCATTCAGCCAGAGACCTGAGCTCAGGCAGGGTACCACCAAGGCACCCCAAGAAGATCCCCACACCAGTGACTTCCTTTTAGCTTTCTGGAATTTACAACCTCAGACTTCAGAGCTGATAGGGCTCCTAGGAGCATCGTGTTCCACTGCCTTTTCTTACACGTGCACAAACTAAAGAACCAAAGCAAAATGAGGCATCCCAGGTAGGTCATAGGGCTAGTGAGAAGCAGACCAAGCCTACAACTCACACTTCCTGGCTGCCAGCCTTGAGCTCTTTCTGTGAGACAGAACCTCTGATGGCTTAGTTTCCCAGAAGTGCTCTGGGATGGAGAAGTATGTGATTTACACACGTTGCTTGTTGAAAGCCTTCTTAAGCATTCAGGTAATTAGGTACAGCTCACCTGCAACTCATCTGGAACTCTTGCTCAAGGAGCAATCGCCTAAGAAAAAGTCTAGTTGGAGCTTGTGGCTAAATAATTCTCTTGTGAGAGAAAAATATTCTTTATTTTTGGTAGTACTAGAGTTTGAACTCAGAGCCTTTTGCTTTCTAGGCAAGTATATGACCATTTAAGCCACAATCCAGCCTTTCTTGCATATTATTTTTTGAATAGGGCCTTGTGTCTTTTAATCTGGCTGGTTTGGACTGCAATCCTCATACCATGGAGATAAGATTATAGATACATGCCATCACATCCAAGTTTTTTTTGTTGAGATAAGGTCTTGCTAACTTGTTTGCTTGAGCTGGTCTTGAACTGCAATCTTCCTTTACATCCCAAGTAACTGGGATTATAGATGTGAGCCACTGTGTCTAATCCCTGGAAAGACACCTTTAACTATTCATGAGGGACTTCAAAGACTAGGATGACTGTGTAGTAGTTAAGAAAAGTCTCCCTAACCAATCCAAAGAAACTTAGTATTTGAAGTTAAAAGATGGGCACCACAAATAGTTATTTGTTTCCCTTTCCCCAGGCTCCTTAGATTTACTTTGAAGATGAAAAGATGTTCTTCCTGTGCCTGGTAAGAAGATACCAATGACTTGCTTATTTGGAGTGAAAATTAAAGATCTCAGCTGGGGAGATGGGGTCAATTAGCAAGTCTTAGAGCAGTAAAATTCCTTGTCCCTCACCTTCCATCCATCTCTTAATTTTTTCTGTAATTAAATCAAAGGGAACAAGGTAGGTGCCAGAGAAGGAATGGGGTATGTGTGTTTGGGGTGAAGGATTAACTACTGTTTTCCTGGTCTGATTGCATTAAAGTAGGAAGGGTGCTAAAGTTTTCTCATCCCCTATGCTTCATGAGGCGCTTAGGGTCATATATTTACTCTTCCTGACAAGTCTATAAATAAAATATAGGTAGTATTCAACTTTTGGTGGGGTTAAACCCATGGTATGTTGAAAATACTATATATAAAAATTCAGACCACCAAAAAGCCAGAAGTGGAGCTGTGGCTCAAGTGGTAGAGTGCTAGCCTTGAGCACAAGATGCTCAGGAACAGCACCCTGGCCCTGAGTACAAGCCTCAGGATAGCAAACACAACAACAAAAAAATCATTTCATATACTTAACTTCCAAACATCCCAGCTTAACCAAACCTACTTTAAACATGCTCAGACACTTATATTACCCTATTCCTGGGCAAAATCATTTTGTACAAAGCTTATTGTATAGCAGTGTTGAATATCTCATATTATTTGTTAAATACTCAAAGTGGAAAAGAATATTATTATGTGGGTATCATTATAAAATAAAAAATCCTCAATCAAGCCATTGAAAGTTATTATGATCACCACTTTGCCAATCAGGAAACAGATACTGAAAGAGCTAGGATTACAATAACTTCAAAACACAAGTCCTCCTGGCCCACTACCCTGTCTTTTGCTCAGCTTTTGCTATCAGAAGACTAGTTTATTTTCTAGGTAGATATAACTCCATAAGTAAAATGACTTGATTTGAGTTGTAAACTTATGACTTATGCAGTTATTCATTTAAAAGGCTTTACGAAAATACAAATAAACCATAGTTTGGCATGTATTCAATGAATTGACCTTTGTTCTAAAATGCTCTGAAATTGAGCCTAGCCCAGGAGATCTAGGTAATGGAAACAATAAAGATTAGAGAGCAGGGAAAAGTTATAATACTGCCATCTTTTGAGTCAATTCTCAATTATTTTCCTCCCCCTCCCCCTCCGCCTCCTCCTCCTCCTCCCCCTCCTCTTCCTCCTCCTCCTCCTCCTCCTCCACCTCCTCCTCCTCCTCCTCCTCCTCCTCCTCCTCCTCCTCCTCCTCCTCCTCCTCCTCCTCCACCTCCTCCTCCTCCTTCTTCTCCTCCTCTTCCTCTTTTTTCTTTTTGTAATAGTCTTTGGGCTTGAATTCAGGGCCTGGCCACTATCTCTGATTTTTCAGTCAAGGCTAGTGCACGACTACTTTAGTCACAACTCCACTTCTGGCTTTTTGGTGCTCAGGCTGGGTCCAAACTATGATTCTGAGATCTCAGCCTCCTGAGTAGCTAGGATTACAGACAAGAGCCAGCTCAACTGTCAATCTCTTATCCATAAAATGAAGACAATGATACATGGATTCACTTAGCCCATTGGAACATAGGCTTTTAAGTATTTTTGTAATCTGTGAAAAAACAGAGACACTGTTGAAATGTAGCAGTCTCATCTTTTTGTGTTTACTTGTAAATGCTTCATTTCAAAGCAGCCTTAATTGTGGATGTGGAAGAAGTAAAAAAGAAAGCTAATACTATGACTAGCATGCAATGGCAGGCCCACTTACAGATGTCAGTTTGTGACATCAGTGTCTCTCCTTGGCCCTTCATCGCAATACTGAGGGGAACCTTATAATGTATAGTGTAGTTGGCATAGTGATGGTTGCTATTCCCAGGCCTCATGAAGGCAGAATCCTTGTTAACCTTGGGCTCTCAGAAGCTTGTGCTAGAGATCCTGTTCTCCTTGTGGGTATAATTGCAGCCTTTTTTTTAAAGCTCTCTGGAAATTTTTTTCCTCAAAGAACAAGATGTTCTGCAGAAATCCTAAGTAATCATGTAGAAAATGTTGTGAAAGCTTAATTAAAATTTTCTTTTAAATGTGAGGTTTCTATGGGGTTTAAGACAGCATTGCAAAAATGGCTGTGAGATATTAATGGACAGTTCATAAAAGTCTTGTCTGTGGTTAACTGGGCCCAGAGAGGGAGTGGATGACAAGGTACACACGCATTGCTTTTAGACTCACCTGGACATGGACCATAATGGTGCACAGGGCACATTTCTATGAGTAGATGGAACAGGAAGAGGGTCTACCATCTTCCTGGAAACCTGTATAGGATACTGTGGATCCCTCTTCTTTTCTTTCCTCCTTTTACCTTCTCCCTTCCTCCTTACCCCCTTCCATTTTTCTGCTCTAATTGTGTGTGTGTGTGTGTGTGTGTGTGTGTGTGTGTGTGTGTGTGTGTGTGTGTGTGTGTGTGTGTGTGTATGGTGACAGGGCCTTACTATGGCAGGTAGGCTGGCCTTGGACTTTCAGTCCTGCCTTACTCTCTCATGGCAGGTATGAACCACCAGGCCTGGCTTAGACTCTTTCTGTTCTTTTCTTTTTGGACAGTCTTGTAGAACCTGTTTTAAACCTAGTTTTTTTTGTAGGATCCAAGAGTTCCTAGAGGAGGTCCAAGGACCTCAGAAAGTTTGGGCTAAGTCCCCCTGGTCCCTCCAATAAAATCTTGGAGAATCACTGCTCTTAAGACAGCAGGACTTGAGTCCTCTGAGTCAGTCTAACAAATCCACTTGTGTATATGTGCAGACTGCAATGTTGCCTTCACCAATCCAAGACTATAAGACAGAGCAAAATAGCAAGGCGATGGCTGGAAATGCTGATCATTCCTCCCTTGACCTCCGACAAGTTCTTGGAGCTCTCTCAGCCTTTGCTTCCCTGTGGCACTTGTCTTGCTGACCACACTTTTAGAGGCTCACTACACAACACACTCAAATCATCTTCTCCTGCTTCTATCTTGTACTCTATGTTCTCCTGTTTCTATCTTGTGTTTTATGTTTAAATTCTCAGCTCGCCATAAATGATGGCTGCTTGCTTCTCCAGCTCTGGGCCATGCTCCTATGCCCATGATAACTTATCATTTTCCTTCTTGCCTTTGTTAACTCTTCCTTAAAATATTTTTGGCCTATCTATTTTTGTTACATTAAGCCATATGCACTCATTGCAGAAATGTAAAAAATTCAGATAACAATAAAAAAGAGAGAAAGAAATAAAGAAAGAAAGAAAAGCTATAAAATCACCCATATTTCCAGTCACCTAAAACTCCAATTACTGGGAGCTCCTAAGTTAATACAAAGACATTGTTCCTTTTCAATTCCAACTCACCTGAGAAATATCTGTGCTGCCAGCTGGGGTTAGTCTTTACTATATTGTAAACTTACATTTACTAAAAAAAAATCCCATCTGTTTTCAAAAGTTCTTTTACCTTAAAAATAATACTATTCACATATTAAAATTCAAGAAATACAGAAATAAGCTGAACACAAACCCATCTTCTTTTACTCCTTCCCATTTATCTTACCGCCATCCACTCATCTTCCCAGAATATGACTTTATTTCTAGACATTTTCTTATTTTCCCAACAACTGGATTCTGTATTTTAGTCAGTCACGATACTTAAACACATAAAAGATAGACCTAGATTGTCTGATTTCTCCAGGATTTAGAATCATCTCTCCAAGCTCCTGATCTTAACCTTTAATTCAGTAATTTTTTTCTGAAACCAATTTTCTTGAATATCTTGCCCATGACTGCACAACATATGAGTGCGTGTGCATGCATGTGTATGTATGTGCACATCAGTATAAATCAGTTGAGAAACTTGAGTGGTGTTGAAATTCTGCATTCCTTATCTGCATTTCTCTAGCTGTTGGTCCCTTAGAACTCTTTGAGGGACCACACTCCAGGGCCTACTCAGGCCTTCATCTCCTTAGCTTGTATAAACATCAGGATGACTGCTTCTCCTGTATTTCCCCCATCTCAGTCTTTATCATCCACTTTCCTTGACTACAAAATAAAACAATATATTAGCTAGGCACTGGTGGCTCAAATGGCAGAACACCAGTCTTGAGTGAAAATCCAAGTGAGACTGTGAAGCTGAGTTCAAGTCCAAGTACTGGCGCGCACACACACACACACACACACACACACACACACACACACACACAAACACACACACACACACACACACACACTACAACCAATGTACAAGTCTTTTGGGTAATCGGTGATATGTTCAGCTGCCCATTTCTCTAATCTCAAATGCAACCTTTGGCAAGAAGCTCTTCTACCATTGATGAGGGCACATTATACCAGAGGCACTTTGCAACAAGGTTAACTCCTCCCAGTGCCCCTTGGCACTTTATAAAAGCAACCTCTGTACTGGGTAACTATGGTGGGACAGTGCCTTAGAAGTTAACTAAATGTCAGAATTTGTATCAAGCTGGTGAAATAAATGAGTATTCTCTCTTCTATGACACTCTTAGAATCAGAGCTGGGCCTGCCCTGTTAGTGATAAGATTGTGCATGCCTGGATACTATATTCCTTATAGCTTCTATGGTTCAGTATAGCTTCTATACTTTGCTTTTGGGGAGGCACATAATCTGGCTTCCCAATTCAGGTTCTTCTTAAAATTTTTTTTTATTGTATAGATACTGTACAGAGAGGTTACAGTTACATGAGTAAGGTAATGAGTATATTTCCAATTGAGCATTGTTACCACCTCCTTTGTTTTTCCCCTACTATCTCTTCCCTTCCCACCTCCCCAACTCCTCTCCCCACTGCAAGTTGTAAACTTGGTTTTCAACATAGTATCTTGTACATCTCATTGTCTCATTGTTACAATGGGCCAACCGGTATCCTTGTTTCAGTATTTTGTTATTTCCCTTCCTCTCCCCAAATGAGAAAAATGTATACAACATGCCAAGCACCAGAACCCCAAGATATGAACACAAGAGGTTTTATTCTTTGTTGCTGTTGTTTTTAACATACTATATGATTTTTTTGTTTCTTTTGCATGTTCTTCCCCCTATGGTATAACTCCTGTTGTCACTGTATTTATTTTGCTTTTTTAAAAGCTGTTGGCAACCAGAAAATAGCTTGAGTGGAAACTTGTCAAGGGGAAAAGAAAAGCTCCAAAACTTGCCCCTAATAGATCACATCTCATCTTAAATTTTCTCTGCAGATGGGTACGAAACATCTCTCTGTGTTTTATCCATAAATATAATTCTTCTAGAACACCTGAAACCTGCCCAAGAAAGCCAATGGATACTTATTTGCACATTTTTAGTCTCATCCATCAGGATATCCCAAGAAGAGAATGCAAGGAGTGAGGGAATGGAAGATATATATCCAATAAACTTTCCATGAATTTGACCTGTATGAGAATCATCAGAAAGACTGGATTCTTTCCTAAAAAAACAGAATAACAAACAACAATACTAGATAATGATTCCCATGTTGGAATAAAGTCAAGGGCTTGCATTGCACTACCAGCTTTGACTATTAGTCACAATTTAAGATGCCTTCTTTTTATGAGACATCCACAGAGGAAGCATTAACAGGGACAGACAGCCAGAACAACCAGTGGCCCTGAAAAGCCAAAATTGTGCAAATGAAGTCAAAGGCCACCAGCATCTGGGATATCTGTTTTGTTACCACTAATATGGTGACTAATATGGAACTGTAGACATTTCCCCTGAATGAGTGAACGAATGCATGCATAAGAGAATGATCACCACTAAATCAACATTCTTCGGACCTCATATTCTGCTCCAGGTGTCTAGAAATTCTTTCAACTTAGATCTCTCCCAGGTGCTTCAAATGGATCACATTTACAATTCTAGCCCATCCAGCCCTTTTTCCCATTCCTGAAAACTGCTCCTTTGGGGACCTTAATTATCTGAACTTCTCTTTCTCACCTCCTTCATCTTCAAAATTCCCCATGCAAATATTCCATCTACCTGATGCCTCCCTTGACACTTCTCACCTGCCCTCTCTCACTGGTTGCCTTTCTTATTTAAATGTAGATTAGTGCCTGAGTAGGATTTTTATAAAGCCAGACCAGAGGCTAAGCCAGATATACAGCATCTGGGTTTTCTGTCAAGAACAGATGCTTTCTTGTGTGCCTTCTCATCTCTCTCTGTTGCTTTTCCAGCTGTAACGAAAGAGAACCCTCTTTAGAGGAAGTAAAGGAGACCAAGGACCTTTGCCTTTAATCACATAAGTTCAAATCCTGGCTAAGGAAAGTGCTATTTTATAATTGGCATTTGAACTTGGTAGTGAGGTTGCTGGCAGCTCCATCTTGTGAGAAGAGAAAAAGCCAGCAAAGGGAGAGCTTTCGCATGACTGTTCTGCTTTCAGGTGTCTCAAGGTATAAAGGTGAAATATGAAACATCTGGTGGTGTCCACTGACTGCCCAAAGGCCATCAAGGTCACATCTGTCATCACAGAAAGTGTTAAGTGTTTTTAACTGCTGGAAGCAAAGGAGAATGTACCAAAATGGGACCTCAGGCATGTGTGGAGCTTTATTAGGATTTGTGTTTGGGTTGGATAATTCAAAAGACAATCAGGAAAGAAGGCTAACTTTGGATTAGATACTCTCAAGAAGTGTAGACAACTGAAGATGTATTTTTATTTTATTTAGGGGAACTAAAGTAGGGCTAGAATTTGCAATGGGTAAAGAAGCAGTGAGCACTTGGAGGGGGGCAGAATTAGGAAAATCATGATTCAAGGCCAGCTTGAGCACAACAGTGAATAAGATTTCATCTTTTTAAAAAAGTAGATATTGGGCTGGGAAGGTGGCTCAGTGGTAGAGCATTTGCCTTGCGTGCCTGAGGCCCTGGGTTCAATTCCTCAGCACCACATAAGCAAAAAGAAAAAAAGCCGGAAGTGGCGCTATGGCTCAAGTGGTAGAACACCAGCCTTGAGCTGAAGAGCTGAGGGACAGCGCCCAGGCCCAGAGTTCAGGCCCCACGACTGGACCCCTCCCCCAAAAATAAATAAATAAAAAAGTGGATATGGTATTCTACGTCTGTAATCTCAGCCATACAGGAAGAAAAGATAGAAGAACTGCAGTCTGAGGTCAGCCCACCAAAAATGCCAAGATCCTATCCAAAAAATAGCTAAGGAAGTAGGAGCTGGAAATGTGGCACAAGCGGTAGAGCACCTGCCTAGCAAAAAATGCAAGGCCCTAAGTTCAAACTCTTGGACTCTCAAAAAAGAAAAGAAAAGAAACAGAAGAGGAGAAGCAATGATTATGCAGAGGAGAGTGATAGGGGTAAGAGGGTGTTTGGTTACTTTTAGGATCAAACATTGGCCATAGACATGGCCAATGTATTGGGTGTGTGATCACAGAGAGCATGTGGCTATCCAACATTTCATGATATTATTAATATCTTATTAATATCTCAGCGTGTTGAGAGGGGCTGACTTTTACTTTCACTGCCTTTTTTATGAATTGATTATTTATTTAGGGGTTTCTTATATATACCATTTACTGTATGGGTGACTCTATTTATTCCTTTATGAGGAAAATAGACAATGTAGTCATTTCACTGCAGAGAAGAGCTTAAAGTGCTAGGAATCTTCCTACACTCACAGAGCTAAGTCAATGGCAGACACAGATTTTGCCTTTGGGTCTGATTAGTCCAAAATCCTGAACACTCATTTGTTATCTGACAGTGTCACCATTACCAACCACCAACAATGACTCCATCCATTGGACAGAGTGGTCACTATCCTAGGCTACTGTAAATATATCATCTCTGCCCTCATAGAGCCAAAAGAAAAAGTTCCTTAATTCAACAGCCTCACAATCCAATATGGTGGCCATTAGACATAAATAATTATTTAAATTTAGATTTAATTAAAATCCTTGCTTCTCTGTGTCAGTCACTATACTCCAAGTGCTCAATAACTCCATGTGATGAGTGGCTACATATATAGGACAGTGCAGACAGAACATTTCCTTCATTCTAGAATGTCCTGGAAGTCGACAGTTTAAGAGGAAATGGAGTTTGGCCCTCAGATAAAAGAGTTACAGCTGCTTTTAAAGTCCTAGTCCCTTTGTTCACTTTGTAAACTGGGCAAAGACACTTCGTCAAACTCTGTCAAGAACCAAGGTATGCATCTTTTACTCATGCTGAGCTATGCTGAATCATGGTCCTTCATTTATTTGCTTCCCTCCTTCCTGCTGCCCCCCACCCCCACCCCCAAGGGCTTGGGAACTGTGGTGATGGGCAGAGAATGCCACCAAGGGAGGATCCTAGCCCTTGTTTCTCATACATCAATACACACCAAGGAACTGTCAGGGCTCCCATTTCAGGGACCCTGAGAACCAGAGAGCAGCTGCTTTGATTTTTAGGCTGAGGAGGCAGAAAGAGAAAAGCTCTTTTGACTTGTAAACAAGCCTATTTGAATTTAGAGGTGGTCAACTGAGTGGGGAGTGAGCTGTCAGGCCCTAGCAGAGCTGTACAGAAAACAACCTCACTACTCATAGGGTGAGCAGGACCCCTCAGAGGGAGACCTGGCACCCAAGCTTTCCATTAAAACTTAAAAAAAAGGGCTGGGAAGGTGGCTCACTGGTAGAGCACTTGCCTTGCATGCATGCGGCCCTGGGTTTGATTCCTCAGCACCACATAAGCAGAAAGAAAAAAGCCAGAAGTGGCACTGTGGCTCAAGTGGTAGAATGCTAGCCTTGAGCTGAAGAGTTGAGGTACTGTGCCCAGGCCCAGAGTTCAGGCTCCATGACCAGACCCCCCCCCCCCCCAAAAAAAAATTACCTAACCTCTCTGAGCCATACTTTTTTTTAAATCTAGAATTGAGAATAATAGTACCTTTCTCAAGGGGTTGAATGGATAGTGCTTACACAAGATTGCAAGGTTTAGGGCTGGGAAGGTGGCTCAGTGGTAGAGTGCTTGCCTTGCATGCATGAAGCCCTGGGTTCGATTCCTCAGCACCACATAAGCAAAAAGAAAAAAGCCGGAAGTGGCGCTGTGGCTCAAGCGGTAGAGCGCTAGCCTTGAGCTGAAGAGCTGAGGGACAGAGCCCAGGCCCAGAGTTCAGGCCCCACGACCGGACCCAAAAAAAAAAAAGATTGCAAGGTTTAGTCTGGTTAAAAAAAAATCCATAGCCAACTGGAGCAAGTTAAACCTCTACCTGTTTCTACTTCTCCTAATCCCATAAATTCCAGGAGAATTCAGGACAGGCCCAGTGTGAGGGGGCGGGCAGGAGGGCCATAAGGCAGATAGGCAGATACACAGACAGACCAGAATTTCTTTTAGGGGAGTGTAAAAGCCTATATGGGAGCCAGGCACCAGCAGCTCATTCCTATAATCCTGGTTACTCAGGAGGCTGAGATCTGAGGATCACATCTCAAAGCCAGCCTGGGCAGGAATATCCATTCTTTTTGTTGTTGTTGATGGTGGTCATGGGGCTTGAACTCTGGGCCTGGCCACTGTCCCTGAGCTCTTCAGCTCAAGTCTAGGGCTCTACCACTTCAGTCATAGCTCCACTTCCAGTTTTCTGGTACTTAATTAGAGATAACATGTCTCCTGGACTTTCCTGCCTGGGCTGGCTTTGAACAGTGATCATCAGATCTCAGCCTCCTGAGTAGCTAGGTTTACAGGCGTGAGCTACCATTGCCAGGCTAGATTCTTATTTCTAATTAATCACCAAAAAGCTAGGAGTAAAGTTGTTTGTAGCTCAAATGATAGCACATCAGCCTTGGTCAGCACCTAGGCCCAGAGTTTGGGGCCTGTAGTGGTAAGTGTGCATGTGTAAATACAATCTATTTGGGGCCATACTGACAGAGACCATCTTTTGTGCATGGCTGTCATTACATACGCATGTGCACACGCACAAAGACCATCTTTTGTGCACATCTGCCATTGCTCCTTCAGAAGCAGGCAGCTTGTCCCAAATGTCTGCTCAGAGGTAGCCTCTGCTGTAGCCAGGCTGTGTGTCCCTGTCACAGGACTCTGCTCTGCCTGGCTCCACCCATGTAAGGGATGGACATCTTTTCAAATGGGCTGAGCCAATCACATCCTTCTCTCAGAAATTAAAACCGGAAGTAACAGTCTCTCTTCCTCTCCCCGCCCCCCCCCCCCCCCACCAACCCCAAGCAAGGTGACTTGGCTATACAGTGATCTGGGCCTCTTTGAAGGCCAAGATCCAAAACCTCTAGCCAGTTCCAGCCTCTAAAAAGACCAAGCACACTGGCACATTGCTCTTGATTTCCATGTGAACCCTTCTATAAAGCCCATGCTGCACGTGTGCTATTTTTGTCTCATCTTGGGAAAGGAAATGGTTTAGGTGAGCAATATGATGGCAGGAGGGGAGGGACATTTCCACAGCCTTTGCTGTTGCAGGCAGCCCTCACCAGCCTTGAGCTGGCAAGTTCAGTTCTTGTTCTAGCTCTGCCACTTAGGAACAATCACTATCCCATTTCACAGAAGATCCAGGTTCCCTAAGGTCAGCTCTTACTCTTCTCCAGCTATCATGAGGATACTAAGGGGCTCTCCCCATTCTAGCTGTTCGGAGGAAGGAAAAACTCCTTGCATGCCAGAAGAGAGCACAGAAGGCTTCCTGGAGAAGCCAAAATCTCTAAAGCGATATTGTCTGAGCCTCCATTTTCTTTTCTGCAAGATGTGGATGCTAATATTACCTAAAGGAGTTGTGAGATTGGATGAGATGAAGAATAGACACATGTATACACCGAGACACAGTCTCACTTATCATCATCCCCTTTCTCCCTTCCTCCTGCCTTGCCTCTCTCTGGCCTCTAGATGCTGCCAGCCTCCAGCCTCCTGCCTTCTTCCTGCACTAGCCCATCAACCTTAGTCATGCTCTGGATCCGGTCCCAGTCTACTTGGCTGAGGCCTGGTGTTCACTGCACTTATTATTCCAGGCACCCTGTGATTTACTTTTCTAGCGAGTTAATTGCAAAATCCATATGGAGAGGAGAGAAAACATCCACCCAAGCTTGCCATGAAAGGCAGGGCCCAGAGGAAGCTTTCTATGTTGGCAGTCACAGCCTGCAGAGGCTAGGGGAGGGAGAGGCTGCTGCCTTCTGCACAAAGCCAGGACTGCCAAACTCAACCCGAGGAGCGAGAGGTTTGGGCCTGGCTACTCCCTTTTGTTTTTTGCTCTTGTTCTGTTAGCCAAAAATCACTCTGCGTTTCAGAAAAAGACACTGTGGAGATCAAGTGTAAGTGATCCAGTCTCAGCGAGCCTAAGAAGCACCTGGGAGCTTTATTTAAGTGTCGATCTCCAGGCTTCTCTTCAGAGTCCATCCAGTAAGTTCTGGGGTGAGACCCAGGATTCATCCTTGTACATTCCTAACACAGGTAAACTGTAGACCAAATGTCAGGAAACAAGGATGCCAGGCAAATGCAAGCCACAGAGGCTCTAGAAGAGTTTTTAAAGGGCTTGGCTCTCTCTCCCTCTCAATGTATCCTGGGATCAGTCAACTTTATATCTTCTAGTCTCAGATTTCTTTTTTCTTGTAAAAGTGATGTACACAGGGTTTACAGTTTCATAGTAAGGTAATGAGTACATTTCTTTTTGCAGTGTCACTCCTCCATCATTTTCTTTCACTCCTCCCCTACCTCGACTCCTCTCTCCCCCAAGATGTCAGGTTCATTTACAACAGTGTCTACTGAGTGTCACTGTTTCATTGGTTCACCCCTTGTCCCACCATTTCGATGATTCCCCTTTCCTTCTGCAAATCAGATCAAATTAGCCTCAGATTTCTTATCTCTAAAGCAGGAAGGAAGCTGGATCACACCTGTCATCTTAGGTACTCATGAGGCTGAGATCTGAGAATCATGATTCAAAGCCAGTCTGTGCAGAAAAGTCCATAAGACTCTTCTCTCCAGTTAACCAGCAAGAAGTTGGAAGTGGAAGTGTGGCTAAAGTGGGAAGAGGGTTGGGTTTGAGCAGAAAAAGCAAAGCAAGAGCTCAGGGCCTTAAGCTCAAGCCCCAGTATTGGCATGAAAAAGAGAAGAAGGTAAGAAGATTTCCTACACCAACAACACCATAGAGAGAATAATGTAACAGACATTGATTGGGAGGTCGTGACCCAATTCTTGGCATAAAAAAGGCACACAAGCAAACAAAACGAAAGAAGCAAGTTATTCTCTTTCTTAGCAAACGTTCTCTTCAAAATTGGCCAGAGGCATCTTGGCTAACAAATGTGAATACATTTCTGGGTCTGTTTACAATCTATAATGCCCACAAAGGGCTTCTGGAGGAAACCAGATCTTGTTTTGAAAGCCTTCCGAAGATGAAAAGGTGTTGGGTCCTCCAGAGCCTTGGGTGGAAGTTAAAACAAATGTTTATTTTAATTTGCTGAGTTATAATTTATTAAAGGCTGTTGGAAAATGGAAGTACTATTTATGTTTTCACAAGGGACCTGACAGTTTTGAAGAGTTTGCAGTAAATTCATTCATTTGTTCAAGAAATATTCACTGAGTACCGAGAGTGCCAGGCCAGATGAACAGCACCAAGCCCTCCAGGGGTGCAGGGCCTGAACAATGACAGCAACCTAGTATACCTGGGGCTGTGGGATCCCAGAGACCTGTGACCCACTCAATCTGGGAGGAAGCCGATTTTAGGAACGAAGTAAATAGGAAATGACTCCATTTTGAAAGCACCCAGGTTGCTACCCAATTTAAAAAGCAATTCTGGCATCATCAGATATGTAATTTGAGATCCCTGGAGGAAAGTACTAGTTTCCCTAGAGGTCACCCCCACATCTTTGCTTTCTTTGCAACTCAGGGAAGGTGGGCAAGCAGACTCTCTTTTGCCTTAGGCCCTAATATCCCCGTGTTTCGTAGGTACTTTGATCTCAAGGTTCTACAGATACTTCTGTCTCTACAATCACATTCCACATTTCTTCCCTGCACCCACCACACCTGCCCTGCCAGTGGGGCCTGTTTGTATCCCTTCAAAATTCACATATTAAAAATCAAGCTCTTGTGTGGTGGTATTAGGAAGTATGGCCTCAGGAGGTGAATAGTGACCTTATAAAAGAGGCTAAGGGAGGCTCATTTGCCCTACTAGCACCTGAGAAACAAGAGAGAAGAAGCCATTTATGAATGAAAGTGGGCCCTCGCCAAACAACAACTCTATTGATCTTGGATTTCCCAATCTCCAAAATTGTCGTTTAAAATTTACTTAGTCTAAGGCATTTTGTTATAACAATCTTAATGGACTTAAGGCATAAGTCCGATAAAAAACTGGTCACAAACCTGTTTTCTGTCCTATCACTTACATGCATTTAGTTATTGATTTTCCTGGCTCTCCCACCTCTTGGCTCTGTCCGGATGACCACGACTCTGATTTTGGGGACTACCTTGTCTCTCACTTGCCTCTGTTTGGTGGAACTCATTATGATCCTTCTAAAATAGTTATGTGGGCCATATTCCTTCCATGAAAGCTTTTCAATGGTTTTTCCTCCTGTGCAGAATCAAGTTCAAAGACCAGGTCCTGATTGTATAGAGTCTCCTCTTCCCACATATGCCTCTCTGCATGGAGCCCAGTAGTCACTTAGCCCAAGTTTCATAGGATTATGCAGTGACAATTCCTGATGAAGCAACCCTTACCCTGGAAGATTTTAGATGGCCTCCCTCCTCTCAGATTCCACATCATGACTTCCCTTCCTCCTCACTTGTCTCTTCTGGATGGAAACAACTCAGAGAAAGATGTTTAACACTTTTTTTTTTGTAATCACGGGTTGTATCAGACTTCAAGGGCTATTTTTGGACACAAGGGAGGGCCATATTTTCTTGTTCTCTGGCAATTAGTGAGGCCATATGATTAAAGCAGCTGCCTCAGCTGTAAGAGGTAGCCCAAAAAGCCATTGTCTCCAAATAGTATAGCTCTGAGATGGTGGGGCTTCTATTGCCGTGGGTCCTTGAGAGACTATGTAGAACAAAGTATGTTTGATGAATAATATAAGAAACAGACTATATTAAGACTCTTACAAGTTAACCATTTCTTATGAGTTTCACTCCTATACTGTCCAGTAATCTTATTTCTGTCCACAATCACTAAAACAAGACATGGAAATGTCAAGTTTTTTGTAAACATCTAATGGATGAATAAATACCAAATGGATGAATAAACAAGTTCAGAAAATGGAATGTGAGATCTAAAGTCAAAAGAAAATATCTTGTGATAACAATCTCAGTACCTCGATTTCCCTAGTAGTGATCTTCTTAATCTCCAATGGTACTCAGAGGTACATCTAAACATTTTGGTTTTCCTTCTTGGAAGTTATCTCTGTAGTAATGCCAACCTAAACAAACTACACACAGACCCTCATATATGTTTCAGTGTCTAGGGAAAGGGGACCGGAGACATAGTTTTTGCCAGTTCCCTACCAGGTCCCAATCTTAGTATCTTTGAACTTCAGGTTTCCAAGTCTGTCTCTGGACTTGGTCCCAAGGATGAGGATTCCTGAAATACCTGAACCAGAGGCTTTTCATTTGTATAGTTGCATCCCTTAACCCCAGATTAAAGAATGGCCTCCTAAGACCAAATATATACACATGTGGAAAATACTCAGTTCCCATCCTGAAATCTTTCAATACATTTCCATGAAGCACAAAAGCAGAGATGGTATTTTGGGTTGATTCTACATATTTTCCAAAACAAACACCAATATAAAGAATGTCACTCTAAAGTCACAGGTTCCTGAAATTACTGCCTAGTGCAAGGTCAGGGAACTAATAAAAACATCTTGCTAAGGGAGCATCTAGACAATCAGGTTAGAAAGATCACTGCACGGGTAGTGCTGTACATGGAGGAGAGGAAGGCAGGGTGCCGGGGAGGAAGGGAGAGCAGTAGGTGCAACTACAGTGTCCTCTAGCAGAGGAGACAAAGCAGTAGCCCTTGGTCATGTCTGTTTTGTTATCTGCACCTTGGTCATGTCTGTTTTGTTATCTGCACCATTTCTTCACCCTCTAGCTGGGTATGCTTCAATTTGTTTATAAGAGGCGTGACTTGAAGGTAGGAGGAAGCCTGTGATGCTGAAATGGGATGGGCTTGAAGCAGGAGAACTTCTTAAGAGCTGTGCAGCTTTAGGTAAGTTTCCTGCCCTCCTGGTCCTCAGTATTTCTTATGTAGAAAGTAGGGGCAAGTCTAGCAACCTCCCTAAATCTGGAGGCACACACAGACTACTGGTTTTGTGCAAAATGCTAGCTGTACCCCTAACCTTACTACTGTATCTCCAGGGTCTAGTTCTACAGTTGTTTTCAACACACATATGCTGGTTTGGAGGAGGGGTCACAGTGGTAGAGTATGTTCTGAGGATGTGCAGTGTCCTGTGCTCAACCAGCACCAAAGCCAAAACAAAACTGAAGCAATAAATAAAAAGTGAATAAAATGCTCTGAAGGTTTTTGTTTTTTTGTTTTGTTTTATTGTTTTTTGTGTTTCTAGGGTTTGAATTCAGGGCCTTTTGGTACACTTGCTAGTCAGGCCCTATACTTCTGACCCATGTTTCCAGAAGCCCTTTTGGTGCTAGTTTTGAGACAGAGTCTTACTTCCTGCCTTGGCATATGCCTAAATAGAGATCTACCCAATTGAGGCTTTCCATCCTCACTAGGATGACAGCTATGTGTACCAGGCCTAGCTTCTTCAGTTCAGAGGGAATCCTGTCTCAGCTGGACTTAAACCAGGATTGTTTCAATCTCAGCTTCCCAAGTAGCTAGGATTATAGGTGTTAGTCACTGGCATTTAGCTTTTTTTTTTTTTCTGTCCTGGGGTTTGAACTCAGAGCCTTATGCTTTCTAAACAGGTGCTCTGTCACTTGTGCCATGTCTCCAGTCTCTTACTTTAGATTAATTTTCAGATGAGGTCTCCTGCTTTTGCCTGGGCTGGCCTTGGACTATGATCCTATCTGTACCTCAGGCATAGTTGAGATTTACAGAAATGAGCCACCATACCTGACTTGTTCAAGATAGGGTCCTGCCAACTCTTTTGCTTGGGTTGACATTGAACTGCAATTCTCCTATCTCCACCTTCCAAATATCTGGTATTACAGATGTAAGCTACTGTACACAGTCTTAAAAACTTTTATAATAGAAACCTATACGTGACATAACTATATGTGATTTAAGCATGCAATTCAGTGACATTTAGTATATTTTAATGATACATGACTTTTGCTACTACCTAGTTCTAGAATATTTTAATGCTCTAACAAGAGACCCTATGCCCATTACATACTTTCTCCTTTCTGAATCCCAGGTCTATGGTATTCTATCAGTGCCTTAAAACAGTGTGGGTGGCTATTGTTTTGGTGAGAGCGCTGGCTGGAGCTGATCGAGCAAGAGTATTTCCTGGGTGCCCCCAGTATGCTCACTACCCAGGTGGCCACACAGTCAAAGGTGTGGGCAAAATTGTGGAGACCTAGGTGGCCAGAGTTCTGAAAGAGCATAGTGAAGCAGAGTGGAGAGATTAGAGGCCAACAAGGTCAGATGTGGGGGGTCAGAAATGGGCTTGGTGCAAAGATACTTAGAATAAGTCCATGAGCAGAGAAATGGCAAATGGGGCCTTTCTTGTTCTTCCTGATGAGGTTGGGAGATACTCTCGAGAGAAGAGAGATTGGGGAAGCACTCCACTATGGCTAGCAGGCCTGTGGTGGAGGTGCCGGCCCAGCGGAAGGAGCTGGAGTTGCAGTACAATGGATGTGGAGGCAGGCAGCCATAGACAGTTAATGAGTGATTTATTGGTGCTGCTGCCAGGCAGCTTCCTGGGACCTGTTCCTAATTAACTACCACTAACTGGATGGTGCACTTAATTTTTAAGTTAAAAACAAAAAACCCAAGGCGTCTCTCCCCCATCTGAATGGGAGGAGAGACTTCACCCTTGTTTGCTGGCTGATTCCAAGCTACAACAGGTTGTTGGCAGAAGTCTCTACTCAAACACACATGCGTGAGCACGCATGTATACACATATGCATCACCCACCCTTGTGTACATCTCAACTTATGTGTGTTTGTTACTATGCACCGTGACACACTAACACAGTCACACCCTGGCATTGTTACAACCTCACACTGACCTGTGTATCCATACTTAGCACTTGGAAATACAAACACACGGGCCTTTCCTACCAACACATCATTAGGTCTACACACAGACACACTCACACATTCCCTGCTGCTAGATGCCCCCCTTCCCATGGTCTCTGACTCACTTCGAAGGGGCTGGAATTGGAGCTTTGCCCAGGGAGGACAGTGGGGTAGGAGGGAGTAGAGGAAGCACTTCAAATGCCTAGGAGTCCAAGGTAGAGTGGCAACTGGTATGTTATTCACCCTGAGCAATTTCTGCTGCACTTCATGGGGCACTAAAAGGTTTCAAGCTCACTTGCAAGCTCCAAGCTCTACTTCTGATTGGTGCCTGGAATGCCTTGGATATCAGCTATGGGATGGAATGAAAACCCTTATTTCTAGTTCTGCAGAATGTGGAGATGTGTTGTAGTTTTAATTATTTGCAGTCACACTGGAGTGGGGTGGGCCCCCCAATCCAATCTGATATCCTTAGAAGATGACAGCTGAGAGAATACAGTGGCACTCAGCAAGAAGGCAGAGACTGAAGCGATGCAGCTATAAGCCAAGTAATGCCAGCAACTCTCCAAGAGTCAAGAGGAGTTCTCTGAGTTTTAGAGGGCACATGCTCTGAGATTTTGGATTCCTCCCCTCCAGCACAAGCGAGTTATATGCTTTTAAGGCACCCCATTTGTGGTATATTATGACAACCACCCTAGGAAAGAACCTCAATATTCAAGAACTGCCAGTTCCATATCTTGTTTCCTTTCTGGTACATGAGCACTCCTCAGGATGCCTTGGGAACCACTGCAATGTGCATGTATTCATGACTCTCAAGTCCAGGTCCTGGTTACATTGGAGATAGGTAAACTATGATTGTCCAAGATTTACATAGATCTGTGAAAAATACAAAGGACTAGTGAAAGGAAATAATGCTTCTGCTAAGTATGATTGCTCATGCTTGTAATCCCTATTATGATGAACGTGAGGATAGGAGTACAGTAGTTAGAAGCTGGCTCAAGCAAAAAGTGAATGAGATCCTGTCTTAAAGAACAAACTGGGCATGGAGGTTCATGCCTTTAATTCATCCCTATTGGTGGGAGGTATAGGTAAAAGTATTGAGGTCTGGGCAAAAGCAATGTGCTATTTGAAAAATAAACTAAAGCTAAGAATGCTGGAGGTGTGACTTGAGTGGTTGTGCAAAGTGACAGGCCCCAAGCTTAAACTTCAGCACTGGCTAAAATACACACACACACACACACACACACACACACACACACACACACACACACACACACACACACACACACACACACACACACACACACACACACGAAAAGAAAAAGAAAAAGAATGCCCCTGACCAAGGGTTATACTTGAAATGATCATAATTCTGTAGCCCTGTCAGGGATATCAAGGTTGACTAGCCCTTGTATTTCCAGCATTTGAGCACTAGGTATTACACTTCATTAAGACATCTTCATGGTAGAATACAAAGCTAATCAATAATGGGCAGCCAGCTCTTTTTCATATTAATTAGCCAGCTCTGCAGGAATAAGAAGGAGCTCAATCCCACCCTTACTCTCTGGGGATCCCAGGAACAGCTCATTGGACTGAAGCTATGGTAGCCGTCTCTAGGAGCAGCCTCACTGCCTGGGCTTTCCTGTCTGTGGTCCCATTAACTCTGTCTATGTGATTCGGGGTGTGGTAAAAGCAAGCTGTCTCTTTTGGTACTTTGGTGCAGCTATGTGTTGAGAAGCCTGGGATAGTGGTGGGTTTTAGTTAAGCGGACAGCCATGTTTAAATTTATCCTCTACTGTGTATTAGATATTAGGACTTACAGAACAGTGCCTAGCCTTTCTGTTTCTTTACCTGGCAGCCCTATTCTTTATTCCAGCAGCCTCTGTGCTAGGGTGAGAAGCGCCCACCCCACCCAGTCTCTGTATGTGCTTTCCCACCAAAGATCACCAGAAACCCTGCCTGAGGAAGTTGCACAAAGGTGGGTTTTCCATCCTTGCCAGGGGGAGGGATGCATACCCTGGAGAGAGGGCATCTATTATTTCCTTGACTCTCCACCAAATGCCAATTTTGCATAGATATGAAGAGAATGAAAACAAGATGTATTTATGGATTATATTATGTACTTGACCCATAATTTTTTTCACTATATATTAAATATGCAATAGAGTACTGAATTCATTCACATAATTATACCTACTAGGACATCACTTTCATTATTATTTTCCCTGAACAATGAACTTTGTTACAGGCACAGGTCACTGAAGACCCTTGGAACAAGTGGTTATACCGTGCACAGTTTTACCAACCTCATGTTTTTTTTTTTTGCAGTACCAGATTTGAACTTGGTACCTTGTACTTGCTACATGTAGTTCTACCACATGAATTACATTTCCAGACTTGTCTGTTGGTTTGGGATAAGAAAGGGATCAACAGTCTCCATGATGGCTGGGAGCTGGCCAGGCACCCCCACTTGTTAGTGGTGTTCTCCTATTGAACATGAGCAGTTTCACATACAAACTTCAGAAAACCCTAACCAGAATGGATCTACACAAAGTCAAAGCCACTCTAAAGTTGTGTCTTGGTTTTGTGTCATGAACACTGTCTGTACCACAAACTATTCCAACATGGCCCATCCTGTTGAATATGAATAGCAGCTGCTTCTTTTCCAAGGACTGCTTGAACCTCATGTATCCTGCTTTCTACAAAGGATTCATTATCTTTAATGCAAATGAAGAAGGCAGAAGTAGCCATATTGGTATCGGATAAGATAGATTTTTCATTAAAGTCAGTACGAAGAGACAAGGAAGGTCATTACATCCACAAAGAAGAAATCACAGTGGTCAATATGCATGCATTAAACAATGAAACACCTAAATATATTAAACACTTTTGGGTTTACAGAACATGATAGACCCCAAAACAACAATAGTGGGAGATTGTAATACTCTGCTATCACCAAAGGACAAGTGAACCAAACAAAAGATATGCAAAGAAGCCTCTGAATTAAATGACCCCATAATCCAAATAGACAACAAATATCTACAAAGTATTCCACCCAACAATGACTCAATTCGCATTCTTCTCAGCAGCCCATGGAACATCCTCCAAAATTGATCATATCATAGCACACACAAAGAACCCAAGCAAATCAAGAGGATTGAGATAACTCCTTGCATCCTATCTGACCACAATGGAATCAAACTAGTTCTCAACAACAAAACATATTGCAGAAAACAGTCAAACACATGGAGACTGAAAAACATACTACTGAATAAACATCTGAGTCACAGAAAGAAATTAGAAAGTTCTAATAATTCAATGACAATGAAAACACATCACAACAGAACCTCTAGAGTACAGCAAAAGCAGTGCTGAGAGGAAAGTTTATATCTCCAAGGATACACATGGAAAAAAAAGAACAGAAACAGCTCAAGTAAATAGTTTCATGATGCAACTAAAACTGCTAGAAAAACAAGAACAAACCAAACCCCAAACTACTGGAGGGAGAGAGACAGCAAAGACTAGGGCAGAAATTAATGAGATAGAGACTAAAAAACTAAACACAAAAATCAATGAAATGAAAAACATTTTTTTGAGAAAATTAATAAAATTGACAGACCACTAGCAAGACTGAGGAAGAAAAGAAGAGACAAGGCTCAAATCAATAAAATCAGAGATGCCACAAGAAACATTAAACATCCAAGAAATCCAAATGATTATAAAGGACTACTTTTAAAACCTAGACTCAAAAAGGAAGAAAACCTAGCAGAAATTGACAAATTTCTAGAAAAATACAACTGTCTAAGCTGAACCAAGAGGATATAAATCAGTCAAATAGGCCAATAACACACAATGAGATTGAGGAAGTAATCAGAAGTCATCCAACAAGGAAAAGCCCAGGCCTGGATGGATCCACCACTGAATCTAGCACAAATACTCCTCAAGCTTTTCTGTAAAATAGAAACAGAGGGAGCAATTCCAAACTTATTATATGAAGCCAATATCACACTTATCCCCAAACCAGGTAAGAATCCAACAAAATAAGAACTGCAAAATAATTTTTCTGATGAACAGAGACACAAAGCTCCTCAGTAAATACTAGCCAACAGAATCCAGAAACAAACAAAAATCATACATTATGATCAACTAGGCTTCATCCTAAAGATTCAAGGCTAGTTTAACATATGCAAATCAATAAATATAATTCACCACATGAACAGAACCAAAGACAAGAACAACATGATCATTTCAATAGATGCAGAAAAAGCCTTTGACAAAATAGAACATTCATTCATGTTAAAAGCACTGGAGGAGCTAGGAACAGACGGAACATTCCTTAAAACAATAAAGGCTATATCTGACAGACAAACAGCCAATAACGTACTAAATGGGGAAAAACTAAAACCATTTCCCCTAAAATCAGGAACAAGGCAAGGATGTCCATTCTCTGAACTCCTCTTCAGTATGGTTCTGGAATTCCTAGCCAGAGCTATAAGGCAAGAAAAGAACCTAAAAGGAATTCACACAGGGAAAGAAAAAAAATCAAACTATCCCTATGATCTTATACCTAAAGGACACAATAAACTCCATCCCAAGCTCCTAGAACTGATCAACCACTTTTGCAAAGTAGCAGGATACAAAATTAACTCCCCCAAATCAGTGGCCTTTCTGTATGCCAACAATGCACAAGCAGAAAGGGAAATCATGAAAACAACTCCATTTGCAATAGCCTCAAGTCAAATGAAACACCTAGGAATTGACCTTGCCAAAATTGAAAAAGATCTTTATGGCGAAAACTTAAAAAATCTGAAGAAATCAAAGAGGGCACCAGGAAATAGAAAGACCTTCCATGTTCATGGATAAGTAGAATCAATACTGCTAAAATGGCCATACTGCCAAAAAGTATATACAAATTCAATGCAATCCCCATCAAAATCCCAATGACATTCTTTACTGAGATAGAGAAAAAAATCCCCCAAACCCATAAATCCACATGGAACAACAAAAAAAAAAAACCTTTTACCTTGGCAAAAGAAAAAAAGAAAAAAGCAATGCAAGTGATATCACCAGACCTCAAAACCTACTACTTTACTAATTGTAATTTTTCTGTACATCACATCTATAAAGTCAATTAATTAAAATAATTCAAAAAAGATTCACTTGACACCTAGCAACAGACTTGCCAATGCAGAACCAACCAAACTACATTTTCTTGAGCCCATTCTCCCAATCACCAGACATAAGGCCAGTTCCTGTCCCTTCTTGCTAATGTTCTCTCCTGAGACACCCACTGCTTCCCAGTGAGACAAACCTATCTTTGTGCAATGTCCTCAAGTGGGTTTCTGATGGTCTTTCACAGGACAGTGCATTTCCACATGCACTGGGATTTGGGGATTATTGTCTTAGCAGAAAGTCTGATCAAGTGTTAGGGACTTTCCCCACATCTGGCTGCCAGAAAGTCTTCTTTCTAATCTATTCTATCTATCCAATATATAGTATCTGTCTAGTATCCTGACCTCACAAGCTCCAAGCCAACTAGTTTGCCATAAAACTCCTGTAAAGTATGTTCTGGGATTGACCGAGGGTGAGAGAGGTCATTCTGGAAGGCTGTTCTATTCCAGCTGGCCCTGTTTCAGCTTTCCCTTGGTTGTTTGGGTATACAGGGAAGACCCAGGTACTGATGTTGTGGGGTTTTGTTTATTTATTTATTTTTGGTACTGGTACTAGAGCTTGAACTCAGGGTCTCACAATTGTACTGGATTTTTTAAAATTAAAGCTGGTGCTCTACCATTTGAGTCACACCTCCTCTTCTGGATTTTTGCTGCAAGAGCTAGTTTTGAATCTCAATCCTTAGATCTCAAGTCTCCTAAGTAGCTGGGATTATAGGCATGAACCACAAGTGCCCACTTAGTGCTATCTTCTTCATATCATGATCCTTGAGGTCCAGACCATACCTTTAACACATCAGGCTTCCTGCAACCCAGGACCACACAGCCTGGTTCACTGTGTGGAATTCCCCAAGATTCACAATATCCTTCCCTGCAATGGCTAATTCATCTATCACATGGTAGACTTGAAAGCACTGTCCTACTGTTGAGACTCATTTGAAAATGGTTTGTGTTTTTCCACACAGAAAGATCCATCATTTCGTTTTTTGCCTGGACTTTCATGACCAGCACTAGCAGTAAGCTTTCTTTATCAGGCTATTTCTCGTATACCTACTCTCTAAGAGGCACTGCACACCTAGGGGCATGAGTAGGGAGCTCTCCATAGAGCTGTCCTGAGAAGTGTGTGTGTGTGTGGTCTGCTTGGGCTGCTCCCAGGCAAGCAGGAGGGAAGTTCAAGGGCAGTGTGCAAAGAAAGAGCTCCCACAGCATGCCCAACACTGTGTCCTTGTGGAAGTCTGCTTCAAGGCTGGGCCTGGGTTGGTGTTTGGGAACTTGTTGGGTAAACAGTTCTCTATTGGCTAAATAATCTCAGTGGCTCATAGTGCCCAGGATGTTTGTATAAACCTCAAGATTCTGTTCAACATTTTCTTCCTTTCCTTGAAGGTCTAGAACTTGGTGCAAGGTATTCAGAGGGTTTGGGAGCTATGGAAATCCTGGACTCCAGGTCTCTCTGGAGTTTAGCTGATAGGCAATCCCAGCACTTCTGGGGAGATTATGTCTGACCTGTGTGACAGCACAGACAGGACTCTTGGAAGATTGTGCCTTGCCTCTTACTTAGCCTCATACCTTTCTCCCTTTGCTAATTTTGCTTTGTAGCCCTTTGCTGTAATAAATCTTGAGAGTCCTGCTCTCTGCCCAGCCCTGTGAGTCTTTCCAGCATCTCACAGATTTGCCCAGACTCAGGATATCAGTTCTAAGGTCCCTGCCAGGGTTCAAAGTCAGGTGGGGACTCAGATGACCTAGCCTGAGATGATGCAGTTATTTAGAAAATGTCATGTATAGAAGGGTATTGTGACTTCTTAAGCTCTCTGAAAATGTGAATAATAATGGCCAAGTTGTTAGGGGCACTCTTGAGGACCTGTTAAAATCTAGCTAGGGAAAAAGTGTCACAATATTTTCTTTTCCAAACAAAACCCACTTTTTAGCATTGCTAACTCCAGTGCAGATACTTCAGCATTAGTGAACGATCAAAGATGGTGGATGCAGTTAGAAAGGACTCTAACTCCTTTGGGCTTCAGCAGTTCCTCTCTTGGCTGCCAGGTGAGAGGAATGTGAGGTGCCTGGCTTCTAACTGTGGTCAAATTCCTGCTTTACCTATTTGATTTCCTACCTGAAGTAACATTTCACAGTCCGCTTCACACACAAGCCGGCTCCCCTCCTCCCTTTTCCATCTTTACAAACAGTTAGAATTGCAAACCATTTCCCTTTGTTGATACCATGCTTTGAACCACGGTTTGTTCCACACCCTTATTGCCTCCTTGGAAGTATACTGGGGAAAGCAATTTATTTTGTAGTTAAGGTACTAGAAAACTAAGCACAGCAAAGTCATTTAGGAGCCAGGCTGTAGAGGGTGATAGGTGGAAAGAAGATTCCTCTTCAGTGTTTGGGACATAAAGGGTTTTGGCTTTTTATCTCAGGGGCTGTATTTTGTCTGGAAGAAGGTTCTTTCCTACAGGGCTGACTGGGAGAAACTGGTTTGAGGAAAATTAGACCTGCTAGAAACCTTTGTATAATTGGCCCTGGAACCTGGGAATTAGCTCTGGGGCTAAGAGCCAAGCTGGCAAGCTGCCAGATGGAGGGATAAATAGCCATGCAGGGTGTGTGGAGTCAGGGTCCTGGGTGGAGTCCTATCTCATCACACTCCAGCTGCAGCATCCAAGAGAACTTCTAAACAACAATGAGGCAGATAGCTACCTCAAAGGCAGCTGCAGCTATTAGACAAAATATGAAAATACTTCTTAAAGCATGAAGCACTAATTAATAACAACATCATGTCCTTGTAGAGCACTTCCGGTGTGCCAGACACTATGTGAAATGCTAAAACTCTCTTCACCCAGTTAACTCTCACAACTGCTCTTTGGATACCAGAATGATCCCTGTTTCACAGATATGGAAACAAAGGCAGGGCAAGGTTAAGGGACTTGCTTTGTATTATAAATTGACACACAGTGAAAGACTTGGGGTCTGAATTATGTGTGGGTCACTAGTATTTTTCTGGAGGGGCTGGTCTGGAGTATTAGCATCTTTTTTTTTTTTTTTTTTTGGTCTGGCCGTGGGGCCTGAACTCTGGGCCTGGGCGCTTTCCCAAAGCTCTTCAGCTCAAGGCTAGCGCTCTACCACTTGAGCCACAGTGCCACTTCCAGCTTTTTTCTTTTTGCTTATGTGGTGCTGAGGAATCAAACCCAGGGCCTCAGGCATGCAAGGCAAGCGCTCTACCATTGAGCCACCTTCCCAGCCCATATTAGCATCTTTTTAACACTCAAAATTATATCAACAGTCATCTGCTCCAGTAGTGCTATCTTCCAGTCTCTACAACTGGTACTATGGCATGTGGTAACAGCTTTGCATTTAGACAGTCTTGGGTTAGGTAGTATTTGGCTCTGGAACTTTCTGGCTGGCAGGTTACTTCAACTTTTGAGGTCTCAATCTCATCATTTATAATCTGATAGGCAGATCATAGCAATTACACGAAAAAGTACAGCTCTACTACCTGTCCTTGCAAATGTATCATAAATAGCAAGCATTAGTCTTGCAATTATTGACAGATAGAATCAAAAGAAGTGGAGAAAGGGGCAGGAGAATGAGGCAGAGTTAAGAGGGAGGGAAGGAGAGAACAACAATTAGCAATGGGATTGCTTACAGCTTATATATCTCTATCAGATTCTTTTGGGAGAATCTGCTAGACCTAAGCTACTTCTCCTCCTTAGCTGTACTTCACTTTCCCTTACTGAGATTACAATCCCAAATAAGGCATCTCTCTTACACTTTCCTCAAGCTCCCATTCTAAGAAAGACTCAAGTTTATCAAGAAAAGATGTTACATATACAAGTCAACACACACACACACACACACACACACACACACACACACACACACACAAGCAAAAGCAAACTGATCATTAGTGGGTAATGATCATAAAAGATCATTAAAAATCCAAATTTAGCAAGGGCAGGACCAGATACCATTGATGAATCAAGATCATGTTTCACTGTTCAGGGCAAATGCATTCTAGAAGTAGCTTCGAGCCAGACCTCTCTGGTAATATTCTGTGGAAGCACTTGCAGTTCAATGGTAAAGGGACTTCTTGTCTTCTCAAGTGATTTACCCTCAATGTATGTCTTTACCATTACTCTCTCCCTGTGGTGTATTACTGACTTCCGAAGAAAGGCTAAGTTGGGGCCAGTCATTCAGAACCATCACCCACCATCATAGAACCCAGATTTTTCTCTGTTCCTATCTCTTTTTATTCCTTCAGGCTCTGCTAGCTCAATAGTTTTCTTCACCCTGGCTAAGTCCTCATTGGAGAAACCTGGGCTTGCCACTGTTAGAAGAGTTTGCAGAGTCTATTAGTTAAATACAATGAAGAGGCTTTTTGGTGGCTTTTTCTCTGAGCCTACGGATAATCATGGCCACCCCCCTTGTACTGCACCTCATGTTATTAAACCCATGTGAGTCCCTAAACTCTTTTACCCTTTGGTTTCCATGCTCCTCTCCACACTGAAGTCAAAGGAAGGGCAGCCATATCTATGTGGTAGCCCATATCTATGTGCTGGGGTTGATTAGTGCACAATTAAATTTGTGGTGAGCCCCTCCAGTTTGGGGCTTGTCCTGATTCCCTTGTCACCACGCCTACTGCCACCCTAGGTCTTGCTAGTTAGTTACTCAATGGCCTCTTACAAAGGAGGGTAGTAGGGAGAGGACAGAGTGTTAGGTCCCAGAACCTGTCTTCTTTCAAGGAACCCAGATAAACTCTCTCAGGAAGAAGGCCATAGTATGGCAGGCTGGCAGTTGTAGTAAAACTATCATATGAATCATAAATCTTTTGAGCTAAAGTGGCTCATGTCTACAATCCTAGCTAGCTAGTCAGAAGGCTGAGATGTAATGATTGAGATCAAAGCCAGTAGTTGTAGATAGAAACAAGAGATTATTATATCCAATTAACCAGAAAAAAAAAACCAGAAGTGGAGGTGTGAAGTGGTAGAACACCTAGTCTCTCTTTTTTTTTTGGGGGGGGTCCAGTCGTGGGCCTGAACTCTGGGCCTGGGTGCTGTCCCTCAGCTCTTCAGCTCAAGGCTAGCGCTCTACCACTTGAGCCACAGCGCCACTTCCGGCTTTTTTTTTCTGCTTATGTGGTGCTGAGGAATCGAACCCAGGGCCTCAGGCATGCAAGGCAAGTGCTCTACCACTGAGCCACCTTCCCAACCCCAGAACACCTAGTCTTGAGCAGAAAATGAAGAGCACTAACTCCCCAAGTTCAAGCTTCAGTACTGGCACACAAATTGTTTTGTTGTGAGCTGAGAGATCCTATAGGGAAGGAAATTAACAGTTACAAGATCCACCCATGTGCTAGGTACCTTCTTTCAATCCTTTTATAAATGAAAATCTTTCTGTGTACAAAAAGATAATTGAAATAAAAATTTCACAGGGTAACACCTAACTTACAATAGGCCCTATCTCCCTTCTTCTCTACTCTATTTTATTATTATTTTCAACAGTGGTACTGAATTGTACAATTTATTTCATAGATGGACTGGTTATAACCCACAATTTTGGAAAGAGTGTCCTAGTTCTTGTGTACAATCTCCTGCTTCCATTATAACAAGTATATTTCTATGTTGCAGATGAAGCAATTAAGACTCAGTCAGCAGCTTCAGAAATTTGTACAAAATCACCTGTATAGTTGGACTGGAATTCCCAGTGTAATCCCTCAACCCATTCCCTCCCAAGGTACTCCTACTGCCCGAGATTCCCAAGACCCTCTTTGGTTGATGGGAAACAAATGCTTAGAGAGAATTGTCCAGGGTCTTCAGAGGACTGGTGAGGAGACTAATACTAAACTAGATTTGTCCCTGGATGTCACACGCTGCACTGGAATTGTGCTCCTATTTCCCCACCACTGGTTATTCTCCTTCTCCAGAGTCATCCTGGGTTAGATAAAGTTGGCGCGTGCTCTCCCTGTACAAAGCTGAGCTTACTGGAGGGGGAAAACACCTCTCACACATCTTTTGGAAAATATTTTGTCAGTGTGCACATCGCTGCTTCCACTGGAATTCAGTCATGTTCGTTCAAATTAAAAGCAAAATTCTTGTTTGCTGCACCTCTCTGCACACACAGCAGGTCTTAACTGAGTTTCAAGAATGCAATCTATCTTAATTTAGCATGGCTTTGAGTCTCCTTGCCTCTATTTCCTGCTTTTTCACTTCAGAAGCAAAGTGTGGCTGGATTAATACTGGTCACAGAACCGGGCCAGGACATATAGCAACATCAGTAGCTGCCACGAACTGGGTCCTAGATCACAGGCAGCTGTAGCAGAAGTGGTGCTCTGGAGAGGAGGCCCTGGAACACCCTTTACCAAGGCAGCTTAAGTCAGACTGAGGTATAGCTGAGCAGGATGGGCTGGAAATACAGCTAAAGGGAAGGCAACATCACAACAAAACAAGACCATGTTAAGTGTCTCACGTGGAAGAGAAGGCAGCAAGGTCAGAAACCAAGATGATAAGCAGCAGGATGGTATTAGGAACAACCCATCACCAAAGCTATGAAGTACAATGAAAGAGTGTAGCGTGGACCAGAGGCTGAAGGCCCGTGTAACTGGGCTGCAGTGAGCTGTGTGCCCAGTGAAGGATCCAGTGTACATTCCTTCTGCTGGAGTAGAAGGAACCACTATGGTCATAAAACCTGTGGACTGAGGTCATCTTCAATCCTGGGGGGAGCAGGGAAGAGAAGCTCTGGCTTAGATGCAACCCTGGCTGCTTGTAGGCTTGCCCCATTTGAACACTCTTGTTTCCTGGATTGCTGCAGTGGTCCCTACGTTGACCTTTGTTCTCTAGAGTTTACTCTCAACTGAGCATACAGAATGATCCTGGTTAAATCTTGGTCAGACTCTGTCTATCCTCAGTCAGAGCCCTCTGGGGCAAGACTGGTTACAGTCTGCACATACACCCATGTCACCTCTTTGGCCTCCTCCACTACTCCAGGCATTACGGGCTGGGCTCCTTTGCTGTTGTGCAGACAAGGCATGTATCTTCTGCTTCAAGACCTTGTACCTGCCCTTCTGTCTGCCAAGACCATTTTTCTTTTGGTAAAGCTTTGCTCAAGTAGCATCTTCTCCTGGAAGTCTTCTCTGGCTACCTCACTTAAAAGAGCAGCTCTCCTCCCTCTGTTTCCAGAATGTGTATCATCTTATAAAGACCCCATGTGATAGGTTCTTAACTTGTTCAACATCAGTCTTTACAACAAAATGTAATCTCCATAAGAATGGGATACTTTGTTGGTTTTGATCATTGCTGGAACCCCAACACTTAACATGATACCCAGAAGACAGCAGGTGCTCATAAAATAAGAGACAGGAAAGACACTTCAAATACCATCCTTACCTAGCACCCTCTTCCCACCACATATGGTTACACAGCTTCAAGGGACACCCCTTCTATTTGCCCACATAAATGTCCTTTCTTCTCTTTAATCGGTTAAAAGTCCTCACCTCTCAAAGCCCAGGACTGACTCCTCTTCAATGAAACCTCAGCTACTTGCTGGTTGGACTTTCTCTACTATCTGTCTTTTCTTAAGTAGGTCACAGTTTGAAAGTATCCTAGTATGATCTTAGTATGATCAGTCCTGACAAGTTATGGATTCAGTTTATTTTCTGGATTATTATTATTTTACTTTTATTTTTATTCTGCCAGTCCTGAAACTTGAACTCAGGGCCTGTACACTGTCCCTGAGCTTGTTTTGCTCAAGGTTAGCACTCTACCACTTGAGCCACAGTGCTACCTCTTATGTGATACTGAGGAATCGAACCCAGGACTTCCTGCTTGCTAGGCAAGCACTCTACTATAAGCCACATTCCCAGCCTATTTTCTGGATTATTTTTTAACACTGACAAATTTATGTTCTGGATACAAACAGAATGAATCTCTTAGATCTCATATCTTTTATGAATTACTCTAATAAAAACGTTTCTTCCAAACAGTACAAACTGTAGAGTGTTTAAGAAAGATAATGGATACTGGAGTAGTGACAGATCTGGCCTTCTGTTAGTTTCTTATATGTTATGGAGAACAGAAACCTGACAGATACAACTTCAAGGAGAAAGGATTTATTTCCAAGGCTTCAGAGGGTTCAGTGCATGGTTGCTTGGTTCCATGCACTTGGCCAGCATATCACGGTGGTGAGAGAGTTTGGTAGAGGAGGTTATTCATCTCATAGAATACAGGAAGCAGCGAGGAAAATGGGAAGAGGCCAGGGCAAGATATAGACCCCGGTAACCTGCTTTCTCCAAGTAGGCCCAACCTCCTGCTTCCCAGCACCTTCCACTAATGCATATCACATTATGCCTTAATAAAGAATGAAGGGTAGGTCAGAGCCCTTAGGAGCCAATCACTTCCTAAGTGCCTCATCAGCTAGCAACCAAGACTCCAGTACAGGAATTTACAGGGGGACATTTCATACTCAAATCATAATAGGGCTCAGACCTTTGCTCTGCCACGTACTAGCTGTGTCCCCTCCAATAAATTTCTTAACCTCTACAAATCTGAAGGCACAGACATGGAGAAATAAGAACAGGTTAAGAACCAAGGGGCTTATTATCTCTAAGGTCTCTTCTAGCTCACAGATTCTCAGATGGTCTGACTGGACCAGGCCCTTCCTGGCCCCCTCTGGCCCTTAGGAGTTTATGTAGACAACTCTGCCCAGTAGGAAACTAATTCCCTAAAAACAGTAGGTGCCTCAACATTCCTCATTCCCAAGCAGAGGAATGTGGGGTTGCCCCTAGCCAAGCTATTCGATTCAAGTTCCTGTTCTAGAAGATGGTGTCCCTTTGGACAATAGATTGGGTGGCTGCAGCCCTCCTACCATTTGGAACTTAGTGACTTTCTTACAGATTTTTAAGTGAATCTCATGGGTATGGGTATGGAGCTGGGGAAGGAAGAGGGTAAATAGAGTAACACTGGCAATGGCTCTTATTCTCTGTACTTCGGGGATAGCTGCGTCTTCTATGAATTTGGACTTGAAATTAAAATTTTGGCTGTCTAATTAGGTTAACTAATAATTTCCCTTTTAATACCAGGCTTTTGATAATTTGGGAACATATATGACTCTATTCATTGGTTCTCTTCTAAGTGAATTTCTTGATTGGCCTCTGGAATAAAAGCACAGTAATTTTTTTTTTGGGGGGGTCCAGTCATGGGGCCTGGGCACTGTTCCTCAGCTCTTCAGCTCAAGGCGAGTGCTCTACCACTTGAGCCACAGCACCACTTCCGGCTTTTTTCTTTTTGCTTATGTGGTGCTGAGGAACCCAGGGCCTCAGGCATGCAAGGCAAGCACTCTACAACTGAGCCACCTTCCCAGCTCCCAGCACAGTGATTTTTCACAGATTCCTAGACCCCTGAGCCCTGGCTCAGGCAATTGCCTCTCCTGGGAAGGCCTCTCTCCATCTACCACTTAGTGAGATCCTTCCAAGTGAGGTCCTCAGACCTGGGTACACAACAGGAATGGAGTGAAGGATTGGGCCTCTGCACACTCTGGGCAAAATGGAGGTCCCCTGGCTGTCATCCAGAGCTAAAGTAATTAACATCAACACCTAGCATGAATTCAGGACTAGCTTGATCAGGATGGTAAAGGCTCCAGCAGACATTTCAAGGAAGGGAGATGGTGTTCAGTGTGTTTTATAATTGTAAAAAACTAGAAATCACATGGAACACTTTAACCAGTTTCAAGTGTACACCTTGGTGGCATCTCTATTTTACATGTTTGTTCTATCACTACCAATACTCATCTCTAGAACCTTCTTGTTAGCCCAAACTAGACCTCTGTAATCATCAAACAGTAACTTCCCATTTCATTATCCCTCTCTTAGCCCCTGGTAATCTCAGCCATATGAGTTTTGTTTTGGGTTTGCTGGGTTTTTATTTTTTGGTAATTCTATGGGGTTTGAACTTGTACTTGGCCTTGTACTTGCTAGATAAGTGCTCTATTCCTTGAGCCATACCACCCACAGCCCTTCCCCCTTTTTTTGTTTAGTTATTTTTCAGATAGGGTCGTGTGTGTGTGTGTGTGTGTGTGTGTGTGTGTGTGTGTGTTGGAATTACTAGCCCTAAAATATTTTTTAAATTTTATTTTATTGTAAAGATGCTGTACAGAGGGGTTACAGTTACATGAGTGAAGTAATGAGTACATTTCTTGTCAAACATTGTTACCCCCTCCTTTTTCCCCTATTATCCTTTTCCTCCCCCACCTCCCCACCCCACAAGAAGTTGTCATTTCTAACATAGTGTCTTGAGAGTATCATTGTTGCAATGGGTCATCCTCTGTCCTTGTTTCAGCATTTTGTTATTCCCTTTCCCCAAATTAGAAAAATGTATATACAAGACGCAGGGTACCAAAGTCAAATACAGTGACAACAGGGGATATACCATAGGGGGAAGAACATCCAAAAGAAACAAAAATATCACATACTACATTAAAAACAATAACAACAAAGAAAAACCTCTTGTGTCCAGATCTTGGGGTTCATTTCGCTTAACATCATCTTCTATGGTCATATGTAAATAGCTTTTGAGCTTTTATACTCAACTGATAAGATTATCCTAGATGTATACTAATTATTGCAAATAAGGGAAACCATGGGACCTATATTTTTTTGGGTCTGGCTTACTTCACTTAATATGATTTTTTCCAAGTCTTTCCATTTCCTAATGAATGGGGTTGTGTCATTCTTTCTGCTGGAAGCATAAAGTTCCATTCTATCTATCTATCTATCTATCTATCTATCTATCTATCTATCTATCTATCTATCTATCTATCTATCTATCACATTTTCTTGATCCATTCATCTACTGAGGGGCATCTGGGTTATGGCATACTGTTTTGTAAATGAAGGAACTCTGGCTCAAACAGGTACAGGGACTTGTTCAAGATCTCAGAGCTAGGACTGACACAACTAGGATAAGAGGCCAGGTCTCTTGGTGGGTTCAGAAATGAATGTTCTTTCCAGTCTTGTGACACCTCTGCTATAGTCCAGGGCCACAGCTGGCTGTATCTTCACCTCCTCAACAATTCATCTAGTTTCTGCCACTAGAACAAAACAACACATGGCATCCTGAGGAACCTCAGCATGGCCATAGCACAAAGTGCAGAATGAAGCAGAAGTAGAATGAATCCATAAGAAAGACATGGTGTCATGCTGACCCTGTGGCTGGGGATGGAGCTCCTCTTCCAGCATCAAAAACCTCCTAAAAGCCATTTACTGCATGCTGACTGTGTGACTGGCATGCCAGCTTCTTCTCATTGCTCCCGGCCTGCTACCTGCTAACCCTCCTGCCCAGCAGGCTCTCTCTGATGCCCAAGGAGGAAGATTTATGTTTACATTACCCAGTCAATTTTGTATTTATTTTAGATATTAAGCAGTGACATAAAAGCTGCTGACATTAACCTTCAGGGGCAAAAATTGGCTTTAATGGACCCCATAAAAGTTATTATTGATGGCAGCTGCATGCAGCATCCCTGTGACCTCAGCAAAAGCCTCCACCACCGTCAATACTGTTGACAATTACTATTGATGGATGCAAGGTCGTATGTGGAGGCAGGGTCGATGCTCTGGTGGATAGAGGTTGCTGGGGTTTATGCTTTGCATTTCCTATTTATCAATCTGCATCTCTGAGCACCTGGTTGTCCAACATTGCTGGCCTCAACCGAGACCTCCAAACTCTCATTGACTCAAATGGAGGTAAGCAAAGGGCCCAGACTATAGAGGAAGAGAGACCTGAGTTCAAGTCCTAGCTTGGCTGACTTAGTGACTTACTGTCATGTCAGTTAAACATTGTGGAGGGTCAGTTTTCCTATCTGGAAAATGGGAATGCCAATGCACTTTAATGGATTAAAGGTCATTGTGTATCTGTAGTCCTGGGCTCTCAGCAGAGGTTCATGACTTCTTGTATTCCTCAACACTGGCCCTATGATGATGTGCTTTGTAGCTAACACAGCCTGTGGAACTGGGACTTGTTGTGAAAGAGGGATCCAAGTTTTCATCAAAGGAAAAGGAGAGAGAGATACAGGGGGCAGGTAGGATGGGAAAGAGAATCAGATGGAGTAGAGGAAGATGAGGAGGTAAGAAGGTCAGGAAGAAGAAAGGAAGAATGAAGAGAACCAGAATCTCCTTATGGAGATGTGTGTAAATGCAAGCATGCTTTCCCCAGAGCTGGCTTCTAACCTTGATCCTCCTAATCTCTGCCTCACAACTAGCTGGGATTACAGTCTATTTGTAATCCCCCTTGTAATGAGCAACCCTGCCCTGGCATATTGTTTTGAAAATGAAGAAACTGTAGCTAACAGAGGTGAGGTAAACTTGCTTAAGACCTCAGAGCTAGGACTGGTACACCCAAAATATAAGGCCAAGATCTTCTCCATTGTCCAGAAGCCAATTCACCTAGACACAGGGCACCAGGCACATTCTTCATCTCTCTGAGCCTCAGTTTTACTGAGCAAGAGTGCTGTGAACCTAACCAGCAAATGGTAAGGGGAAACAAAGGAAGAGGCAACAATGCTTGATAAGAAATGCACTCATTACCTTGCCCATGTAATTGTAACCCCTCTGTACAGTATTTTCACAATAAAATACTTACAAAAAAAAAAGGAAAGTGATCAATTCCTGTGATTGGTGTAATTTAGAATGCCGTATATCAAAGCCATTACTGTTATTTTCCAGTGGAGGCATGCAGTCACCATGGAGGTGTCAGGTTGGAGTCCAGGTCTGGAAGGATGCAGAGGTCAAGGGTACTTTGCACATTGATCTTCCCGGAGTATAGCTGAACTTTGTGTTCCATGGTCATGTATGGAATGGGCAACCAAAGAGAGATCAATCTACCCTTCCTACTAACAAAGGCTGAGCCTCTTCATGCTCATCTGATATGTCATTATCACCCAACAGAGGCTTAATTCAGCTCTTGGGAAATACACAATAATTTGGGTGGTGTGTGCCTTATTCTGTCATGACTTTATGGAAAATGATCATTTGTCACCATAGCAAGAAATCTTCAAAATAACAAACAACCTAAACATTTTGCTATGGAGAAAATTCACCAGAATAACTAATGCTAAGCCAGTCCAGATTTTAGAGTTATGCAGCCCTGACTTGTAATCCCATCTTGCTAGCTGGGTGACCTCTGCAGCCTCTTTGGGCTGTAGCTAAGTTTTTTTTTCCTCCATGCAATGGAGATAATAAAATTCTGCTTCAAAGTGTTACAGGAAGGGCAAATGTGATCACATAGCCAAAGTGCTTAGCTCTCTTCCTTGGTGCTCATAACCACCAGCAGCTATTAACTCTCAGTGCTGTTATTACTTTCATCTTGTGGACCTTTTTCTTATGTATGCCTGTACTTAGAACAACAGAATCCCAGGTCTAGATGAGAGCCTGCAGGTTGTTTGGCTCGGCTATTACTAACTGAATTAGAACACTGGTTTGGCCAGATGCTCTGAGAAGGAAAGGTCTTGTGGTACAAGAGAAGGGGAAAATGCTGTCTTAAGTTGGCAGTTTTATCTGCTAACATATACAGTAGCATCTTAAAGGCTCTGAGAAGTCCTGCTGAAGAGAAACTGGTTTAAATGGATTTAGTCCAGTATTTTCTCAGGACTTGGACCAAAAAATACTTTCCTATTTTGTTCTATAAAAATTCTCAGAAGATGATAGATGCTGACTTCATTTAAACTATACTTTCTAGGAGAAAACAGATGGGGACCAAAAGGATGTAATTCACCCAAATGCCACAACACAACTCACTCTCTCTGTGCCAGGCTTGGTGCCAATTTGGTAAGCTGGTTCAGTGCATGGAGAGGTGGGGAGAGGTGACCCGTTGGCTCAGCCTGGGTCTTGATGGGAGCTGGGAGGGAAAGCTTCTCCAGAGGCTGAGAGGTCACTGACCCCATAGACTGACTAGGATGAGAGGAGGTAGCAGGGCTACCACAATGCTACCCAGGATCTGCCTCTTCCCTAGCTCCAGCAATTACACAGGCTACCTGGGAAAAACCTGAGGCAGGGATGGCAGCTAAATATTTGGATGTGTAGTACCAGGTTCTTTAAGGGGTTGAGTTCCCACCTGACCCCTAAGCTGATCTAGGACTTTGGTTTTGCAAGTTCACCTGGAGTCTCTCCTTCACTCTGTCCCTGGAATCCCTGGCAGAAATCATTAGGCTCCAGAAATGGGAGCTGGGAGCCAGTAGGGGGCACTGCGGCTTTCCTTCCCGACACCATTCCCATGCCCCTGTTTGGAGGGGGCGGGGGTGGATTCCAGGAGCTCCTGCAGACCCCTATGCTGGGCTTCCTACAGGCAAAAACTCCTAGGCCTTGGCACTCTCCTTAAGCTGTCCCTGCCAGACCCTGGCAGGGGCTGATGCATACAAGATGGGGGATACTCCTAGTGGCTGAGCCCTAGTTAGGACTCAGGTGGAGCTTCTTGGAGATCTGCTTCTAAAACTTCTTTATCCTGGGAAGAAGCTGTGTATTAGTTACCTTCATTTTCTTCCTCAGTTTCTCTGGGCCTTCGGAGACAGGGCTACAGACATGAAACTGGCCTAAGGGGTCTGAAGCCAGCCCCCCACAAAGTCAGGCAGAAGCTGGGGTAAAACCTCAAGCTTTTACTTTTTACAATTGACTTATTTATTTGTGCTAGTAGAGATCAAATCCAGGACCTTGGAGATGTGGCTAGGCAAGCACCCTACCTTGACCTATGCCCCTCGTCTTAGAATTTATTTTAAATTTCCTTTTAATGGACAAATAACTGTATATTTGTGGAGTATATTGTGGGATATTTTGATAAATACATACATCCATTGTGGAAGCATGAAATTAAGACAATTAACATGTCTGTCACCCCATATACTTCATTTGGTGGGGTGGAGGGTGTGGGGACAGAGAGAGCACTTAAATCTCCCCTTTTAGCAATTTTGAAACAAAGCTTGAGCAGCCCTACTCTGAAAAACTGAAATGCTCTGAAATTCCAAACTTTTAAGCATCATGTAGGATTTTCAGATTTTTGGATTAGTGATGGCCAACCAGTAGTTTATATACAAGTATTACCAAACCTGAAAAACTCCCAGTTTTTGCCCCCACACAGTTGAAACACAGAATATTCAGTTTGTGCTGATACATGTCATTACTGCAATCGATCCTGAAAATTTATTCCTCCAAACAAACTTTGTATCCTTTGACCAATACCTCCACTCTCCAACAGCTCAAGTTTCAAGTTAGCCTGAAATGACACTTGGATTTTAAGCCATTCTCTGATCAACATAAGACACAGAGTCTGACAAGGTCCTTGGAGATTGCCCTGGACTTCAGAGCACTTTTAGCTAAAGAATCTGCGAGAAGATTCTGGAATAGGTGACCTGGCTTGACAAAATCAGCTGTGGGGGATGGGTTGCCATCATCCTACCCCCCCCCCCGCCACCATACACATAGGAATCAAGAACACCATAACACAGCCCCTTAGCACGTCCCTAGAGGTCTATGACCACATCTCTAACAGATCACTAATGGGAGGTATATCATGTGACTATGCAAAAGTCAGAGCCTTTCGACCACTGAGAGTAAAGCACCTTCCACAACACCCCAGTGATGAAGCAGCAAGTCAAGATTGTAATTAAAACCCCAGCCCTGAACCCAACACAGGCCAAGTGGGCCACTCACCGGTCTCCGTGTTCTCGTGCTCCGTGTCGGTGAGTGTGAGGTTGGAGTTGGCCCGGCTAGACAGGCAGGAACTGCGTCCTGACCGTGTGCTTCGGCCCCAAAGGCGCACAGGGTGCTCGGGGGACAGAACTGTGTCAGCCTCCAGGTCTGCATCAGAGCTGGCCCCCATGGAGTAGCCGCAGTGGGAGAGGCCAATGTCTGTCCGGTAGAGGGTCCCATGAGGTGGGGTCACCTCGCCCAGTCCAAGCTCACGCAGGGTGAAATTGGTGCCTGGGAGAAGACAGTGAAAATGGTCAGTGTGCTGGGAGGAGCACCTTGTCTGGAGCAAAGCCCCCTAGCTCAGGATTCATGGCTGTGTTTTGAACTCATGGTGGTGGTCAGTTCCAGCAATGACTCCTAGTGTCTTCCTACCAGCCAAATTATCTGTGTCATCTTTATTATTTTAAGACAGGTCCTTACTAGTTAGCACAGGTTGGCCTCCAACACGTGATCTTCCTTTTGCCTCCTAAATGCAATCCATGCCTGGCTTAGGCTCTGTATCTTTAAAGTAGGCTCAAATATCACTTTCTCTGGGAGATCTTCCTCAAACCCTACCCCTGTGTAGGTGTCAATGTCAATTCTTCCCAGATCCCTCTCAAAGTCCTCGCACAATAGAGTTGTCTTGTTCCTTCTGCAGCAGGTGACAAGGTATGGTACAGTGTCTTGCTTATTCTTAAATCTCTGCATTTGGGGTAAAATTTAATATTCAGCTCAATAAATGCCTGCTAAGTTGTATGGAGAGTCTAGGATTCCTATCTTTCAGGGAGGACTATCAGCAAGCCCAGAAAAGGGCAGAAGCCTGGTTAATGGCCTGGATTGGGTCTCTGGGAACCAGAGATCCTTTTGGAGCTGTTTAGGAGAGCGGAGCACAAACCAACTGGTGATGTAGATATAGGTCACACAGGCTGCTTCCTCGCAGCAGGTAGAGTGTGATAGAGAATTAGCAGAGATGGGTTCCTAAGAACACGAGAAGGCCCAGAGCTGAGGCTGGGGAAGATGTTAGGGAGAATGCACCCAGGAATTAGGGTGTGGATGCTTTCATGGGACATACAAGCTCTTTCCTTATCTGTCTGTGTTAATTCAGTGTCTACTAAGGGACAACTTCTCCTATGTGTCTGCTATTCCCAGGCATATCTTGGGTGAAATGGATGAAAGGACAGACAAAGACTGTAAGGTCACCTTCCAGTTAAACAGATGATCTGGGAAGTGAACTCATGTCAGGTGGCACGTGCATTGACACAAACTCAAGCGAGCCCAGAGGCTTTACTGAGATGCAGCCCTGAGTAGGGTGTGGTGTCTGGTTGTACAGCTCCCAGTTAGGCGGGGGACATTTAGGGGTGAAGATGAAAGTAGGGAGATCATGAAGAAGGTTCTAGGAGCATAGAGGGAGGATGTAACCCAGGAGTGGGAGCTGAGAGTAGAGCAGGGAGAGGTGACATGAGAACTGAACGAGACAGAAGAGGTGGGTCCTCATGATTCATGGGGACAACCTGTGAAGGCAAGTGAAATGGGTCTCCCCAGAAGGCCAGGAGAAGCCAGCACAGATGGCTTCATAACAGTGTCTCCCTCCTAGCCAAGCCTTTGCAACCTGGGGAGGGAGGGCCTCATCAATTGCTATTATGTACACCACACACCTGTGGCAGAGTCAGTGCTCCGTAGAATTTAAGTGAGCACAGAGACTCACCCTGGCAGGCCCTTGGAGCCTATATGAGAGGAAGCAGAAGGGGAGGAGAGACTGAATGGGACATGGCTATCCAGAGAGCTAGCAGGAGCTGTGGCTCAAGTCTGCTGCAGTCACCTTCGACTTGTCATGAAACATTTCTTTTCTGGTAAGTAAGCATTTAGTTAGTGTGCAAGTTTCCAGATTCTTCTAGCACCTCCAGCATCCCCCCAGCCTCTGTGCTGGCAGCTCTGTACCCTTCCCTTACCACTTCCCTGCCTCCAACTTCCCCAAGATGCAGTTTCTAAATAATAAGGTCAAAATGGGCCTTCAGGCCAGTGAGCTGAGACTCAGCCCCTCTCCTGGGTGGTTTGAAATTCTTTCACCGCATGTGAGAAGACCTCATCATCTCTTGGCTTTAGACCTTTTGGCTTCTTCCCTGGGCATAGGTTGACAGCTCACCTCACTCAGCCTCTGGCTGTGCAGTTCTGGGCTGGTGATCATCTGAGCTTCAGTGTTGGTTTGTTTATGGTACTGTGGTTTGAACTCACAGTCTTGCACTTGCTGGGCAGATACTCTGCCACTTGAGTTATACCTCCGGACCTTTAGTGCTTTAGTTATTTTTTAGAGAAGCTCCCCCACCCACCCACACCTTGCCGGCATTGGATCTTGATCCTCTTAGATATACACCTCTTGAGGAGCTGGGATTACAGGTATAAACCACCAGGTTTGGCCTGTTCTTGTCTCTAAAAGGGGGTAATAACCTATACCTTGTGGCCTTTAAAGGGTTTTTGGATCCAGGATGGCAATTTATAAGCCACTCTGCACATGACTGCATGTGAATGCTTATTTGTTCTTTACAAAGACCAAAAAGAACTTGGGGTTGGAGGTATAGATTAAAGGTAGAATGCTTGCCTAATAAGCTCCAGGTTCTGAGTTCAAACTCCAGTACTATTATCATTGTCAACAACCACAAACCCAGGATGGGCTCCTATTCTGAGCCTCATGTGCTCATATAGGTTATATCTGGCCTAGGAGAGCTTTGTCAAATATAGGCAGGGCAGAGGTAGGGGAATGCTTTGAGTAATTTTCTCTTTTCCCATCACCAAGACTTAGAGGTGACAATGACTAGTGGGTAGCATTTATGAAACATCTGCTTCGTGCCAGGCACCGATGTCAGGTGCATTATTTACAGTCCCCACTCATCCTCATGCTCACTCTACTATTAGCTACTATTATCCCTTTGCACAGGTAAAAAGGCTGAGAGTCATACAATGGCAGAGCCAGGATTCAAATCCAGATCTGTCTGATGCCAGGGCTTGAGCTCTTAATCAAAGCTTGGGAAGAGCTGGAGAGCCCTCATTTTTCAAGCCAGAGAGGCAGCTAATGGGACAGCTTTCATGTGGACCCAAGTCTGTGGGAGGAAATAGAAATGAGGTCATGGGTGGTGTGTGTGTGTGTGTGTGTCCTGCTCTTTCCCCCCTGTGATCTTAAGCAAATGATTTAGCCTGGGGTAATTGTAAAAAAACAAATAGCATGATCAAAATGTTGCCTCTGGAAGGGGAAAGAGCAGGCAGAATCAGGGCTGGCTTTCATACATTCTGAGAGCCAGTCACTTGCCAGGCCTGGAAGAGGGCTTGCTTAGGCTCTGCAGGCAGAAAGATAGAAATATCTGAGGCCCCAGTAAGGCTGGGCCATGAGTGAAGGGTATGGACAGACAACGGACACAAAAATGTCTAGGAAGAAAAGGAGCTGGGAAGCTGTCCCCAAGTGCCAGGATCAGGGCCTCAATGTCAGGACAATACAAATACAGTGCAGGGCAGAGGTGGCTAAAGGGTGCAGAACTGGGTATAAAGTCATTGTGGTAATGGCCAGAACTGGACAGTGACAGGGAATGGAGAAGAGGGGTGTATTGTTTGTTTTCTGCTTATAGGTAAGCGCTCCACCACTTGAGGAGTTATCTCCAGCCTTTTTGTTTGCATTTTGTTTTTGAGACCAGGCTTTGCTGGTATACCCATGCATCACCATGGCCGGCAAGAAGGATTCATTTGAATGGTATTCTAGGACAGCTCTAGGTTTTTTGTGATGACTGTATATAGAAGGCAAAAGAGAGACAGTCAAGGTGTTGAGATTATGTTCTGAATTACGTTTCAAGGTCAAATCATCTCAGAAACATCATCCTCTCAAGGTCTCAGAGTTTGACACACACACCAAAGGTGCTAAGAATACTCTTGTTGGATGACGAAACACCCAAAGGAAGAACCAACACTTTAAGTTGCTTAGCAACTTAAAGAAGTCATCTCATGACATCTTCAAGATGAAGGCAACAGAGAGACTCTTACCCACCAACCTGACTCTAAGAGAGTGCCACAATCGAGTCCTCCCCACTCCCCCCCCTTCCCTTCTCCCAGACTCTGCCAAGCCATGGAAGGAGAGAGCAGCAACAACATGAGGATGAACCACAGGCCAGGCTTTTCCCAGACCAAAGTCCCCCAGTGGCCCCCCGCCTTGGCTGGCCCCCTGCGCCCTACGCGCGCCCCTCACCTCCGCGGCAGAACTCCTCGGCCTCCTGCGGCACCATGTCCTTGACGCGGCCTCCGTAGGCCAGGCGGGCGTCCTGGTCGTAGGCCTTCAGGGTCTCGCTGGAGCTATAGGACTTCTGCGGGGCTTTGCCCTCCTCGCTGTCGGCCGACGAGCTGGTGTAGCGGCGCTCGGCGTCGCGGCGCCGGGTCAGCGAGCGGTAAGGCTTCCGGTCCTTCACGTCCATGTCCTCTAGCCCCGGGTCCTCTGCACCTGACCGCGTCTGCGCCTCACTCAGGGCCAGGGGGTCTGGAATGGTGAGAAGCAAGAATTAGGGGGTGGGCTCCAGCCTTTGGGGAGGGGGAGCGCGAAGACAACGCTGAGGCGTGGGCCTGGAGCGCCCTGCCTGCCATGGATGTGATGAAGAAGGATCCTGCTTCACCACCACCACCACCACCACCACCACGATGCAGGCCCCTGCGAGTCGGGCTCTGTCTGCTCCTTAGCAGTCTGGGTACCCGGGAGCACTGGATGCTAATTGTCTAGACAGGAACTGAACCTGTGTGGTTCCCAGCATATCCCAGCCTGGATAGGGGCTGACTTAGAACTCCAATGTGTGAGAGAAAGCCAGCCTCCCCACACCCCACCCACCATAGGTGGCTTGCTCATACCTACAATCCTAGCTTCTGCAGGAAGGGCTGACAGGAGGATTGTAATTCAAAGCCAGCCCAAGCAGGAAAGCCCATGAGATTTATATTTCCAATTCACCACCAAAAAGCCAGAAGTGGAGCTGTGTGGTTCAGGCGGTAGAACATCAGCCTTGAATGGAAAAAGCTAAGGGACAGCACCCAGGCCCTGAGTTCAAGCCTCAGGACTGGCACGCACGTGCTCACACGTGAGCGCACACGTGTGTGTGCACACACATGCACACATGGAATTTGTGAAGTAAATATGCAGGCAGGAGGGGAATCACTTTGCATAAATGATCTCAAAAACTACTCACATGACTCCAGACGTTACAATGGTCACCATCCTCTTTTGGATTCAAAACACAAGTAACCAACTCATACCACCACCAGACTGTTGTATGAACCTTTGCTGCTCATCTGCCACCACTCACTAGGTGAACTTCCAGACTATACTCATTGTGGGTTCTCACTCATGAGCCACAGACCGAACCTAGGGCTGGTGCACAATAGTCACCTAGTAAACACTTCTTGAATCAGGCAGCTCACCAACCTCCATCTGACAGACAGAATTTGAAACCTTGCCAAGGTTATCTAGGTAACAAGGAAACAGCCAGAACTGGCTGAGTTTTTCCTGTTCTGTCTCCCAGAGACTCTAACTTGCTCTTAGTGCATACAAGAATCCTTCCAGCAAGATACAGATTGACCCATTGTAACAATGAGATGTACAAGACACTATGTTGAAAAAGGAACTTTACAATTTAGGAGGGGGGGAGGGGAGTGTAGTTGTGGAGATGTGGGAGGGAAGGGATGGCAGGGAAAACCAAAGGAGAAACAATGCTTGATACTCATTACCCTGCTCAGGAAACAGTAACCCCTCTGTACAGTATTTTTACAATCAAAAAGTATTAAAAGAAAAAGAAGAAAGAATCCTTCCAGCTAGTCACCTCCAGACCCACCTTCCTCTGTCCCTGCAAGAAAGCCTGTCCCCCTGCCCTGTGAAACTGGGGTATAATGGGTCTTACTATCCCAAAACTTACACGGCAGTAGCTGCTTCTCTTGTCCCTTTTGCCCTATACGGACACCTGGGATCTTCATTCTCCTTCCAGGTGTTTTTTTAAAATAGTTTTTTAATTGTAAAAATACTGTACAGAGGAGTTACAGTTACATGAGCAAGGGAATGATTACATTTCCTATCAAGCATTGTTGCCTCCTCCTTTGCTTTTCCCCTACCATCCCTTCCCTCCCACCTCCACAACTACACTCCCCCCTCCCCTCTAAATTGTAAAGTTCGTTTTTCAACATAGTGTCTTGTACATCTCATTGTTGCAATGGGTCAATCTACTTTTAGCTCCAGGCTAGCACAACATCCTAAGGGCCAGGAGGAAATCCAGTAACATCCTTCAAAAGATACACAGTGCTCTTATTTTTCTTGAAACCTACAACTTTCTCAGTGTTGGCCTTGCATTGTTTCAGTTTTCAAACAATGAGGATGCTCAAAGCATTCCCTTGTCTGGTTGTCCTGTTACAGACACAGCAGAGCACTAGCATTATGAGAACCATAGAGCACCTGGGGTCTCACACCTGTGGGGCATCTGACATTAGAGGTGGAGCCCTTGGCTGACAGCTAGGCTGCAGTGTGAAAGCGTGGGGTAGGCAGGCAAAAAATTTTAAGACAGGCTGGAAATCTGGATGGAAACATAAAATATATGCTTTCTAAACCTTATCTCTTCCTTTTTAAAATTAATCTTTTTTTAAAAAAATGAGAATATTTGAATTCGAACTCAGGGCCTCACATTTACTAAACAGCAGGGACTCTAACACTAAGTTGTATCTCCAGCTCAGATGTTATATATGTTTTTCTTTTTAACTGAAAAATAATTTTGCAGGCCAAACCAAACATACTGATGGGTTAGGTTTGATCTGAAGACTAGCAGTTCTGCCTGTAACCATCTAAGGCAGCCCTTTGGCTCTCTTCCCTCCTAAAAGCTCAAAGGCAGAATATTCTCCGGGTTAGGTCTTAGCTAACAGCTCCAAAAACGCTTTCTTAAAGAGTTCTGTAGAAGCCAGATATGGTGGTACACACCTGTAATGCCATTTCCTTGGAAGGTTGAGGTAGCAAGAGACACTGTCTGTAAAATCAAAAGGACTTAGGGAATAGGGGAATCAAGTGGTAGAATACCTGCCTAGTAAGCACAAAGGCCTGAATTTTAAAAACCCAGGTATTTACTAGGCCCACTAAAATGGGTCCTTATATCATAACCAGGAAAGTACATCACTTTACAAGGGAATGGTCTGGATTAGCACTCCATGTCTGCAATTGATCATGTAACCCAAGTGTCTACTGCAAAGCTTCATAGTTCTGCAAATGCTACAGCGTGCAAACACTTCGAATCTTATTAGTGCTACCTAAAGGCCTTAAAGATAGAAGACAATACTCCATCCTCCCTAGGATCAGTGGAGTACCAATGGCTCTATGATACAATCTCCTGCCCAGCTTGTACAAGTTAGTGGCACAGATGGCATTGTAGACTATGGCTGTGCCTAGTTAGATGGATAAGCCTGGTTTCCTTTTTAATATCTCTGGAAATTAGGCAAGAAGTTTGACTTGGAATATATAACAATCAAATTGTAAGACAGGGCACTGGGCTCTGCCATCTTGATACTCAGCCTCCTCCACTGGCTGCCCTGGTGATGGTGCTGAGTTCCGAGAGGCAGGATCACAAGGAAGTCTGGTGATTGTGCCTTCTACTGCAGGGTCATTAAAACCTTCTTCCCTGCAATCTATGGTTAAAAAAGCATCTCATATTGAGACCTGAAACACACACTGAGGTATGTGACCATGTGTGTTTGGATGTATAAAACAGTGACTGACTGCATGATAAGCCAGTTCCCCCATTCATTCACTTCCATTTTTTTTAAAAGACTGATTATAACTCTCTAAATTGCTGCTGTGGCCCTGTACTGGCTTTCAATCCACGGCATTCTTTGGGTCTAATTTACTTGAGGGTTTATAGCAACTGCTGTCTCTGGGCCCTCTGGCCCTTCCAACCTCAAGGAACAATAATGTTGATGGTAAGAATAAGTACTCAATTAACACTAGCCATTATTAATACTAGTAACTAATAATTTATATTAATGCTAATTAAAGTATGAGCAATAATAACAAATATACTTTATTAGTAGCTTTTAATCTCAGATGTATATATGTTATATCATATATATATATATATATATATATATATATATGAGAGTGTGCTTAGTTTAAACATTGATGTGTGATAACATTTTTTAATTTTATGCCAATCCTGTGACCTGGGAATTGTGATTATCTGCAAATTACAGGTGAGAAATTGTAAGGTTAAACATCCTGCCCATAGTTACATATAGCTCTTGCCTGGTCGTGTCAGAGTTATAACCCAGGGATTTGAACTTGGCACATGGATATAAACCCTCAATGGTGTTGCCTTAAAACCTGTCCCAGATGAATTTCCAAAGCCCAGGTTAGGGCAGTGACCTGAGCATGCTCCTTCACCCCAAGCTCTGTGATCCACGAGAACTAATTTAAGTTTCATTGCCAGAACAAAGATTTTTCTTCAGCCAAACCATCTCATTTCATTTCACTGAGCACTTGCTCTTTCCTGGGCATGAATTCTGCAGTCCTGCTCTGGGCCTTTGGATGTGATGTTCCATTACAACACAGACAGCCAACTACCTGGTCCATTTTTGTGACTGCCTCTCTCCTTGTGTAGTTCTTTGAGGGCAGGCTGGGCATCCACTGTGCTCCCAGAAGATCCATTGAGAGAGTAAGTGAAGAGAATTGCATGACAAGTACTTCATTCTTTCTTATCCTATCATAAGATATTGGTAGTTCACTCTAGGCATGAAAGACCTTTGAGCTTGAATCAGAGGCATTGCTATGTATATTGTTTTTTTTGTTTTTTTTTTTGGTCCGGTTATGGGGTCTGAACTCTGGGCCTGGGCGCTGTCCCTCAGGTCTTCAGCTCAAGGCTAGCGCTCTACCACTTGAGCCACAGCGCCACTTCGGGCTTTTTTTCTTTTTAGTTATGTGGTGCTGAGGAATAGAACCCCGGGCCTCATGCATGCAAGGCAAGCACTCTACCACTGAGCCACCTTCCCAGCCCTATGTATATTGTTTTTAAACTTAAAAGGCACTGAAAATCTGACCTAGCAATTCAGTAAATGTACACTTTTTTTTTTTGCAGATAGGAGGTCTGACATAGTTCATGGTTACTTGGCTTCTTAAGTCTACCATACCTCAATCTCTTCCTTAAAGTCTATTCATCTAAACCATCTTGGGGGATTGTTTCCCGTAAGGATCCTGACCTCCCCCCGCCCCCGACATAGCTTATCTGCCTGTCTGTCTGTCAGCAGTCACCATTGTCATCACCATCTAACTAATGACGAACAGCTACCACATTACTCAGGCCATCATGGGTTAAGGGCTTCACTCAAGCCTACTTCATTCTCAGTATTCCTATCTTTGAACCTTTGTCCCAATTCCATGGTAGAGCCAAAGACTTAGAGATGTTAAATAATTGGCTTGAAATCACAGTCAAGAGAATCAAGAGCTGGACATATCTGATTCCAAACCTTCCCATGTTCTCCTCTGGCCACCTTTTAGCTGTGTGGCCCTACAGAGGCCCCTTACTCCAAAAGACCAGGTCTGTTAGATGCTTTTGTCATCTGTGATGTTCTACATTGATATGAGGAAGAACTGGAAAATGATTACTATCAATGTCATCATTGTTATTGCTTAGTGATATCTACCCAACAAATTTTGTAACTGTTACTTTAAATATGCATTAAAGCAGGGGAGAATGTTCTGGGGGTGCTCAAGTAGCAAATAAATGCCCACTAAAGGAATAACTAGCAACTCTGTCATTACAGGCCATGGGCTAAACACTGTGACTACACAATGGTGGGTTCTACTGAAGTTTATAATCAGGCAGAACATCCAGCCCTGTGCGACACTGACAACGACATAGTACAGAGCTGTGCAAAGACCCTGGTACAGACTTAGCCACTAGCATTGTTCCTAAAGACAACTCTCCAAGACTCTTCTCTAGGTACAACCCAAACATCACAGAAGTACCTACAGAGAACACTTTACTTCCAAAAATGGTGGCACTGGGGATTCCAGAGACAAGCAAGACAGTTCCAGAGACAAGCAGGCAATAGCTTACCATCCCACTGGGATGTCAGCCATAGGGACTACAGGTGACAAATGCTTTGAAAAAGTAGAACTACAGTTGGTATACCTTATGCTCTACATGGGCATCATTTTGGTCTGTCAGTGAGGATAGAGAGCAAACCTGGACAGAAGGAGAAAAGAAACATGCATGCAATGAGCACAAAGCTCAAAGCTTCCCAGTCCCCTTCATGAAAACCCGAGTTGTTTCTCACTGTAGAAAACCAGGAGGCGGATCCAGTTCACACAGCCAATGAGGGACCATGACTTTGACTCTAATAACCACATTTTAGTGTTGTGATTCATCTTTCCAGCCTTGGATAGATCTAGAAGGTTTGAATAGGGAGAGGTCTGAGAGATATCTGGTGGTGACAGTGATCAAAATATCACTTCAGAGTTAGGTAACTGTAACTCATGTCTGTTATCTTAGTGACACAGGAGGCTGAGATCTGTGATTTGAAACCAGCCCAGGCAGAAAAGTCTGGGAGACTCTTACATCCAATTACCCATCAAAGAGCTAGAAGCAGAGCTGTGGCTTAAGTGGTAGAGTGTCAGGTTTGAGTGAAAAACCTAAAGGACTATGCCTAGACCCTGAGTTTAAGCCCTAGGATGGGCACACACACACACACACACACACACACACACACACACACACACACACACACACACACACACACACACACACACACACACACACATCATAGAATTACCAATGGGTTCCAGCCCATAGTCTGAACACAGTGTTCCAGACCATTGTGGATGAACAAACCAGACAATCAGAAGCCCAGGTCTTCCTGGAGTTTAGGCTTCTGAGAGACAGGAGTGGAGCATAAAGCTGGAGATGTGAGGAGTGAGAGGCCTAGTAGAAGAAATAAATGTATTTCCATCCTAAATGCATGTCGCAGAGACAACCTACTGATTAGCTAGACAAGTCCTACAGGGGGCTGCCTTCCCTGTGCTTTTCAGAGGCTCTAATGCTGAAGGGGCTTAGAGCTAAACTGAAAGAATGACTAGGGTGCAGGGTTTGTGGATAAGGGGGAATATAATACACAACAGTTTGGGGATTCAACAAGAAAACTCAAGAGGCAAAGCTGATCCTTCCTTCCCACAGGTTCTGGGGGTATTTACAGAGGGGCAGGGGCAGGAGCATCTGCAGGGAGACATCCACAGACGGTACAGCATGGCCAAGGAACCTCTGTCTAGCCACCATCCATAGGGAAATGAGGGTTGTTATCACCCTGGTTACCTGGCAACCTCAGGAACAGCCAGAAATGAGCCAGGAAATTGCCTGAACTCCTGCCGGACTAAAGTTTTATAAGTTTTGCTTAACATAAGCATGGGGTGATATTTTTAGTTCTTTGTGTGTCAAAAAGGGCCCATAAATATTCCAGAGCTAAAATGTGTTCCACAAAATAGAAGTCCTGGGTAGTAACTGGGTGTGTATATAACCATAAATCTTACTTTCCTTAGTTCTTCAAAGTTTGGTTTTGTAAGTCCTTTGTTTTAAGCTGGAGTGTGGAGGGGGAAGGGCCCCTATTCGTATGCCACGTGCTGCAGTGGGTGGTGTGCAAACCAGAGAAGGAGGCACTCTCGTCCCCATTTTATGGATCTAGAAATTGAAGCTCAAGGTGGAAAAGTGATGCTAATGTTCACCCAACACTGGAATCCTGGAGCGCAGGCTCCCAAGACTATGCCTCTCGAGTTTCTCTTTGGAACCTACAGCCTCATCACTTTGAGAAACTCATTGCTTTTTAACTAGGGAGACAGTGAGGATATCTAACGAGCTAAGGATGACGGGTTATTGTGCAGTATCCCACGTTATCCTTACCACCTCTGAAACTTTCCTCTTTTTTTCTTCTTTGGCAGCACTGGGATTTGCCCTCAGGCCCTTGCTGGAATGGCGCTCTATCACTTAAGCCACGAGCCCAGCCTAGCCCAGCCTAGGATATTTTGGAGATGGAATCTAGTGAACTTTTCCAATCAGGCTGTTGTTGAACTTTGATTCTCTAGATCTGTTTCTTGAAAAGGTAGGATTACAGGTGTGAGCCACTAACACCTTCTCCATTTTACAGGCAGAGAAATAGCATTTAGACATAGTATGCCCTTACTCAGGGGATTGCTACAAGAGTCTAGATTCAGATATAGGTCGGTCCCACAGCAAGGCGCATGCTTTAAGTCATAACCTACACTGGCTTCCTCCCATGCATACCCCTTTTTTCTGCTTTGTCCTATTTTATTTTAATGTTCCTTAAAATTGTTTATGTAGTTATACGAAGAAGTTTAGATTCAACATATCCATGTATGATTATGATGCATCTCGATTAATATCATGCCTTTCCATCATTCTCCCCCATCTCTCCTAGCCTTCAAGTTACCTATTTGTTTATTTCACTTGGAGTGGAATTAGTTTTCAACAATTAGCTTAGCCCTGACCTGGGTTAGACAAAAGGGCCTTCATAGCTGCTTCTCAAGGCCCAGTACAGAAGTTCACACACGGCCAGGGAGAGGGCTTTTCTGGGAGTATACTGGAGTGTGGCTGTGTGCCCAGCCTGGCTGTGGGGATATCCCTAACCAGCAGCTGGCAGGCAGGTGACAGATGGTACTGCTGCCTACAGAAGCCATCTTGCCCTTCTGTTGGAGGTATCAAAGGCAGGTGGCTCTGAACCTGAGCCAGAAGGGCTTCTACTAGAGCTGCCTGACCCCTCCAAGGGTTGGGCATGCATGGGATCTGGGACACAATAGGCCCTCAGTCAACGGGAGGATTTTTACTATGTCTGTGTTTTCCAGATCTCTGGTCTAGCCTTCCTTTCTCCCAAACCATCCACTAGTCAAAACCATTTCATACACAGTGGTAGGTTAGAGTCACAAAAATGTGTTCAGATTGAAAATGACATCAAAGGTCAGTCAGCTGGTTCATATCCTATTGGATTCTTGAGGCCCCTCTACCCCCACTTTGATCTATCTCTGAATGATCATATGTTATCTAGTTCTGGGACTCTCCATGCGGGGATGCTCTGCCTACCAGCCTGTACTTTCCATTATGGAGTTAAAAATCTGACCCCTTTTTAGCTTCCTTTCTTCCATAGGCTGCGGTCCTCTTTTCAGGGTTCCAGAAAATGAATCATATGCCTTTGCTCCCCAAAAACAGCCCCTTCAGACTGATGACTGGGACCAATTATGTCCTGCAGTCCTCTCATGAGAGGGTGCCTGTTTGCTATGGATTCCAAGCCCCTGCCTTAAGTTAGGTAGATTTTGATGCCCTTGCTCTGAGGCACATCCACGTGGCGCCCCCTTTTGCCTCTTATCAGCCTTGACAAGCTCCTGAGCTCCGTTTGGAAACCAGGAGCTGGATTAGATACATCTTGGTCTTCAAGGTACCCACAGGGTCATAGGAAGCACAAACATGCCTGCAGGTGACCCAGCAAAAAGGTCACTAAGAAGAACCAGAGCCAGGCATGGAGACAGGGATGCTAACTCCAGGCCTCTGCTGCCTGGAGGCTGTGACCTCTGAGCTGACTCTGATAGACCAAGCGGCAGTCACTCCAGGGCTCATCCTGAACCTCTCCAGGTGTGAACCAGAACCTCCCGGACACATCTTGGGGCAGTCTGATGTCCTCCATATCCCTCTTTCTCCTGAAGCATTCACCATCTTCCCCAGGGAAGCTCATCCCATTGACTTTCTTAGATGCTAGAACCACCAGCCCTCAGGCCAGCTGACTATTTGTCAAGGACATGGTATTTTTTTTTCATGAATGACACTGGGCCATTGCCTGTCTCTTCTGCAGTTCAGCTGACTTGCAGGAACCTCTTTTCTCTTTCCAAGGATCAATGCTGAAATCCAGTTTGTTAGAGAGCCAACTCTGTAAAAAAAAAAAAGAGTTCTTTTTCCTGACTTTCAATAGGCTTAGTTAGCCTAGGCTCACACTGTAGGAGACGGGAAAGAGGCTTATAAACACATACCTTGTCCAGTGGCCAAGTCCCAACCTGTGGCTTCTTCAACTTAGCTTCCTCTCTGCCAAGTGTAGAGAAGAGAGCCTGAAGGGAGCCAGCTTCTCAAAGAAGCAGGCTTGGTTCAAGGTATCTGGAAACTTAGAGATACTAAGTTTTACAACAAAGGGTTCCTCAGCCTACAGCAAGTTTAGAGCTGAACTCTGCAGCAGGAAGAAGTCAGATCCTTTTTTTCCTCTATCTTCTCAACTAGGCCATATCCTGAGCTCTAAGTAACTGCAGGGGGGAGTTAGAGGGAGTTATTTTTTGCCACTTAGGCCCCAGCTCCTAGGAAGGATAATCAAAATGTTGCCTCCTAATGGTTCGAGCAAGACCCACTTTGGAACTTAGGTACTGAGAGGCATCTCCCAGAGGTAAATTTACATATCAGTCTTCCTTTCACTCCATTGAGGCAGGAAAGCTCCATGCTAAAAAACACAGATCTAGAAGAGCTGCCTTGGGTTCAAATCCCAGATCTGCTATGCACACTTTGACCAGACACCTAACACCAAACATCTGTAAGCCTCAGTGTCCTTGTGCATCCTTGCTTTTAAAACTGTGGTCATAGCTGGGCACTGGTGGTTCATGCTTGTAATCCTCATTACTCAGAAGGCTGAGATCTGAAGATTTCAGTTCCAAGCCAGCCTGGATAGGAAAGTCTAGGAGACTCTTATCTCGAATTAATCATTAAAAAGCCAGAAGTGAACCAGTGGCTCAAGTGGTAGAGTGCTAACCTTGAGCAAAAAATGCTCAGGGACAGTGCCTAGGCTCTGAGTTCAAGCCTCAAGACAAGCACACACACGCTCACATGCTCATCCCCCCCCCCCCACACACCAAAAAAGCAAAAATGAAAACTAGTCACCACTAGACTTTCTTAGGAAAAGCTGTTGGAGATGGAAATGAGGAAGGCATGAAAATAATTTAACCCAGAGAATGACCAACACTGGCACTTTACGGGGTTGTCTTCACTTTAGAGGGGAATTCAGCCCTCAACATCTGCAATCTCTTCAGAGTTGGGAAAGCTCCTCCCGTGAGCTTTAAGTGTCCTGTGATCATACATGAGCCTCTCTCTCTACTGGATCCTCAGCCTCTTCATCTATGAAGTGGAGATGAGGATCCTGTCCTTCCCAGGGTTGTTGTATGGCTAGTAAAGCTCCGGGTTTTCCTGGGCACACCTGACGCTGACAGTATCCCAGGGACAGAGAGACAGAAATCAAGACACCACCATCAGTTCCTCCAATGAGTCACTGCTGGGAGGACAGGAAGGACTGACTGGGTTACCATCTGTCAGGGCATGGTATGTGTATCTGTGTATGGGTGTGTGTACCTGCATACACATGTGCATATAGTATTTATACTCTCCCACAGAACCTGATCAGAAAGGGAAGGATCTATCATGACTCTCTTTACCAGGCCTTTTGCTATTGAGCTCTGAGGACAGAGTTGGCAAAGCTCAGAACTGCTGCCCAGTGGGTGTGGGCTCAGATCTCACTGGAAGCTGACACAGGCTCAAGATGGGACAAAGGAAAGACAGCCCCAGAGGATAGAATTTGTCATTTTAAAAATCATACCCCTCAAGTTGCATCCACAGAGCAGTGGCTAGAAGTGCCCCCCACCCCAATGGTCTTCTAGGGCTTCTCAGAGGCCCTTGACACAGACAGGATGTCCTTGGGCAAGACCCTCCCTATCTCTGCTTCATGGATCCATCTTATGAAGACCCATTGAGCAGGGACCATTACTTCTTTGGTGGGATCTACATCATGACTCGTCCTCTAATGCTGAGAACCACCTAGTGGCAGCCAGGGTTGGCTTGATTGAGCTGAAATGAATAAAAACGCATAGCTCTCCACAGGAGGGTCTCCATCTAATGCTTAGATGCCTGGCTACAAAGCACTCTGATCTTGTCTTTGCCTGCTGAGAGCTCAGAGCAGCTTGAATACTACTGCTCTGCACACTGACGGCTTCCTCCTGTGTCCTGTTCAGGTGGCCAGGAGTCCTGCCCTCCACAGGCCTAGTCCTGCCCTTTGACTCCAAGTCACTCTTATTGGAGCAAATTTGCTCCCTCGAGTTCATATAAGCCCCCAGATGTGTGCAGGTAGCTAATAATGTTGCTACCAAGAGCCGCTTGGGACTTTATGTTTTAGAGAGGAAGGGACTAAGACTCAATTACATCTCAGCAAGCAGAGTTAGGAACTGTCAGTGACTTCCTGCTTCCTCTCCTGGCCTTAGACTTTTTTTTTCATCCCCCACATGGAGCAGTGGGGGGGTCATACTTAATCTCTGTCTGAGGACTGCCCTGATGTCCTAGAATACACACGAGCATGCACACTTATACACATACATTTAAACCCCACTACCACAGGCCAGGAGTTCAGTAGTATGCAATGATTACAACAGCCCTTAGGGAGGTGCTAAAAGGGTTCATTACAGACGATGAGGTTGCTTAGCCAAGGTATTCCAGAAAGGCCTGTCACGAGGAAGGCAAGGCAAAGAGAAGTGACTTTGGCAGAATTTCACTTGCGTCCTCCGGGTACCCAAGTCTCAAAAGAAGTAGAGAAAAAGGCCCATAATGATGGGAAAACCCTAACTGCCTGAAGCTGCCTCCATTTCCCATCATTAAAGGGAGACTTAGTGGATATTAGTGCCCTCTTGCCAGTAGCTGGGTGGCCAGGCGATTTTTATTTCAATAATTAGCTGCTGTAAGTCACACAGAACTGGAGACAGATAAAGGCAGGGCCAGCCTCTCGTGGAGCTAATTGCGCCTGGAGTTCTACACGCCTAATCAAGCCTCACACTGCTCCTGTGCCTTTCATCCAGGGCCCCACAGGACTTTGCCATTGGTAATTAAGTCTTATAAGTGCTTTAAAGAAAGGAATTCTCTGGGGCGGTCTGAATGGAGAAAGAGCTGGCTGGGGTGGAGGTGGGCAGAAAACCATGCAGCTGCCCCCCAAATAAAAAAAACAGGGAGTCAGGAAGAAGCCTGAGCTCCGAGACAGGACATTGACAGCTTTTTGTCTCTGAATCTCTGCATTCTACCCTTAATGGAGTAGCAGTCGCTCAAGCCCTATCTCAGGCTTGCATTCCTTCTACTATGTCTCTGCACAGACACCAGACAGCCTTTGCTGGGTCTGAGGACAATGAACTTGCCCCTAACATATTTCATCTGTGTGTGTGTGTGTGTGTGTGTGTGTGTGTGTGTGTGTGTGTGTGTGTGTGTATGTATGTGTGTGCATGTGTGTGTGTGTGTGTGTGTGTGTGTATACATGTGCGTGCAATACTGGGATCTGAACTCAGAGCCTCAGACTCTCACTTGGCTTTTTTCGCTCAAGGCCATATCTCCACTTCTGGCTTTTACTGATTAATTGGAGATGAGTCTTATGACTTCTTATTGTCTGAGCTGGTTTTGAATCTTTATTCTCAGATGTCAGCCTCCTGAATAGTTAATATTATAAGTGCAAGTCACCAGACTCCAGCTACATTTCATCTTCCAAAATTGGCTGTACACCATCTACTGGGATTGAGGAAATTCACTTTTCTTTTTCCAGAGCCTTGCTGCTAGCCCTAACCTGGTGCTTTAGAAACTGACAAGTATGGGAATTTCTCTTCCCTAGAACAAGGCTACTTCTCCCCAGAGTCTGGAAAGCAATGGAACAAAGTGGTTTAAAATGCAGGCCTTTTATCAAAAGCACAATCTCCAAAGGGAAAATTGACAAATTGTACCTAAAATTCAAAACTTTTACTTTGCAAAAGATTATGTTAAGAGGATGAAAAGCCACACTACAGAGTGTGTGTGTGTGTGTGGGGGGGGGAATGTCAATTTTTGCAAGCCACATATTAACAGAAGGCTAGTGTCTACAGCACAGAAGGAACTCCCGAAACTCAACAATAAAATAAACAAACATATATTTCAATTAGAAGATGGCCCAAAGTTATAAATAGATATTTTGCCATGGAAGATATACAGATAGCAAATACGCACATAAAGTGTTCAATAGCATTAGCCATGAGGGAAAGACAGATTAAAATCACAATGAACTATCATTATAACCATCAGAATGGCTAAAAAAATGACAACTCCAAATGTTGACAAGGACGCAGGGAAAATGGATCAGCATACATTGCTGGTAGAAATTTGAAATGGTAGGGCCCTCTGGACAACAGTTTGGCAGTTGCTTAGAAAACGAAACATGTAATTACTGTACAAGCTAGCAATTGCCCTCTTGGGCATTTAGCCCTCCAGAATGGAGAGTTATGTTCACACAAAAGCCTGTACAACAATGTTCACAGAGGTGTTATTCCTAATAGCCAAGAACTGGAAAGAGTCCAGATGTTCTTTGACAGGGGACTGGTTAAATCAATGGTGGAGTATCATGGAAAACTTCCCAATGGTTGAAAAAAAATGAAATAAGATACTAATGAGTCTCCAGGGAATTATGCTGAGTGAAAAAAAGCAAATCACGAAAAGTTGAATACTACAAGATTCCGCTTATAGAACATGTTTGAAACGACAGAACTTTGAAAATGGAGAAAAGGTTGGTGGTGGCTGGGGTTAGGAAACGGGTATATATGTAAGGCTATGCAGGGCAATGGGGGTGTGTGTGTGTGGTGATGAAAACGCTCGGCACCTTGACTGGATGTAGTCACCTGTACACATGATCAAATAGCAAACCAGTCCACACTCAAGTAAGTTCCAGTGAATTGAGAACTCTGAATAAAGTGAACAGATTTTTTTTTAAATCAATGCTAATTGTAATGCTGGTTGTAATATGTGCTTTTACTGTAATTTTGTAAAATGCTACCACTGGGAACAACTGGGTAAAAGGTACACAGAATGTGTTGGCATTCTTTCCATCCATATTGTTCACCACAATAATCTCAATAAAAATTTCAAAAAAAAATAGCTGGGTGCCAGTGGCTCATGCCTATAATCCTAGCTATTCAAAAGGCTGAGATCTGAGTTAGATGCCAGCCTGGGCAGAAAAGTCTGTGAGACTCATCTCCAATTAATCATAAAAAACTAGAAGTAGAGCTGTGGCTCAAGTGGTAGAGTGCTAGCCTTGAGCACAAAAGCTCATGGATAGAGTCTAGGGTTAGAGTTCAAGCCCTAGCACAGGCAAAAAAAAATCTCCAAAGAAAAACCCAGCACAATTTTTTCCTCTAGTTACAGTGTTTTGAGTGAGACATACATGGACTGGGATGTTGGACCTACTGTGCACTATCTGTGCTACTCTCTGTGCTAGTTTGGATAAATAAACTATCTGAGATTCCTTTTCCTCATCTCTACAATGGGTATAGTACCTACTATATGACAGAGTTATCTTGAAGTTTAGATGAGGTGGTCCATGAGAATACTTCACTCTGTGCTTAGCACCAAACAATTCCTCAATAAACAACAGATACAAATGTTGAATCCTTATTCAGAATAAATACTTCTATTCCTCCCTCTGAGTCACTTCTTTTTGGTCACTTTTTGAAACAGTAGGGTTGAAAACTGGAGTTTGATATAGTCTCATGATCACACAGATTGCTCTGGTGTCTTATAATATCTAGCCACACATTGTAGAATGTCTTGTAGATTGCCAGTCCCTTGGCATTTATTTTCCTTCCTTCCCAGTAAGGACACAAGCTGCTCAGATCATATGCTGACAAGTTCTTGAGCTTCTACTACTTGTGGTTATGAGTATTAACACAAACATCACAGGAATTGCATCATATGTCTTCAGGACACACCAGAGGGTTCGGTAGCTGCGGTACTAATGGCTATGGTAATGGTTTCTGAGGAATCTTACTTCTCTGTGTTATTGGCGTGGGGTTGGCCATAAGACTTGCCCTGGCCAATAGGTAGGAAGAACATTAGCAAACTCAATTAACAGACACTGAAAATTCCTTGGGCCCTTTGGCTTGACTTCTCCTGCTGCCATCATGTATGGACACAAGGCTAGCCCACTTGTTATTAGAGATACAGTGCTAAGCCAATGAGCTCCCAGTGGATCGTAAGCACATGGTTGAAGAGACAGCTAAACCACCTGACTCTTTCCAGCCCAAATCATTGATCTTTAGAAACAGGAATGCACAAATGATCCCTTGAAGTTATGTCTGTTAGGATCAGATGTTCTATAGCAAAGACCTGGTACAAGTATTATTTCCATATTGTGGCTGAGGAAACTGAGGCCCAGACCTTCAAAGCACCTTAAATAAACTAAAGTTTCAACAGTATTTCAAAGCATAGAGATTTCTCTCTTTTGGAGAACTCATCCAACTTATATTTAATGAATTGCTCAATTATATGCTCCACGCCCCATACAGATGAAGTCTGTGTCTTTCTTGTTCAGTTTGGAGTCCCACATTTCTAGCCCTGCAAACAGTAGACACTTAATAAATAAGGACTACTGAATCAATGAGCACATCTCCCCCCTGAGGAGCGGTGCTGTGATCCTGTGTGAGATAAAGGCTGGTCGTTCAGTCAGGTGAAGTATCTAGTTTCTAAGTCACACACGGTGAGTGAGAGACAGGAACCAGACCTCTGATGAAACCCAGTTCTTTCGCCTCCGAGTGCAAAGGTCTGCCCTTAAATTTTCCATACCTCCCAAGGGTGAGAGAGACAAGGAAATGAATAACTGCCCCACAGTTAGGAGGGAATGCTGTTGGATGAGTTCCACATGTCTTAAGAATGCCAAACCCCATGCTAAGAGAATTCGGATCAAAACAAGCTCCCAGCTGGAGCAGAAGCATTCTGGCCCTGTGAGTGGGATCACAGGCAGCCTGCTAGCACAAATCCTGCGTGAACTTGTACCGTCCAGCCCTGTGTCCCTGTGGGGCATCCAAGCCAAACACAAAACCACCCAGAAGATACCGAAACATGGAAAAGCTCTGTGTGCTGCCCTTAGTGCAGCACACACAGATGGGAGCTCTAAGCACTGTGGTCTCTGCTTTCAGGTCCCGCTTCCCATTGTCTAGTCCTTCCTGCTGATCACTACCCAGAGGCCAGCTCAGAATGTTTTTAACCACTCAGCCCCAGGAATCTGGATCTAGCTGTGGCATCTGTTTACCTTCCCAGAAGCCACCAGATGCAAAGCTATCTCCTCCATTGGCTCCAGTCCGCCCAAGGGCACTTCAGGCTCTGACGGGCAAAGCAGAGACTGATGGTGACTACCATGTCTTGCAGCCTCCCTGGAGGCCCTGTGTCTGACCCTCCACGGGGCAGCTATGGCCCTTGCCTGTCTGCTGGCTAATGTTACACTTGGGGCACGGTGGGTAGGTCTCCTGGGGCCAGGCCCTTACTTAGTTCCCTTTGATTGTAGTCCTAAATTTGTTTTCATTAAGAAACTCTGTCTGCCACCCCATCAATTCTGCTTCTTTTGGGTTGTTAACCTCAGTTAATTGTGCCAGTATTGGAGCCTATTCCATAGGGGGGGTGGAGGGAGGTGGTGGGGATGGCTGTTTGCTCTTTCCAGAACTGGAACTTGGTGTGTGTGTGTGTGTGTGTGTGTGTGTGTGTGTGTGTGTGTGTGTGTGTGTGTGTGTGTGTGTGTGTGTGTGTGTGTGTGTGTGTGTGTGTGTGTGTGTGTGTGTGTGTGTGTGTGTGTGTGTTATAGTATCTTGGGCCCAGCCTGGTCTCTGTGAGCCAGCAACAACTCTGGTATGTACAGTGCTCTTAGTGGGACATCTCACCACCTCTCAAATATCACTGAGACCTCAGCTCAGTGAGAGAGGCAAAGTAAAAATTACCAGAACCTCTATCTCCCTGTCAGAGAGCAGGCAGCTCATGACAGCCAAGAACACCTACTCTGCAGTCAGCCAGACACCCAGGGTTCAAACCCCAGCTCTGTCACACCCCAGTTTGTGTCATGGCCTTCACATAACCTCTCCACGCTTCTTCAAAGGGGAGACACAAATTCTGCCTTGCTGTTAGTGCTGCTGGATGAGAAAAGGGGGAATCACTGAATGAGTTACTATAGACAGAGCACTGAGAGCAGTCTAGCACTTGGCTGTTTCTTAAAGCAATTATAAAAATTTCATTTCACTCTAGCTTAGTGTAAGTCTGGATCTCTCCACCCCTTTCACACCATTACATCGAGATATAAACGTCTCTGTTTACCACGAATTCCTTTATGTAGTCACTGAACAAACATTTCTTAGAAACATACTGCATACCCCAATCTGTGCTGAGATTCAAGGTGATACAGGATTTGATTCTTTTTTTTTTTAATTGTGAAAATACCATACAGAAGGGTTACAATTACATGGGCAAGATAATGAGCACATTTCTTATCAAGCATTGTTGCCTCCTCCTTTGTTTCCTCTTCCCATCCCTTCCCATCTCCCTCCCAAAAGTTGTAAAGTTCGTTTTTCAACATACTTATACATCTCATTGTTGCAATGGGTCTACCTGTATCCCTATTTAAAAGATTTGTTTTTTTTTCCCTTCCCCTCCACAAATTATACCAACATCAAATACAGTGAAAGCAGGGGTTATACCATGGGGGAGGGACATACAAAGCAACAAAGAAATCATCTTATAAATATGTTAGAAACAATCGCATGAAAGCAAAAACATTTGAATACTTATCTTGGGGTTCATTTCACCTAACATCAACTTATCTGACCTTTTCTGCTTGACTCAGACATATACTAGTTATTGCAAATAAGGGAAAGCATGGGACCTATGTTTCTTTGGGCCTGGCTTTCTTAGGATTTGATTCTTGTTATACGAAAGCCGAGAAAACACTGGCTTTGAGTGCATGTCCTCATCTGTATTGCTAGGCACGTACTGTGCACAAGTCATCCTGGACTTGGCCTTTCTTATCTAAGAGAAGAGCAGTTCTTCATATCCCTACTCTTTCTATCTTTCTTTCTTCCTGATGACCCACACAGGCATCTGATGTATCCTGTCTAGGACAATGTGGTGGACTCTTCTCAGACAAAGCCCCAGCTCTCCTCCAGCTCTGGGCAGGAGGGAGGAGAGGAGTGAAATCCCTGAAGCAATTACCTTGGGCCACTGCGCAGTCCTGTTCCCTCGGAAACCTGAACCACCTTCAAAGAGAGGGTTTTAATTGCTTTAGGCTCTGTGCCACTCCCAGGGAGCATCACAGAGCAGGATTAACCTCTGAGTGGCCCAGGCCTCACATACACCCCACATGACTGGACCTCAGCCCATGTAGCCTCTAGTGTGGGGGTCACAGCCCCCATGACTTATTAGCCATTGCTGGGAGAAGGAACTTGCATGCTTTTCTCTTCTTTCCACCCAAGAGTGCAGGGAGAGTATTTAAGTCAGATGCCTGAGCTTAGATGGAACTGGAAGGGACTTGGAGAATACTTCTAACATGATCTAGAAAAATGCATGGGGCTAGCTCTTGTGGTCTATGACAGAGTTTTCAGCAGAGGGAAAGGTTCTGGCTACATTTAGATAGCACAGTGCTGGGAACTTCCCCCAGACCAGGTACTTTATAGTTGCTACCTTACTGTCAACCATGCTGCCTCCATTGAGCCTCTACTGTCCTGAGAAGCACAGGGCACACACACTCTCCTGTCTAGAGTCTAGCTCACACCAGCTAACTTCAGACCTTTCAAAAACAACACTGAATATACAAAGGAAAAAAAAACTCAAACCAAAAAACAAACCAAACAACAAACACTACAAGTGGTGGTCCCCACTCCCTGGGCACCCAGTAGGTATCTGTTTGCCATATTCTTGCCATTTAATATAAACTAGGTAGCAGACAGGCAAGGAATTGTCCTAAATCACCGCAGATGTGTAAAGGAGCGGGGATTTCAAGACACACACAGAATCTCAAGGTTTTGAGCTATAACAGGAAGGTGATGAATGTCACGTGAACAGATATTTATGACTTTGGAACCCTGACCTCAATATGTGTCATTCTCATGGCACAAAAGAAGTCTTCTTCAGATGAAGCTACGTATGCAAGCTCACCCAGCTGGCAAGCAGCAGAAGTGGGACTCCATCTCATGTTCTGACTCCTGGTGTCCCTCCCCTAAGATCACAGCCACTGTCAGGACACCCGCCCCAGGAGAGGATCCCCTCTCCCCCTGCTCCCCATGCAGGACAAGGGCTACAAATCCACTGAAGCAATCAAGTGGATGCTATTTAAATACTTGGCTATTTGAAAAATAAAACAACAAGCATGTGAGAATAAATGCCAAACCTCTAACTGGTTAGGAATACCACCTGGGGGCACAGAGATTTGTCAGCGTGACTGATGCTTCCTGTTTAAATGCAATGTGCAGATGCTTGTGCTGAAGCAAGGCTGTAGGCTGGCAGCAGCAGCGTCTGGAGAGGGCTGCCTGGTTTAGAAAGCACGGCGTGCATCCAGGAACCCACTTATTCTGTACTGCATTCCTCTAAAGGGACGGCTTGTTACAGTCCTGTTATTAATCATATCTCACCCAACTTGCACACTGGCAACAGTGACTACGCTGGGATACAAACCACAAATTATTATCTGTAAAAAAATCTCAGCTCATCCTCCTTGCTGCTTGGGAGGGAAAGGTTAATTTACTTGGGGGATGGGTCTGAGAGAAAATCAAACTCTATCCGTGAGATATTCTGGGTCACCCATCTACCTCTAGTCTTCACCTTTCCTGAGAGCCTTATTTGACCTCGGTCCCTCTGAGCTCATGTGAGCCAAGATGAGCTCTCATGGCCTTATTTGATAGTACTCGAGTAGTGGAAAGAGAACCAGAAACATCATCCTTACCCATAGTTCTGCAGAAAGGCTGCCCCTGCATCCCTGAGCCTGGAGTGTGGGCAGGGAAGGAGTTGTGCTAGATTTTGGGGGGGGCGGTGACTAGTAAGAGCCCAATGCTGTGGAAGTTGGCCAGTGATTGGAAGTAGGGAGGAAGGGGCAGGAATAAGTTGTCAGGTGCCAGGGCCCCCATCCCTAGGTCAATCTTGGCACTTCATTATGTTGTATGTAATCCATCTACTGGTCCTCTGTTTGAGATTTCACTTAAGTAATCATATCTTTGGTTAAAACAAGCTAGAAAACCATGTCCTTAGGGCACATTCTAAATTTGGACTTCCCAAAATGAGTGATTTATGTACTATTGGCATATTGGCGTGGGATAACCTACTCATCTATTCTTTTCTTTTTTTCCTCTCATTTACAAAGTCTATCATAAATGGCTAATTTATTCCTCTTACATGTATCTATTGATTACCTGTTATGAGTTAGACACTATTATAAGGCTTGGAAGGAGAGAAAGTATCAATCTATCATCTTGGGTGCATTCTTTTATCCTGTGGAAGCTTCTTTATAGCCTTAGGGAGGCTTCTCTAAAAAGGAAATGAGACTACAATAAAGTTTCCGCTTAAAACCTTCAATGGCTCCCGATTGCCTGCTCCAAGTGTGGTGCCCAGATGAGTGATTTCAGCATTGTTTGGAGCTTGTTAAAAATGCAGAATCTCAGGCTGCACTAAATAAAATCTACTCAATCTGCTTTGAGACTCACAGGTGAATTCTATGACACGGGTTTGATGAGTACAGAATGAACCGGAGAATTCCAACACAGGCCTTCAATCCTGAGGCCTGTTGGTACCTTTCCCATCTCACCTCTACTTTTTCTTCATGTATCTATTATTTAATGCCACTTTGACTTGCCCGCCTGTCTTCTTTGTCTCCCAACCTTGCACACATACTGCCCTCTACCTGAACCCATTCACCGCAGAGCTGTAGCTGGTGTCTTCCTTCCTTGGAAGGAAGTTTCATAGGACACTTAACTCCTTTGCTTCAGTGTCCTGTCACTTCTCAGCTGTACACATTAGCTTGGTGTCTGTTATTTATGTGGATATCTTGCTCAAAGGATGGTGAACCTTGGAGGAAGGTGAGAGATGGGCCTTTTGTTCTTTATGTCCATTCTTCTCAACTTTACCACAATCCCTGAACTGCCAGGTCCCATGGATATAGATGGGACTTAGATGGGACTGCCGAGGGACCACCAAGTGTGATTGGAAGATGGATTTTTGCAGCTGTAAGAGTGAGTACATGTTTTCTACACATCTGTACAATAAATAGGATATTTACTAAGTGGAACTACTTTAGAGAATGATGGAGACTAGAAAACAGTCATTAGTCCTTCCTCCTCATTTACAATTTCCAACTGAGCTTGTCATGAGGGAGAATCCATTGTGTCTAGATGTGTTCTCAGAAGACCTAGCACATGCACAGACTCAGATCTGCCCTTGTATTCTTATCCCCTGTTCTAAGGGTTAAGTTAATAAGTTAATAAAGCAAGGCATCAATTGACAAATTCAGCAAAACATTGACTAAACACCTATTTGGGACCAGGTGTTCAGAAAGATTTTTTTTTGAGATACACAGCTAAATGACTTCTGACTGCTGTCCTCAGCTGAGGTCTTTCACTGAGTTCGTAGAGGTGGCTTAAGGATCTAGAGAACTGGGTCCTACCCCTGAGTCCTAGCCCTGGGTCCATTGTTTTCTGGAGTTACTTTACCTCTCACAGACTCATTTTCCTTATCTGAAATAAGGGGATGACAATCCCCCACCGTCTTACACACTTGGGCAGCTCAAACAGAAACACAGATCAAAAGTGCTTCATACGTTACAAAGCAATAATGTGGTTGTAGAGGGACTGTTGGTGGCCACCCCAAGAGTCATTCCTTACCCCACTTTTCAGGAAATCCAAGACCAGTTTTGTTTGGGAAAGCAACATGCTCAGCCCAGGGAAGGAATGACTTGGCTAAGGCAATCACAAGACTACTTCCTTTTTTTGCCAGACACCCAATTTTCTTGCTTCCCTTGCAGCTACTGACAACCATGTGACTTAATCCTAGCCACCAAGATGCAAAAGGAAGTTCACAGGCAGAAGGAACTTGGAAGGACTGTGGTTGGTGCCACTCATTTCCCTCTTACTCTAGCCATATAGATCAGTTCTGTGGACATCTTGGGACCATGTGACATGTGTATGGTATACAAGCCAGCTCTCAGGAAAGTGAAGTAGACTTCCTTTCTCTGTCTGCTGTCCTGTCCCTGAGGGTCCTGTTCTAGAGCCACCATCTCTTCTAGAGGCTCCAGCCTTTAATTAGATGCTATCTCAGGACAAACACTATGGATCAAAATAAGGCAGAAAAGTGTGAGGGGATCCTGAACCATTTATATTCTTGTGTGGAAAGTCCTTGGGGCAAAGGATATACAAGAAACCATGGGAGCAAAGAAGTAGGAGACCCAGCCAGAGTTAAGATAGCTTAGAGAATTCTGGGGGAGGGTTGGAAGTATACTTCCTGCTCCTTCCCCACCCCTCACTGTATCATTGTCTCATAGGTGCAATCACATGTCCCAAATCCATCTCCCAGCATTTCTATTGCTCTCATGCAATAAAAATTAAATAAGCATCATGAACCTGTGAATATCTCTAGATACATACTGATCAGGGCACATTACTGTTCTATTAACAGCCTTTAGTTACAGATGAGGAAACTGGGAATAAAGGGGCAGGGTGATTGGACTTGTCCAAGGTCATACACCTGGGCTAATACTGAGCCACGTCTTCATGTCCTTTTCCTGGTCTACCATAGTAACTACCAGCTACATGCAACTCATTATATTTACATTGCCAATTAGATTATTGAATTAAAAATCAGGTCCTCAGTGGCACTAGTAACATTTCAAAAGTGTAAGAGCCACAGGTGGCGAATGGATTGGGCAGTACAAACACCTAACATTTCCCTTGTGGCAGGATTCCATTGTCAAGGGTGGTCTGGAAGTTTGTGATAACCAGAGAATATCTCATGCATCCCTTCTAGGCAATCCCGCACAACAGACCAGGCATGGGGTCTGGGTGTTTCGATTGACAAAGGGGAAGGGAGGGAGAGGACCTTCTCTGAGTGCTGATCCTACAAGGTGGTGGTCATGTGCAGTGTGCTTAGTCTCTGCTGACTCACTCATCTGGGCCACCAGCTCTATGCCAGTGCCATCTATTCATCCATTGTGACAGGTAAGGAGAGCAAAGCCTGAAAGTAGCTGGCCAGTCAGCAGTGGAGCTGGGACATGGACCTTCAGCCATTTATGATGGCTCTTTCCCGGACTGCTTAGGAAGGGTTTCTTCTTTTTGCTCTTTTCTGAAACCAAGAGCTGAATTTTCTCAACAAGGAGGGTCAAAAATTCTGGAAGGGCTAGTGAGTGGTCGAGGGTGTCTTCACAGTCTCAGAGAGAGGTGACTCCCCCAAGGACACCTCGGTCTGTCTCCCTCCCTGCCTGGAAGGCAGGTCAGAGGGCAAACTCATTCTTCCAGGGCTTCCCCTACCAGGCTGGGCTGAGGCCTCAGTAAATCAGGCCTTGGTCAGCCTTTGGACTCCAGGCTAGGAGGAAAAGCTCCTGCCTTAAGACCAGGCTGCTCAGCTCTCCCAAGGCTCCCGCAGTGGCTTCAAAGGCTAGGCCTGATTTATGAGGCTGCCAGTGGCTCCAGGCTGTCCCAGATCCGCCCCTGCACCAGCCCCCTAACGGTCCAGGGATGGGTCAAAAGGACTGGATGGAGAACCCGGATCTGTTCCAGTCTGCCCTGCCGAGAGCTGGGGAGGGAGTGGGGAGGCCAGGCTATTCTTGGAAATGGGGTTCAGGCCTAAGGAAGGAGCCCTGTAGCTAGTCTTCCTTCCACTTGGAAATCCTTTAGAGGAGGCAAGACACCCCTTTTCCTATGGGGTCATGGAAGCAGGGTGCCAGGTGGGGATCACTCAGCTCTGACACTCACACCTCTCTATTTTTCACATTCGGCCTCCTTTGGCAGCACCCCACAGCCCGCATGTCTTTCCTGACTAATGAAGTGGAAGCGGCCTGAATTGCCAGTAGGAGGGGCACAGTCCTGTGCATTCCTCCATGCTCTTCCAGGCGCGCTGGTGGGTGATGAGAGAGATGGCAGCCTCCAGCTCAGGGGAGTTTATGACGCAAGATGAGCTCTCATGCCAGAGTTGTGTCCACGCCTGACCAGAAGCTCTGAGACCTGTTGGCCTCCCAGGACCTGTTTCAGCCTGAGGTCCCTAAGTTGGCCAGCTTAACCTTCCTCATGTGAGGGAAGCCGTCTCCCTAGGGCTCCCAGAAGCCATAACCCCCTCATTACCTGCAAGGGCAGTGCGGTTGGCCACTTATAGATACCTGCCCTGCAGATTTCTAGATCTTTCTGTTATCACTATTTTAGTAACCTAGAAAAGTATGTTTATGTGATTTGTAGATGCTCAGAGGAGTAAATGATCCACAGCTAGTTAGTAAGCAGAAGACCAGGGGGCTCCATTTGCTTCTAAGCTCCCTAGACTTTCTTCGCCTCTAATAACTGACTAGCCTGGATTAACCCAATGAGGGTCTGGGAGATGCCATATGATTATTATGGCTCATGTGGAGTCAGAGGCTAGATCAGGAACCCAACATTGCTTCTTAGAAGCAATGTGGCTTTCCACAATTGTCTTAATGAAGGGACTGTTTACCTGCCTAACCCAGGGACCTGCTCTGGTGACAATCCTTGGGAAAACGTTCTGGTGTTGTGCTGGTTCGTGGTAAGGAATTAGCAAATCTCTACTGTCCGGATGGCTCTTCTTCCTTTGGTGTGCGGCATGGCGTTGACAGCATGAAGAAAGCTGGTTGACTCATTCAGGAGCTGGCAACACTGCTGTATGGGGGACTGGCAGATGGAGCTCAGTGGCATGGAAACTCACCCCAATAAGCTCAGAACACCCCGTACATTCTCGGAGGCCCATCCCACTTGGAAAGCACCAGTTCCCCAGGCACTCTGGGCCTCCCCCATGGCATCTATTTCTCTTAGACAAAGCAGCTTTCTGGAAGGCACCCAGAGCAGCGATTCCTTGGGAGATGTCTCCCCAGCCCACCCAGCAAAACTGGGATGCCAGAAGGACAAAGCCAGCCAAACATATGGACCGGCAGCCCAGTAAAGTCCGCAGCTGGGCTACTGGCTGACGTCCCTTCTGCTCTGTGGAATATTCTGGCAAGGAGAAGACATTTTCAACAACTTATAGAAATTTTCCCAGGATATTCCAATCTCTAAGGGAACAGTCTGCTCCCTTCTCACATGTTTGAGATCTCTTTTTCTGGGAAATCCAATTTTTTTGTGTGGCTATACACACACATACACACAGACACACAGACACACAGACACACAGACACACACACACACACACACACACACACACACACACACACACACACACACACACAATCTGGCCCTGGCTTTGATTAATACAATTTCAATGGCAAATTTAATAATAGCAATTGCTAATATTTATTCAGTATGTGCTAAGTGAAAAAGCTACTATATTCATCATTGTCTTGTCTCATGGAGTCCTTACAACAGCCTTTGAGAGAGGGGGTCTGGATCCACAGGAGGACTTGGAGGCAGCTGACTGGCCACTGTCTTGGGGTCCCTTCTGTACCCCCATGCTGCCCCCTCTGGCTGTTCTGATGTTGCTAGGCAGCTAGACCCCTTCTTTCCTTGGGATGCTTTCTTTTCTTTGAGTTTGTAAATTGGCTGGGTATCTTTCTCATTGCTGGAGCCTATGACCTGGAAATTGCCCTGTTCTATCTAACCTGAGTTATCTGCTGACTCTCCTTCCTTGGCTTCCTTGGCCAGGTTGTATTTGCGGCCTCTTCAAAATGTACCAAAGGAATTGCTTCTGGCGAAATGAATAGGAAAAGAGAACCGGTTTACCCTAGAAGCTGAAAGTAAACACATCACCAGGCCGGATGGGACTTCCTAAGTCCATGCACATGTGTCTCCACACCACATGACCTCCTTGGATTAGAGAGGGTGATATTCTCACCCTCAACCCTCTCTTCCACATTGATCTTATATTCCCATCTTGGTCAGTCTTGAGTCAAGATGTGAGATGGCTGAGAAGTCCTGGTAAGGGACCACCAGCTGAATTGGAACTGGATTTAGTAGGGGTGAGCAAGTGAAGCACACACATACTCAGATAACCCAGCAAACCAGACAGTGGCCTATGACTGACTAACCTGACTAACCCAACTGTCAGCATAATAATGGGGGCATCAGCGAGGGGAAGGAAGTGTTCATCTCAGTCACAATCAGAAAGGGACATGCATTTGTCTCAACTCACAGAGTTGTCTTTTCCCATGATGGTCTTGTGTTCCTGATGTGGACTGCCCATACCCATTTGTTTGCCTCTCCAAACCCCAACGTTGGGCTCTGGTGGTCAAATCCCCACTGGGTCATGAGAATCATCTTTCACAGAGGGATTTGAACACATCACTCTGAACTTACCTCTCCTGGCTTCCATCTTCTCCTAGCACAACCCCTGTCTCGGCCCCCAGGACTCTTCTAATGGCCCCTACTCCTGTTCCTCTCAGCCCCATTCCTGTTCATTGCTCCCAGGAATGAACTCCCAGGGAGGTACCTGCCTGTGCACAGGCCAATCAGCATGAGTCATACAACCTGTTGTAGGAAATGGGGTCCCTTAGCTACTATCTACTCCTGACCACCTGCCTAAGGAGGACTTACCCTAAAGGCAAGCTGGGAGACTGGGTATCAGAACTTGCTTCTAGCATCCGGAGCCAAGAGCTTCCTCTTGCAAGAAAGAGGAGCAGAAAGAGCATCATGCTTGAAGAATAAAGTCTATATTTAGTGATAGGCCTTGCTGGGGTTAAGACCTTTTATCTGTCAAGGGAGAGTAACAAGCCCTACCTCGCAGCCATCAAGAATACCAGGAACGTATCATTACCATCTCTGCATAATTCTACTGCGTGGTTACAGTGAGAGCAATGAATTCTCATCTCAGCATTAGAACATGGAGAAATGAGGGAACTCTTTGATTCTTTAACCATAAAGTGAGGACAAAAAGGAGCTCCCTACAAAGGATCTGAATCAATTGAGAATGGTACATATAAGAAAAAGGTTTTGTAAATTGTTAGAAGGGTGCACATGTAAACCTGGCTCCTTGTAGCTCAGGGGTTTCTGGGATATCACAGAGACATGTGGTCTGGCTAGCAAGATCCAGGAGCCTTTGTGTCAGGTCTGAGTAGTCCCATGCCTCAGCCATTCCCAGGGACTCTGACTTCTTCCAGCACCTGGAGTTCATGTCCTGGGAGAGGCTCCATTCAAGGGAGTTGCTGGGATTTTCTTCAGAGGGATCTAGGCCCAGGGCCTTTAACCTTACTCTATCTGCAAGGCCTCCCTGCAACCTTTCCTGGAGTCTCCAATCCCATGGGTCATGCCCCCTGCCAGGGCATGAACTGAGGACTCTGGACATGGAGGTCAACACGCAGTGTCTTTTTGCCTTTGTTACTTCCCTTCCCAGAGGTGCTTGTTCCTCTGGGAATAAAACAAGGAAGCATGCAGTGTCATGGCTGGACCTGTTGAAGGGATGATCACTGGAAACGCTGCATGTAGATCGATCTCTCTCTGCCCATGAACTTGAACTTGAACCCTCCCCCACTTTCCATTTAATCTTCACCAGTACTTCTCAAGGGATGTTTAGAAACAACCTGGCCTAGATTTCACACCCCCCCACCCCCGCCCCAGTGCTGAGATCCTATGCTCTTTAAAGCTGGGTCCCGAAGCCCTTTTTCTTTTCTTTTCTTTATTTTGTAGATCAAATGCTATTTGGTAATAGCCATTGTTGTTTCCAAGGTTATCTGACAAAATCTACAGGGAGCCTGGCTGCTACCATGGGGCTCTTGTCAGCTGATACCTAAACACCTATATTGCATCCAGTTTGGGCATCCATAAGGGTTTTGATTATGGGGTAGCTTTTTGGTTCTCATTTGTGAAGCTATTTATTGCCCCATGAATGGGGAGAGATTGTTCACAGCAGCTCAGCAACAGTCATGTTTTCTGGTTCAACACTTCATATGGAGGCAATCTTGGCCTGGTACTCTCAGATAAGGGAGCACTGGCCAATTATGTGTACCTTCCTTCTCCATGTACCTTTCTTTTTTTTTTTTTTTTGTAAACTAGGGATAAGAATGTACATCACCATCTCCCTGAGAATCAAATGGAATCACAAAGATAAAGTATTTAGAACAATATTCAGCACAATGTAAGCAATTATTTTGCACTATTAACAACTTGGCCAAAGGTCATCACCCTTCGCTCCCCGCCCCCTCCTACACACCACTGACATCTAGTGGCTATCCTGGGTAACTACAAGTGTGGATACCCACAGCTTCCTGAGCTTGTTTTATGTCCTACAGGTAGTTTCCACTTTCCAAGCCCTTCCATAACGACCGTCTAATTTTATTCCTATATCATCTTTTAATGGTGAGTACCTTATAATGTCCAAAAGAAGACCAGAGCCGGGCATCGGTGGCTCATGCCTGTAATCCTAGCTATTCAGGAGGCTGAGATCTGAGGATCACGGTTCAAAGCCAGCTCAGGCACCAAAGTGCTGAGACTCTTACCTCCAATAAACCCCTAGAAAACCAGAAGTGGCGCTGTGGCTCAAGTGGTAGAGCGCTCGCCTTGAGCTAAACAGTGCAGGGACAGCGCCCCATGACCAAAAATACCAAACCCAAACCAAAACAAACAAACAAACAACAACAACAACAAGATCCAGTTGTATGGAGACAAAACCTGCTCTAGATAGGAAATTCCTAAAGGTTTGGAATTTGCCTGCCTCATTTCTGCTTACATCATTTTCTGAACCTATGAGGTTGCTTTGCACACAGAAAGTGCTCAGCCAGTATCTATGGAATAAAAGACCTCACGAAGAAGCCCTTGTCAGTGCAAATCCAAGTCCCTCTCCAGTTCAGGACTCCATGTGAGGAGACGCCTGCTGCAGCTGACTAATGGCGTAAGTCTACAAAGAAGCTCCGTCTGCTGCTTTCCAGTATGTGGAAGTCAGGGAGAAAGTATTTAGTACAAGTGTCCCTAATTTTCCAGTGCCTCTGTCTGTGAAAGGAATCAGCCTGGGGTCTCTGTTCTCCCTTTTCCCCAGGTCCATCCCAGGAACATATCATGTTAGACCCAAAGTAGGGCTAGGAGTAAGAGCCAAAGCCCAAGAGGCATGTGAGCTGCAGAGTACTTGTATAGGTTTTACTTACTTCTTTTCTTTCTCCCCTCCCCTTTCTTTCCTCCTTCTTTCCCTCCCTCCCTCCTTTCCTTTCTTTCTTGTCTGGTGGTGCTGGGCAGGGATAGAACCCAGGACCTTGAGTGTATCAGGCAAGCTCTAACAGCCACATCCTCACTCCAGAAGGCTTCTCTTGCAGAGGATTGGAAAACAGTTCAGGATTCTAAAGAAAAACAGGAGTTGCTGGAGACCAGTGGCTCCTACCTACTCAGGAGGTTAAGACCTGAGGATTATGGTTCAAAACCAGCCTGGCTCTGAGTTCAAGCTCCAGTACATGTATTAACAAAAGAAGAGCAGAGGTAACTTTAGGAGGGTTGATACCTGGAAGGGAGGGGGGACAGGAAGAACTATGACAGCCTCATAGCTTCAGAGGTTAGCAGTAGGGCCACCAGAGTTTATCATCATTCTTTAAACTATCCGAATTTGTCCTACTCTTGGCTATAGATGAAAAAAAAAGTCATACTAAATATTTTTATAGCGATGAAGCAGAAGCTGAGGTCTGCAGATGCAGCAGAAAGAGAGAAAAGGCAGATTATAAGAAGTTTTGCTGTAGATTGAGTGTCTCTTGACAATATCTAAGAATAGAAGTAAATGAAAGTCTTAGGTAATCCTGAATTTATTTCTAATTATTGGATGGCATGCCACCTTGGTCTACTTAAATGCTGACACAAGGGATCATAGTTTTCCAGCTTCTCTGTTGGCCTGATCTCGGAACCCACTGACAAAGATGATCAACAGAAAGAGACTTTAGACACAGCTACACCCAGAGGGACTGAGTCACCTGGAGCAAGTGTGTACTTCTCTGGGTTCCTCATGTTAGGTGACAAATGATGCTCTGCCTTACTCTCCTCTCAGGGCTGATTCAGGACTTACTGAGAACATGCAAATGAAGGTGCTCTGTGAACCAGAAAACATAGTAGAACGGCAGGATAACTATTACCAGAACTACACCTGGCAGAAAAGTCCTCTAAAAATGACATACAGTACTCCTGAAATGTGAGGCATTTGTGTTCTGACTGGGCATAACTTTCAGCCAAGGGTTTCTGGAACAGAATCAAGTTCTACTACTCCAGCCAAAACAGGTGGAGAGTACACTTAGCAGCTGTCTTCCAGTTCCAGAAAGATTTATGACAAGAGTCTTTGTAAGCATCATGGCTGGGAACTGGACTCCAGTGCTAGAGGGTATGGGTTTGAATCCTGGAAGCCTCCCACCGTGGCATGAGCATAGTATGACCTTGTGCAAGTGATTTAACCTTTCCAGATCTTAGTTCCCTTACATGTAACATGGGCAAAATTATAATAGCTACATTAGAGAGCCCCTATGAGGATTAAATTTGTATACAAACTGCCTAGAACTGTATCTGATCAAGTAAGTTGCATATAAATATGGTGGCTGTTGGGCTGGGAAGGTGGCTCAGTGGTAGAGCACTTGCCTTGCATGCTTGAGGCCCTGGGTTCGATTCCTCAGCACCACATAAGCAAAAAGAAAAAAGCCGGAAGTGGCGCTGTGGCTCACGTGGTAGAGCGCTAGCTTTGAGCTGAAGAGCTGAGGGACAGCGCCCAGGCTCAGAGTTCAGGCCCCACGACCGGACCCCCCCCAAAAAATATGGTGGCTATTAATACTAATATAATATAGTCTCCCCTTCATGAGGTGGAGAAAGAAATGGGAGCAATAGGACTCAATTGCTGTTATCTGTGTTTTGAAACTTTCTGGCAAAGTTACATAGTACTTATCATAAAACATGGAGTTTGCCTTCTTGGCTGGCATGTGCTGGTGAGGTAGCATCTCTAATATGAGAGCACTTGTGCTAAGACTTTTGCGAAATGTTTTCCTACTTCCTGCCTATGGAATGCGGAGAGGATTCAAGGAATGACACATAAAGTTTGGAGAATAGTGTCTGTCATATAGTCCACACCATGGTCATTGGAATTCCTTTTGCTGTTCTACTCCACCCCCCATCCAGCCCACCAAGTCCTGTCCAGAGAAAACATCTCTGTCTCAGCCATCAGACAGAATAGTATTATGTCATTTGCAGGGAAGTGGATGAGTCTAGAACCAATCATGTTAAGTGAGGTAAGCCAAGCTCAGAGAGACAAATGGCTCATGCTTTCTCTCATATGCAAAAAGCTAGATCTAAAGTACGCCGGGACATGATCAATTATACAGGTCTCTAGGATACTCAGGAGGGGAACATGAAGGTGCAATGCCTACATGCAACTGATCATTCAAAATAATATTTCTTGAAATGAACTCCAGGAAATGGAAATCAGATGGTTTCTTTGTTGTTGTTTTTCTTTTTGCTCTACCACCACCACCACCACCACCACCACCACCACTACTACTACTACTACTACTACCACCACCACTACTAGAAAGCTTCCTCTTTGGAAGCCTTTTGGGCCTCCCTTCTCCTATCCAAGCAGGACTGGTGGGGCACCACCTTTGGCTCTACCAGCCCCCAGAGTTTGGTAGTGCTGTGGAGTACATGGGGCATCTCTAAAACCCAGCAACAATGCTCTGCCCTTGTGAGGAAGTACTGATTTCTTCTACATTATTGCAGGGCATCAGTTCTATGATGCTAGCAAGTGTGAGATACACCACGGATTCAGTAATAGCCCTGAAGAAGAGCAAATAAAACACTGCCATAAATGTGTACACTGTCACTTGCTTAGCATGTACAAGAATCTGGGTTTGACCAATACCACTGAGGAGAGAGAGAAAGGGGAGAGGAGAGAGAGGAATGAGAGAGAATTTTGATTAAATCAAGACACAGTATACAGAAAGGAAAAATGTAGTAAGGATTCTCTGTGTTTCTCCTACTCAAAGAGTCACCATTAACATGTCTGCTTGTAACTGTCCTTCCAAACATTTCCTCCATTTTCGTTTGCTCCTGCAATCATTTTGAAAAAAAAAAAATAGAGATGTGAGTTGGGCATAGTAGTTCATGCGTGTAATCCTAGCTCCTAAGGAGGTGAAGATCTGCAGAATGGCCATTCTAGGGCAGCCTGGGTAAAAGCTTCACTAGATATCCACAGAAAAGGCTGGGTATAGTGCTATGCACCTATAGCCCAGCTGCTTCAGGAAATGTAAATAGAAGGATCAGCAAAAAGTGACACCTTGTTCAAAAACCACCGGAGCAACAAGAGCTGAAGGTAGGACTCAAGCAGTAGAGAGCCTGCCTAGGGTGTGCAAACCTCTGAGTGCAGAACTCAGTACCACAAACAAAGGTTAATTAATTAACAATGCGACCTAGTTACATTGATGGTCTATAGTGGTGGAGGGAGAATATTGCTTTCTAATATGTCCACCTTGTATACAATGAATAACTTTCCTGTAACATATGTGCAATCAGTTGGCTACCACTGTTTTGAAAGAAGCATCTGGTCCTTGTTTCACTGTGAGGAGCAACGCTTGATGAACCAGTCTGGGCAGCTGGACACCCAGGCTCTCCTCGTCCTTCCAAGTGAGCATCTTTCTGAGAATGCCTTTGGGTGATATTCTGCCTATTTTTAATCCATGAGGCATTGATTACTGGGTCAGAGAATATGCACTTATGGTTGGCTTTGGCTGAGAAGATGGGGTCACTTCTCAGATGAGAGATCTTACATGTACAGAGCACTTTGCCAAGTGCAGAGAAGGCAGAGAGGGAGCCAGGGCCACCTCTGTGGCTTGGCCAATGACTACCTAGGTGGAAAGATCCAGGTCATTTCCCAAGGTCCCAAGCACTGTGGCCAGCATCCTGGGTAGGACTGAAGCCCCACCCCACCCACTGGAGTCACCTGGGGCTCATAGAGCTGCCACTCAAGGCTTTCACTGTAGAAACGATTTTTTTAAATGAAATATTGTGAAAGGCCTTAGATAGATACACATATGCACATGCCATTAAGGTATGATTCTGAATTAAATTCTGTAATGATACCTGTGGAACCCACAACTTAATATGGCGCCGGTGTGAGCCACCAACCAACCTCAATTCAGTGTAAAGGGTAAAGTCACTCTTTTATTCTAGCTCAATGTATTCAATAATGGGTAATGAAACCAATAAAGAAGATTTGGTTTCATACCACTCCCATTTCTGTTACTGCTCCCTTGTGAGACAGGTTGAGCTGAAGCTTACAATGACATGCTACTGAGTCCCCTGTCCACTCAGATATTGGGTAAAAACTTACAATAATCTAGAGACCAGGAAGAAGGGATGTGTGAAAATACATATCCTAGGGGTCACTCCATAGAAGTTTGATTCTCTCTGCTCCTCCTACTTCTGCCCTCAGCCGTCTTCACTTGGGTCAGATCACGAGGAGCATATGTGAACAGTCCATCACAGGCCATAGTACAAATTCTATTGTTTGGTGAACCTGATTCTGCCAGCACTCTTGGAATACTGGCTCAGCAGGGTTATTAAGTTCATTTTAGGGATATGTTGAGTTTTGGGGCACAGAAAGGACTTGTTCAAGGTCACAAAGTAAATAAGAGGTGGAGATGAACGTCTCTTAGCCAGGCACCAGTAGCTCATGTCTTTAATCCTAGCTAGTCAGGAAGCTGAGATCTGAGGATCTTTTCAAGCCAGCCCCGTCAGAAAACTCCAATGGACCACCAAAAAGCCAGAAAAAGACCTGTGGTTCAAGTGGTATTGTGCCAGTCTTCAGTGGGGAAAGCAACAACAACAACTAAGAGACAGAGCTCAGGCTCTGAGTTTGAGCTCTAGTATGGGCTCTCTCTCTTTCTCTCTCTCTCTCTCTCTCTCTGTCTCTCTCTCTCTGTCTCTCTCTCTCTCTGTCTCTTTCTCTCTCTCTCTCTCTTTCTCTCTCTCTCTCTCTCTCTCTCTCTCTCTCTCTCTCTCTCACACACACACACACACACACACACACACACACACACATTTATATACATCTACTGATACCTACTTCTAAGCCTTTTCTATTGTATCAGGCCAGAGCTGGAGGGACCTGCTAAGTCAGCCAACTCATCCCCAGCCCCATAACTGTTTGCAGTACCATGGTATGAAATAAAGAAGTCTTTCTTACATGCCGTGAGAGGAAGGTCATCCGGCAGCTGGAGGCTTTAGAGAACAAACTGAACGACGTGCTGGGCAGACTTAACTTCCTACTATAAATTCATGTCTCTAGGAGATGTTAATTTCATTCTAAAGGTTTACTTTAAAAAAGAGAAAGAAGTTGACAACTTTTATTTGGACATTTTCTTTTCCATAAAGTATGAAAAATAAAAAAAACCTTTTGTAAATCCATAGAGAAGTAATATTACCTCTTAAAAATATATCTGGATTTTATTCACTATGCTAATACTTCACAGGGTTATCTCTGAGCCTCTCCCTATTACAAACAGGAAACTGAGGCCTGCAGAAGTTAACTAATTTGCCCTCAAGTCACCGAGTTAGTAAGAAGCCATGCCAGATCCTAATTCAGGTCTAGCTCTAAGAATGGGGAGGAATTTCCAAAGTAACTAACCCATGGCACCTTTGTTCATTTGTTCATTCATTCATCCCATTCCTTTTTAAGCCATCCACCAGGGAAGAATTGTAGGCAACTGAAATGGAGGTGCTTGGGGACAGGCAGATCCAGGCTGGAGTCCTAGCTGTACCCTTAGCAACTACTCATGGAGAAACCAGTGACCACTTAAGCTTTCAGTGCCTCAAGGAGCATCTCCAACTCTATAGTGAGAACCCAACACCTTCCTGAGGACTCCATAGACTACATGGAAGGAGAGAGCTGAGGGAGACTTGGAAGGCTGGAGAGGTGTCATAGACTTTGCTTCTCTGCCCCCAAAGTGAAGCCACAGGTCAGATGTCCAACACCCAGTGCTCAGGGCTGGATCTGTTCTTTGATATTAGTTGGTTCAATCTCCCATCTATACACCTGAAAATGAAGTTCCAAAGAGGAATAGTAACTTGCCCAAGATCCCAGTTGCAGGGTAATAGGAAAGATGGGACACAAACCCACAGCTCCTGAGCCTCTCTATCTTCTGTTGTTGTTGTTATTTTTCTACCACAGCCAAATAAGCTGTAATGTAGAGCAGAAATAAATGGCAGCATTTATGGTATTTTGGGGAGCCACTAAGAGGAAAGTGAAAACTCTTTAATTGAAGATTAAATATTGAGACTATTCTTTTTATTTATCAAACAAACTTATAGTCTCTCCTCTGGGGGAGGGGGCTGCCACAGTTACTGCCCTAAAACCTTCTGAAACCTGAAATGTTCATTCTACAGTCCTGGGGGAAGTCACTGTGACTGTCTTTCCATTTCATATTTCAGAAAGAGGCGGCCCTGACAGGTTCATTAACTTGCCCATGAGCCAACTCCTAGACAATTGGCAGGGCTGACATTTGAACCTATATCATAGTCATTATGCTGTACTGTTCTCATTAGGCAAAATGAATTGCTTTCTATACTGTGAATACAAGGGTGCATACAAGAGTACATACACACACGTGTGTGTATATATTTGAGGATACTATGTATTTGAAGATACTAATATATTTGAGGATACTAATGAGAATCATAATTAGAACAGAATAATTATGCTGCAATGAACATAGTTGTACTGATAGCTTTAGTGTGGTCTTGTTTGTAATAATTTGGGTAAATGTTCAGGACTGGGATTGCTGGGAGCTCTATGTTTAGTCTATGTTTAGTCTTTTGAGGAACCTCCATACTGTTTTCCAGAGTGGTTGAACAAGTTTACATCCCCACCAACAGTGTAGTAGCATTCCCTTTTGGCCACATTCTCAACATCATCTGTTATTATTAGTTTTCTTGATAATGGCCATTCTAACTCAGGTGAGGTGGAATCTTAATGTTTTGATTTACATTTCTTTTATGAGCAGAGATGTTGAACATTTCTTCATGTGTCTATTGGCCATTCTTAATTTCTCTTCAGAGAAGTCTCTCTTTAAGTCTCTAGCCAACTTATTAATGGGGTGGTTGTTTCTTTGAGAATTTGTTTACCATAACTAAGATATGGAATCAAACCAGATGCTCCTCAGTGGATAAATGGATCAAGAAAATGTGATATATACATATATATAGATATATATGGACAGAGATATTCAATGTTTCTTCATGTGTCTATTGGTCATACACACACACACACACACACACACACACACACACACACACATACAAGTAAATTCTATGCTTCCATCAGAAAGAATGACATTGCCCCATTCATGAGGAAATGGAACTATTTGGAAAAAAATCATATAAAGTGAAGTAAGCTAGACCCAAATAAACATAAGCTGCCTGGTTTTCCTCATTTGTAATAATTAGTGTATATCTAGGATAGTTCTAGCAGAGGATCACAACAGCATAATAGCTATGTATATATGACCTTATAAAATGATGCTATTGAAATGAACTCCAAGATATGGAAACAAGAGGTTTAAATTTTTTCTTAGTGTATTTTATGCAGTTCTTTCTTTTTTGTTTCATTTTTATTACCCCCTTGAGTTTACTCTCTATTGTCACTGTTTTTGATTTCAGTACCCTTTGTATTGTATATAAGTTTATCTGATTTGGGGATGGAAGGGGAATCATAGAAATGGTGAAACAAAGAACAAAGGGTGAGCCAATGCAACAGTAATACAAGACACTATGTTAGAAATGAACTTTACAACTTGTGGGGGGGAGTTGTGGAGAGGGATAATGGGAGAAAATGAAGGAGGGGATAACATTTTGACAAAAATTGTATTCATTTCCTTACTCATGTAACTGTAATTCTTCTGTACATCACCTTTACAATAAAAACTAAACTTTACAAAAATATAGAATAATAGAAAAAAAATACAAATAGGCAATTCCCTGGGTTCTCTTTGGAAATTCAATGGTTAGCTAGCCTAGTTTCCAAAATAGCCATTGCTTCTCCTAATTCCCCTCTCCACTCTCACTGGCTTTTTCATTCAAGACTCACTCAGCTAGAAGGCTCTCAGCTGTGGGAGACCCTGTGCATCCAATCACAGCAGACCATACTCCCTGCGTATCCAATCACAACAGACCATGCTTGCTGTGTATCCAACCACAGTAGGCTATGGTGCCTGTCTATCCAATCAAAGCAAGCCAACTTCCTGAATCAGTGGGGTTCAACACTATACTCTGGTGAGAATAATGAAGAAGATAATGATTTTCCTGGGGGAAGTTTCCCAGTCAATGCTGTCCAGTGGTGAGATCAGCCCTTACTTCCCTGAGGCCAGGATGTGTCTATTTAGTGTCTTTGATGCTACATACATTTATAAGATGCCTCCCTTGTAAATGGCATTTTCACACATACTGCATTTAATGAACATTCTAAACTATGGAGCAAGTATGGTCACTTTGTCCACTGAGCCATACTCCAGTCCTGGCAGTATGGTCACTTTGTGTGCTCAAGTAAAGAAGCCCTGGAAGAAGGAAGTTTGTCCAAGATCACAGGGCTAGTCAGGAGGTAGAGCTGGGATCTGAGACCAGGTTTTCTAATCCCTTCTCCAAAAGACTATACTTTATGGAATGACCACAGTAAACACTGCTTTCTTTCAGCAAAGTTTGGCCTTAAATCTTAACTCTATCATTTATTTCTATGTGACTGGATATTTCTGACTCTCTGTGCTTTAGTTCCCTTGGCTGTAAAATGGGGATGCTCATAAGGTTGCAGTAGCATTAAAGCAATATAATAAGATCATTCATACCCTACAATGTTATTGTTATTAGAGAGGTGTTAGGAAGAGCGGTTACCATTTTATAAGCTGGGTATGAGTATATTTCTTTCTTTGGACAATGTCACCTTTTCCTTTGCTTTCAATCCTGTTTTTCTACACACTTCCTCACATAATCTGACCCTAAGCTATTTGCAGTGGCTTCCTACTTACTTCTTACTTCGGCTTTGAGGACCAGTATGCATATGTGTGTGTGTGTGTATGTATATATGTATATATGTATATATATATATATATATATACACACACACATATATATACATATATGTATATATATACATATATATACATATATATACATATATATATGTATATATACATATACATATATATATATATACATATATATATATATATATATATATATATATCTGACATTACTAAGCTTTGAACTCTAGGTGTCACACTTTCTAGGCAGGTGTTCTACGTCCCTCTGCCAGCCCAAGGCCTAGTATAAATGTTATCACCACTTTGAAGTGTTCCCTGATAAGTTTGTCCACTTGCTGGCAGGATGCTCTGTGCACTCCATTATCACCTCACCAACCTGATCCCCACCTCACTTTAGCAGACACTCACCTACCTGCAGCCCTCCAGTGAAGGAAGTGGATCAAGTCTTACCCATTGTTGCCAGACTGCTATGCACATTCCCAACCCTACCAACCCACACAGCACACAGAGGACTGGGTAACAGTGTTGGGTATAGGAGCCTCTCCCTAGCCATCCCCCAGCAGAGGGGATCCACAGTTATGCCCCTGTGACTTGACTGCAGCCCTTTAGTCTCCCTGGGAGGGTAGCTCTGGGGTCCATGCTTCAGAAATAAGGAGGAGGTATGGGCCATACGCATTTTTTTAGCAGCTGCCACACCTCCCCATCAACAGTATGACGAGGACTAGGTAACAGTGCTGGCCTGGGAGGGGGAAAGGAGAGCCTGTTTGGATTTTCAGGGTGCATAAGTTGAAGAAGAGACTCCAGACACAGACACATTGATGGGAATTTGCATTTCAGGAAAGCAGTAAAAGACAGGTAGGTGAGTTTCCACAGAGCTCCTGATCTGCATAATAGCTCAGAGGTGTTGGCTTTGGAAGGGGTTATACTGCAGTCCAGGATATAGATGGAACATGAGAGACAGCCCTTAACCAGGAAAGTGCCTGCCTCTCTGTGCAGTGTGGCCTAGAAAAGGCCCTGGGCTCTTTGTTGTACAGGTTTCCTAGTGCACCAACATTCACTCCTATACCAACAGGGTCTCAGGCTCTCCCATGTTCATGAACAGTTTGAGGGAAAGAAATGCAGGAACTGTTAGGCAGATGGGAATTTTTTAAAGTGGCAGATATAACCCATGGCAGATAACAGCATGTGGCCTGTCATGATGTTTCTTGTTCCCATAGTGCCTTGGGCTACTGCTCAAACACTTCTTCCCATAATGCCTCCCCCCATAATGCCCCACCCAACCAATAAAAATAGAGTGGCATAAGCACAGGACATCAAACAGCATAAATACCAAGGGCAGAGATGTAGGAGGAACCCCTTACTTCAGAAATCATCCTCTGAAAGGATTCTATTGGCCTTCTCTTTGGGTTCCCTCCCTGAACAGAGGGTCTCACTACTAACCTTTTGAACTTTTCCTTTCACTTTCAAATAATCTTTTTCTGTCTTCTTTAAACCCTTTCCTGCCTTTTAATTCTTTAATAGAATCTATAATCCTCGCCAGCATCAGTCTCAGATCCACTCAGTAACAACTAATGCTGGAGTCTCCTGCATGGGCCAGAACCTGTGCTGGGCATGAGATACATGAATAGGCCTGCCCTCGGGGACCCACATTCTGGAGAAGGAACTGCCCGAGAGTCCCAGCTGTGTAGCACACATGCACCAAAAACCTCTGCACTAGAAGTGGGTATCCTGCAGGGAAAGGGTGCACGTGAGGGGCTTTAATGGTGGCAGGGAAAGGCTGGCCAGGTACTGCTGTTAGGAAATTGCTGGATGGTCAATAGAGGAAGACAAGCACTCAGGTGATTGAGATCATTGCAGAGATATAGCATTGTAGGAAAGGCCAGGGGTGAGCCAGAGAAGTAGGTGGCTGATGAGCTACTTTGCCTCTGGTCCCTGGGTGAGGGGCAGAGAGGAGGACTTTTCTACTTATCTACAAATCTTAATTGATCACACACACACACACACACACACACACACACACACACACACACACTCATCCCTGTATCATTATTGGAAACCCAGACAGGGTTCAGTATGGTGGAGCACATAGGAGGTAAAGACAGACAAAAAGAAAAGAACATAAGGAAAAACAGAGTTCTGGTTTCATGCTGCTCTAGGACTTGTACACAGCTGGGCAGGTTGTTCACAGGTCTCCCCATCTCCCTGTCAAACTAGAACACATAGCTTTGAGTGTTGATTCCAGGCTCTGTTTGGAGCAGACATAGCATATTCCAGCCTGGGCCAGTGGAAGCTCTGCTAGGCAGGGTTAGACTTGCTGAAGTAAAGTGGCTGATTTTTATTTAAATGGAAGTTCAGGTGACATATTTAGTTCCTTCCAGCTCTCATATGACACCCATCTCCAGCCAGGTCAGTTCCATTGCTGGTCATAGAAGACCCAATGGTGTCAAGAGGCTCATTCTCCAAGTTAGCTAGGCTAGATGTCCTACCTCCAGAGATCCCACCAGGATCCTCCTCTCTTTGAGGAGGATCCTCCAGGAAGCCTTCTAGTCACTGTCCCCACCCAGGTCTGAGCACCAGCAAGCCCACTCCTGACTTATACTACGGCAGAGAGTAGAGAAGATCAGATCTCACATCCATCAAGCACCAATTTGTCCTAAGAAGAGAGATGGAGAAATGGGAGTTCTTACCCTGGTTGGTTTCCAAGTTCTTCAGGCTTCAATTCAAAGTGACCAGGACAGAGGCTAGCTGGGGCCGTAATCAAAGAGAGCAATAACTTCGTACCAACACAAAGAAAAGCACTACTCTCTGTCCCATTGTCTCTTAGAGTGAGAAAGCAGCCTGCTTTCAGGGTCAGAGTTGGCTGGGGGTCAGGGATTGAGCTGGACTCCATTCAGGAGACAGAGGAGGCAGCAAAAAAAAAGGGGGGGGAGGGGAGAGTAGGGAGAGGGCTGTCTTGGAACAGTGCCAGGGCCCAGGGAGGAAAAACATCAAGAAAATTCATAACTTTCAGATCCCAATTCTCTAAACTTCATGGGATTCAGACTGACTTGCTCCCCTGCCTGATGGACAATGTGTGTGTGTGTGTGTGTGTGTGCGTGTGTGTGTGTGTGTGTGTGTGTGTGTGTGTGTGTGTGTGGTGTGTGCGCGCTCACACAGGGGGTGGGGTGGGGGGAAGCTTCAGATTTCACAAAATCCATTTTAATCACCCTTTGCAATCCACAACACTCTGTAATTACAACTCTCTTATGTTCAAGTATATAAAAAAAACTCACCGAGAAAGCAACATTAAGCTTGCAAGCGGAAACATGAAAATTCATGAAACGCACAATTAAGGATCCAGTGACAATGTTAACTCTCTCCTTTGCCAGCCCAGGCACTGGGGATTACCAACCTAATGGGCAAATCCAATCCCTTAAGGCATGTGCCTCCCACGCTGGGAACTCTCACCTCACTGTGCCTGCCAGTGGGGCGAGGATGGGGGGTGGGTGGGGGGAGTCCCCCAATGATCCTGCCTGCCCCTGCTCAGGGCTGCCCAGCACACCACACCTAAGCCTTGGAAGGAGAAAAGACATGCCTCGCTTTAGTATAGTAGTGGAGATAAAGAGAACTCCCAATGTTTGACACCAAACTCCCAACGCTCACTTGTCTGTAGACACCTTACTCCTCACTACCAAGACTTGGCTAGACCTTGGAGAAAGAAGAAGTGGAGAAGGGTGGAGTGTGGTCATTCTCTCAGCACAGTGGTTCTAGCTCCCAAACTGTCTCTTCACTTCTGATTCCACCCCTTGCTCTCGAGCTCTAGCTCTGCCTTCATCTTAATCCCTCCCCGCGAACCCCATCTGCTCCAGGTATTCCCTCCCAGGCCAAACTCCCTTAAATATGCATTTAAAAAACCCCTCTCCTCCCCCTTTAATGTCACACCAACCAAACAGAATGCAAGAGGGTAGCTGAAATACCACCTTAAAATATTACTTAGGAAAATGACTAAGAAAGAAGGAAATTAACCAAAGGCCTGGTGATTGCTTTTGGACTGGGTACCTCAGGGAAGAGGGAGTAGCAGGAGTGAGCAGGGCTTTATGCCTTTTTATACTTACACATATTTTCCACATTGTTTATGACCTAGAGTGAGCAAACAACAAACTAACTTGAAATGTCACTTCTGTTCAAATTCCTCTTGTAGGTCCTTACTCTCTACATGACACACTATAAATTCAGAGGTGAGCATCAGCAGGGTGAACTTCATTCATGGGTGTGTTCCCTGTACAGTTTCACAGGACCTGAGCTCAGGGAAAAACAGGCTTCATAAGTGCTCTTCAATTCCCATCTTGAAATTCTCCATGTGTTTTAAATAGGGGTACCATATTTTTTAAACCTTATAGTATAGCCCACAATTTATGTAACTGGTTCTGTTTATGAGTGTCATTATCCAGAGAAACAGTCCAATTATTCTGAACAGGTCACTTCAGACACCCTTTGGATTTGGGTGTTGTATGTTATAGTCTCTAAGGTTGGGGTAAGAATCATTAAGAAACCAGGCCATGTGTGCTACATCAGAGAGGTCTAGGGATATTCAACCTGGGAATCTAAAAAGGCAAGAGATATTTAACAAATGTTTGTTGAGTATTTAATAAATTCCTTAGGAGTACAACTATGAACACAGCAGACAAGGTCTGTCCTTGCTCTAACGGGCTTAAAGTCCAGGAGACAGATAATAAATAAGCAATGATCTCTGTTGGGTAGTGCCATGAAGAAAAACAACAGGATAAGAAGGATAGGGCTAAGCCAGGCAGGAAAGTCTTTGAGACTCTTATCTTCAATTAATCACTCCAAAAAAGCCAGAAGTGGAGCTGTAGCTCAAGTAATAGAGTACTAGCCTTGAACAACAACAACAAAAATGCTGAAGGACAATGTTCAGGTCCTAAGTTTGAGTTCAATACCCAGGGCAGGCGCACACACACACACACACACACACACACACACACACACACACACACACACACACACACACACACACTAAATGGGTGAATAACTTAGAGACTTCCTCAGAGGAAGAAGTAAATATGGCCAATAGACACATGGAGAAATGTTGAACATCTCTGGCCATAACGAAAATGCAAATCAAAACAACGCTGAGTTTCCATCTCACTCCAGTTAGAATGGCCATTATCAAGAAAACTAACAACAAATACTGGTGGGGATGTGCTGAATGCACCAAGAAAATGTAATATTTGTACACAATAGAATTCTACTCATCTATCATAAAGAATGATATCATACCATGCGTAAAGAAATGAAAAGGCTTGGAAAAATTATATTAAATAGGGAAGTAAGCTCAACCCAGAGAAACAGAGGTTGCATGGATTCCCTCATTTGTGGGAGCTAGAATGTGTCTATAAATCTATAAGTAAACACAGTAGGTGGTATCCAAGGGGTTATAAATGAATTAACTGAAGTATAATAGGCTACAATAGATTCTGTGGAAAGCTCAAATAGTATAGTCCTTTAGCAAGACCAAGTGAAAGTCCAACAAAATAGGTACCAGGAAATGGGTACTTGTGAGTGGAAGGGAGAGGGGTAGAAGAACAAATGGAGGAAAGGTGTAGAATGGAGAAAAGAATACATTATATATGCCACAGAATTGGGAAAAATAAAGGAAGGGGTGAGTCAAAGAGGAGTGAAGATGTTGAAGGAAGGGAACAGATCAAGATACATTGCATACATAGATTGCTTTGTTAAATGGCAAAAAATATCAATACATCACCTAAAAATTAAGTGAGGGAAGGGGTGAGGTAGGAGGGGTAGGTAAGAATGGTAAAGGAGTGACAGGTCAAGATGCACTGAATTCATGAACTGCTCCGTTGAATGGCAACTCCTTTGTACAACTATTTAAAGAAAATAAAAATATTCAGAAAAGGGTAGGTTTGGAACAAGTGCCAGTTTTTATGTGATTTAGAACCTAAAAGGAAGTCAATAAATTCTCGGATGACAGGAGCATGGAAGATGTCAACACATACACAAAAAATTACAATACACTGTGGAGTTGGCCATAGTAGAGACTCAGCTAGAACATAAATAAGAAGCAACCTGCTCAGCCTAGAGTAGGCAGAGGGTGGGGATGGGAAGAGCACTGAACTTAACCAACTTTGAATAATCTCTCTTTATAGGTTCCTCCACCTTGCAAATCAGCAGATACCACATCTTATTAAATTTCCAGTAAATTTATCTTCCATTCTTACTATCACGGACTGGATCAGTTCTTATTTCTCCGTAATCACTGCTATCCATCACCTGGTCTTTTCTTTTCTCTCCACACCCAATTTTGATAGTCATGTATGGACACGTGGATCTTCACCCTGTTATTCTCCAGTCCTCATGTCAATCTTGAATCCCAGACCCACGTATCTATCTGCAGTTGTTCCTGGAGACTCAGAGCATCTGAAGGAGGGAAGGTGAACCTTTCTGACTTGCTATGCTGCCATTTCAAGCTGACTGCCCAGGACAACAGAAGACTGTGAGTAATATAAGGACACTGAGGTATAGATGGGTGAGAAGGGCTACACAAGGCCTTCAGTGGCCAAACAAACCTCTTCCCTTTACGCAATACCAGCAAGCTTTCCCACCTATACCTCAAGGTCCATGCTGCTTTCCCGTTGTGTCCTGCTATGTTATCTTCATGGCCTGCTCCGATCCTTAGTTTCTTTACTCTGATGAAGTCTTGGTGGGATAGAGCAGAAACTAGGAAATTTTCTCCACCCTAGGGTCAGGATCATGGTTTGGCCTTGTCAGAAATCTAAAATTTATCTCTGCCCCAATGATAATGGGACCTGAAGACCTCTGGGAAGTTTCTATGAGATTAATGAATAGGCAGAATGTCAATAAGTTAATAAATTATTGAACTATCCATATTAGTCCAACTAGAGATTTCTACACAGGAAGTGAAGTTATTCTTAGAGGGTTGTTGAGCTGGCTTGTTAAGTTACAAACAGCATCCTTTGCTTATTTTCTGCTATTGTGGTACCAGAGCTTAACCGCCATTGTATGCAAACCCCCATTTATTATGGCAAACTGATTCAGAAATGCTAAGTAGTTTGCTAACTCACCTAACTAGTAAGAGATAGAGCTAAGCATTAAGGGCATCAGCACCATTGACTTTCATTGAACCACCGATGGACAGAAAATGCATGGCGTTGCTATAGAAAAAAGAGTGCCAAGCCTTTTGTCTAAGTCAAGTTGATATTTAACATAATACCCATGACAGTGCTGGGAAATGTTATTGCAGCTATATAGATGGAAGGATTATTTGTGAAAACTCTCTTCCCCTGATGAGTCTTTTATCATCAGGGCTTGATATAAAATGCACTAGGTGCGAGTTACTTTTTAGAGGACTCCTCTTGTAAATCAAGAAAATGATTTTCATTTCTGGAAATGCATAATCAGCTCTGATTTATGTACAACATAGTAAATCGGCTTTAGTCAGAAACATATTGTCTTGGGGCTAGGTAGACAGACCTCAGGCTCCAATATTGGATCAACATCAGCCTAGGTGACTTAGACACATGAGTCACCTGGTCTCAGTCATCTTTATCTGCAAAGTAGCTACAATAATCTCTTTCTTACTGGACATTTTAAGGGAAGATGGAGGAATGAGTGCAACGTGCTTATCATGAATCCTATATATGGTAAGTATAACTTCTTAAATAATTTTGGAAGGGAAGGGATCAAATTGGCTACTACTTCATCTGTTCAAGTTACCTATGCCATTATCACCACCACTATCATCATCATCATCATCATCATCATCATCATCATCATCATCATCATCATCATCATCATCATTTTTATTCAGTTATTCAAGTGAGTGACTCAATTTGTTTTGATGGTGATGTTTATAACCCAGCTATTCAATTTTCTGTCTCATTTAATTCACTCACCATAATAAAACCCTAAGCCTAAGGTTGACTTTGGTGGTAGCCACACCCCGAAGGAGTAGAATCCTGACTAGGGTGCTTACATGATTTTTCCTTTTTATCAGCATTCTTTATCTTTGAGGCACACATATACCAGACTCACTGTGATGGAAATCAACATTTCTTTGTACCTAAGGGGTATCATTCTTTCCTTCATGGCCCAAGTAGGCAGGTGGCTATTTCGAAGGTTAATATGGAGCCCATCTGGGACCACACAATCCCAAACCTTAGGAGTAGCTGATATTTAGATGCTGTGAGCATCATCGGGCCTTGCCTGACAGGAGGTTGGGCTAGAAAGGCTGAAATAGGCCAAGTGATATGGGAGGCAGATAAGGCCTTGGCTTCATCACAGCTTCAGCTCCCCAAGGATTCTGGGGAAGAACGTCAACCAAACTTCTCACTGTCTTAAATGATATTCATGTCAACTGGCAGGCATAGCTTTTGGCATAATATTCCTGGAGCTGGACAACTATTTTCCTTAGCCACAGATCAGTCAAAAGCCACTGGGAAGTGTGACATGAGGCAAGCCTACCTGGACTTTATTTTAGCTTCGTGACTGTAAGCAAGTCATTTAATCTTCTTAAAATCATAGCACAAGTTTCATGTATATTATGTGAATATTCACCTGTAAGGGTCCATAGAGTTCTGGGAGGAGAACTCATCATTTGTTATCAACCGACATCAGTTCCTTCTCCCTCTCAATAAGAATGTAGATAAAAAAGGGAGGGGATTTGTGATGGTAATCCTAGCTACTCAGAAGGCTGAGATCTGAGGATAGTGGTTCATAGGCAGTCTTGGCAGGAAAGTCCAGGAGTCTCCAATTAACTGCCAGGAAATGGGAAGTGGCACTGTGGCTCCAATGGTAGAGAGCTAGCCTTGAGCAAAGAAAAGCTCAAGGACAGAGCCCAGACCCTGAGTTCAAGTCATACAACTGACAAAAAAAATTAACAACAACAAAAACTCACAAAAAGCCAGAATTGGAGTCATGACTCAAGTGGTAGAGGGCTAGCCTTGAGCAAAATTGCTCAGGGATGCTCAAAATTGCCTCGTCTGGAGTTGAAGCCCCAGGACTGACACACAAAAAAGGTGTGTATATGGGGTAGGGTAGAGAATAAGAAGATGCTTCTGAAAGGACTTTGTAAATGTTAATGGGAAGAGAAGGAACACTTAATTACCCAAACTGTGTGTCTCTCAGACACCATGCCAAGCCTTTGACAGATGTTATTTTATGCCATTCTCAGAGTGACTTTGGAGGGAAGATGTCATCTAATGTCCTTGTAAAACTTTGAGGTAAATTATATACAACACAGAATTTACCACTGTTAGCCGTTTTCAAGTGCACAATTCAATGGCATTAAGTACACTCAGTACAGAGCTGGCTGTGCTATGGTCACCACCATCCCTGTACAGAATACTTCCAGCATGCAGAGCTGCAACTCTGAATCCATTAGACAATTAAATCTCCATTCCTCCTCCCCCAGTCCCTGGCAACCACTGCTCTACTTTCTGACTCTAAAGATTTGACTACAACTGGGATGTCTTTTTATGACTGGCTTACTTCACTTCCGTAATGTCTTCAGGGCTCCTCCATTTTAGAGTCTGTATCATTTTTTTTTGTAGGGGGGTACTAGTCCTAGGTCTTGAAATCAGTGCCTGGGCCCTGTCCTTCAACATGTTTTTGCTCAAGGCTAGTACACTACCACTTGAGCCAAAGTTCCAATTCTGGCTTTTTATTAGTGATAAGAGCCTCACAGATTTTTCTGCCCAGGTTGGCTTCAAACTGTGATCCTTAGATTTCAATCTCCTGAATAAATAGGTGTGAGCCACCAGAGCCTGAGCAGAACTTCCATTTTTAAGGATGAATAATAGTCTGTAGAATATACTACATTTGGACATTTGGGTTACTTCTACCTTTGGCTATTGTGAATAGTGATAACTAGTGTGCAGATCTCTCTTTAAGATCTACTTTCACTTCTTTTGTATGTGGAATTTGCTGGGTCATATGGTAATTGTGTCTTGAATTACTGAAAGAATTGCCATACTGTTTCCAACAACAGTAGCACCATTTTACCTAGTCATTTTCTAACAATGGTAAAATTAGGATTCAGAGGCTAAGAAGTAGGGTTGAGGCCATAGAGTATAGAAGGTTATCATCAGACACCCTCTGTATCTTAAGCAAAAGCTCCCAAATCTGAGCCTCCACAGGGATCATCAGCACCACCCAACACACTGATCCAATACGCAGATTCCTAAATATCAGGTCTAGAAAAACAGAATCCAGAAGAATTCTGCTCCCTGAGTCTATGTTTACATAATAACAAAACCCAAGAAGCAAACCAGCTAGCCCATCCCCAGGTATTTCTGGTGGGCATTCAGGTTTGATATTAATTATTTACTTTTGTGATAAAACTCTTCGTTGTTGTCCAGGTTGTTATCAAATTGGTGTCACCATCAATCCATACCAGATCAGCTTACTGGCTTAACAAGAAAGCAGTGAGAATGGAAGAGTTACCAGGGAAGTCTCAACGCTCTGTCTCTGCTCTCGAGCAATTGCTGGCTTTCAAAGGGTGACACATTCAGTATTCTAATCAACAAGGCATCAGCCAGGCGCCTGCCCAGACCTCTCAGATTTCTGAGTAACACTCATTAAGCAGCTCAAGCCAAAGTATTCTTAAGTAAGTATGCACAGAGGCAAGCTGTTGGCATTTTAATCTCATTAGTGAGTTGAAGTTCTAAGAGGCAGTAGCCACAGCAGTCTCCTTGCTCTATGGGGTGAGATTCTTCACACCCTCAGAATAGCTGTGCAACCCTTGGCCATCTCCTACTCATCCTCTCCAGATCTTCTTCCTCTGTTGGGTCTGGAGCAAAGATTGTGAAACTAGAGCTTAATGATTTCCAAGGTAGTGGCTGGATAACTAGCTCAGGTAACCAGGCTGCCTGGATCCCAGAACAGACACCAAATTATCTCTTCTAGCCTGACATGTTCACTGGAACCAGGCCACAAGCACTACTCTCTGAATTCAACTGTCTGAGGCCCCTCCTTCCCCAATATCCTTGATAAAAGCCAGATGAGGCTTTAGAGCCTTGGGAAAGAAGCATTCATAGGCAATCTTCTCAGCACAAAGCCTGTATTATTGGAAGAGGAAGGCATGGGAGAGGCCAAGGGAGTGCTTATCTATTGTCAACCACCACAGCTGAAATGACTCTAGTGAAAAATGACCTTATACCCTAGCAAATAGGGGAATATGCAAACTATGACCATCTATTTCCCCACAAGAGAAATAGCTGAGGACTTCTCTGTAAATGCTCATATGCACAACTAACATTTTTACACACGAATTAGTCTGTGAAAACTAATCCAGGTAGCAAATCCATCCATCCATCTACCCATCCATCCATGCAGTCACTTATTGTATGCAAACTTTAACTTAGTACCTATCATGCCTAGGAACTAAGCTAAAAGAAACAACAATAATAGAAATCAGAGCATTCTAAGTGGCAGACACATCTTTACCTGTATGATTTGGGAACCTGTATGCTTTCTCACCAAATATAGTCTCTATATAATAAAGTCAGTATCTTGCGTAAGTAACAGCTGTTGTGATGAGTAGTGTATTGACTTAAAACATTACTGACTCCATACAACTTTCTATCTTTCTATATTTTCTCAGCCAAGGAAAGCAAGAGGAATAAACACTAACCACTGGGAGATTTTGGATATGCTCAAGGAAAACCAAAGTAGACTAACACTGGACAGGTTCATGATACCTTGTTATGTGTCAGGCATTACTTGAATGTGCTCATTGCCAATCCTCAACAAATCTTCAAGATAGTCATTACTACCATGTCCTTTTGCTGATGGTAACTCTGAAGCATGCAGTGCTTATATAACTTGCCCAAGTGTCCCATTAGCAAGGGCAGAGCTGGGATTTAAATTCAGGAAGTACAGCTCTAGTCAGAGCTTTTACAGTCTTTGTCATGATGGACATGAGCAGATTGTCCCAAACACCATATTTTAAAGATGAAGAGACAGACTTAGAGAGACCTTAACAAGTCCAGAATCACATAGTAAGTTCTTTAGGTAGTTGGGTCAAGAACTTTGCTTTCCTGTCTTTCATTCTAGTTGGATGGTTGTTACAATAAGTCAGACTTTCACCTAGTTAAAACATCCTGGGCTAGGGACAAAGGAAAGGCTAAGGGAGACTGAAGTTCAAGGTAAAACAGACGGCCTTGGGAGCATAGTTCTTTTCCTGAATTGTTACTTCAGCTAGGATTCCCCTTGGAGATTTTTTCCAACACTTGAAGACCCAAAATTGATTGACAGGATTGGGACTCAGAGCAAGCACCTCATGGGGTTTCATTTCTGACACAGAGGATCCCTTGAAGCAGTCTAGCCTTTCCCTGGTCTGCACAAGTCTTGCGTCCCTAATTAGCATCTCATGGTTGCACTGCCAGGAAACTGGGAAAAATGAAGGCCCCGTTCATCTGAGCAAGTGATGCCCAATTAATCCCTAGTGTCTCTGGCCCTTATTGCTGTGCCAGGCTGTAAGGTTGGCTCCAGAGTCTCTGCATGTGGGAGGACAGGTCTTTGGGAGGGAGCAGATGGCACTGGGAAGAGTCTGGATCCTGAAAACTCTGGACCCACTACACACATGGATAGGTTTCATTACTATTCTGAAATCAACTTCTAAATCTCTGAAACAAGGATAATACCTTCCTTGTTTATAATGGAACATATGTGAAACACTTGGTTTTACTCTGAAAAAATAAGTTAATAACAGGTCTATGTTGTCTAAGCATTTTATCATAGAATCACATTTTATTTCCCATAAAGAAAAATCTCAAAGTTCTAATGTCTGAGAAAGATCAAGCGCAACCGCTGGGCTGACCAGAGATTGACTTTCTCAGAGATTTGCCTTTTCTTTTCTTTTTTTCCTTTTCCTCCTTCAGTGGACTTTAAGGTTCCTCTGGAAGGAATTCAGTTTGACCAAAGGATCATCAGTAATTAATGAGAAGAAAGGAAATAAAGCAGAAAGGAAAACAGGGAAGAAGAGAAGGAAAAATATACTCGTGTTGTCATCTCTGGGAGGGAAGTGGTATTTTTTCATTTGTTCTGCAGTGACTAAGCTGGTGCATACTTCACGGGTCAGAGCTGACAGCTAATTGAAAGGTTGAAAGGCATTTTTAAAAAGGGCTGTGTGTTGGGCTGGGAAGGTGGCTCAGTGATAGAGCACTTGCCTTGCATGCATGAGGCCCTGGGTTCTATTCCTCAGCACCACATAAGCAGAAAAAAATAAAAAAGCTGGAAGTGGTGCTATGGCTCAAGTGGTAGAGCACTAGCCTTGAGTTGAAGAGCTGAGGGACAGCACCCAGGCCCAGAGTTCAGGCCCAGAGTTCAGGCCCTACAACTGGACAAAAAAAAAAAAAAAAGGGATGTGTGTCCTCGTGGGAGTCCAAAGCAGGGGTTCTGATTTAGTTCCGCAGTCAAGAAAGGTGGGATTGGAAGGTAAAATGAGAGAAGATAGCTGCTTGGACCACACTGGTGATGTCAAGCTAGAGGAAGGGAGGGACTCAAGACATTTTGGAGATGGTGTCACAGACCTTAGTGACTCATAGGATGTGAGATTTTTGACAGTGAAGGTGGATACCTGCGTTTTTGCCTGTAAACCAGGTGTGTAAAGAACAAGCATCCCCTAGCTGGGGGATCAGACCCAACAAGCTTCAACCTGCACCTTGTGCCCACAGCACACATACCTATCCATCTTCCCAGGGAGAGCAGGGCAGGGGGGCAGATGGTTCCCACCACATCCTGTGAGAAGTAGGAAGGTCAGAAGAGCTTGCACAGAGGTCTACAGGCAGAAAGATGGCTGGAAAGCAGGAAACTGCTTGTGGTGAATTAATAATAGATGAACTAGAGACCCTCTGAACTACCTACTTGCTGGCTGCGGGAGCACTAATAACCAAGAATGGAACCTGAGCCTCCATCTCCCTCTGCCCTGTCTACTGACAACAAAGTAACAGCATCCTGGTCCTTCCTGATCCTGATCCTGATGCCGGTGGAGGGAAACAGATTTGCAGGTGACTTGCTCAGGAATCAGATCATCTTTAGGCTGGGAGAGCATTCAGGCAAAGGCCTTGGGGCAGCCTTTGGAGGATGGCTAGAAAGTCAGCACTGATTCTACCTACAGTGGGCCAGGTCTGCTTTTGAGAAACAGAGGAACACATTCCCTTCCTGCACTAAGGGGCTAGGAACTAATTTTGAGTTAAGAGATCCTATATGTTTAGTGCTGTGTGGGTCATGGTCAGCGAACTGGCAAACGACTCATTGAGGACAGTTTCAAGTCATGTGCAGGGTGCCAAGAAAGCCTTTGAAAACTGTGTATAACGTTTCACTCTTTTGGGAAGCTAGGCCTGGCAGGCCGGGCTGCCTCTCACCTTGCTTCTTGCCTGCCCCCATACTCCAACTCTACAGACGAGGCCTGCTGAATGGACTGACAATGCTGGAACAAAAGAAAAGCTCAAAGCCAGGACAGAAGTGTGTGTTGTGAGATCTTAGTCTCCCAATGTGTTTTCTTCACAGTTTCCCAACTTCCACAACCATTCTACAGCTTTGGCTTGGCAGTGGCTATACACAAATGGAAAAGGTAATTGTGTGCAATCATGTTTCCTGAGCTTGGAGGGAAGGAGAGTTAGACAAGAGTCAAGAAGAAAGGGAAGGAAGGGAGTTGCAGAGCTACAGCCAGATCACTGCAGAGGTAGCTGGGCCTCTGGTTCTGTTGCCTGTGGGCAGAAAAGCAGTTGCTCCCTGTGTGCAAGGCTGCCTCCCAGAGACTAAAGAGCCAGACAGAGTCCATTCATTCAAACACACCCTTCTACCCATTCCTGCTAGTAGTGAAAACTGGAGACAACCTATATAGCAGGATACCAAGAAGCTTCTCTCTAACTCTGTGTTGTCCTAGCACTGCTCTTAATTCTTTCCTCTATGTAGGTAGGTTCTTTTTGGTCAGTTGTGGGGTTTGAACTCAGGGTCTGGGCACTGTCCCTGAGCTTCTTTTGCTCAAGGTTAGCGCTCTACCACTTGGAGCCACAGTGCCACTTCTGGGTTTTTCTGTGTAGGTGGTACTGAGGAATCAAACTCAGGGCTTCATGCATGCCAGGCAAGCACTTTACCACTAGGCTACATTCCCAGCCTCTCTACTTCCAGTTTCTGAGTGGTTAATTGGAGGTAAGAATCTCATGGGGACTTTTCTGCCTGGGCTGGCTTTGACACACGATCCTCAGATCTCAGCCTCCTGAGTGAGTAGCTGGGATTACTGGCGTGAGCCACCAGCACCCGCTTCTTCCTCTCTGAAAGTCTCAAGTTCCTCACCTGAAAATGAGAGTGAAGTCAATCAGCAGCTGGCTCTTATTTTCTGCCTTGACTCATGGTAAGAGATTCATTCCTTTGACACTCTGACCTGGCATGTGCACCCGTATGCACGTGTGAGGGACATGCCACCTAACCATGCTAACCTTTGCAACCCGCAATCCGTTCTCCTTTATTACCTTCCGTGATTATAGACTTTTATTAAGGCAGGGCTTAAAGAAGCACATAGAAAGTGCCTATCATTACTGAACAGCCTAGTATGTTTTCACAAGTTGAAAACACCTATCCGGCCAGCCTCAGATCATAAGATGGAATGACCCTAGAACCTTGGATGCCCCTTCTTGCTCTCCTCCCCCTTACCAGTGCCTCCCCTAATGATAGCCACTACCCAGACTTACAACAGCATAGATTTGTGTTGCCTGGTTTTGTCTTTGGTACAATATAGTGGTTCTTTCAGCTGTGTGCTAGAAGAGCATCAATGATGCTCTGTATCCATTTCCACTGTGTGAACATACTGCACATAGGAGGGTCGCCACTTCTGGCCCTGTGTTTGGGCACCTATGTCTGTATCTCATTGTGTACGTGGTGAAGTGGAATCACTGGACTAGGCACTGGCAAGTAGTTCTCAAGTTATTATACCAGATTCCTCTAGGCAGCAGTGTGTGGGAAGGTTCTGGTGGCTCCACACTTGGGAAAACATGACTAAGGTTTGCTTTAGCGCCTCTGAATGGATACATAGTGGCATTTCATTGTAGTTTTAATTTGTGATTTCCTGAAGAGTATTGATGGTTTTATATGCTTATTAGCTCGTTTGAAATCCACTTTCATGAAGTATTCTTTTGGTTGGGTTTGATTCTTTTACCCATTCTTCTCTGAGGTAGTTTGTCTTTATTCATTTGTAGGGGCTCTTCGTGTTCTTATTATTTGTACTTTGGAAAAGAAAGCTCTGTTAAATTCATACAATGCAAACATCCTCACCTACTCTACAGGTTACTGGGTCACAGTTTCACTTTAATAAATGATGATCTTGGACCAACAAATTATCTTCCTGTCCTGCTTCTGATGTATCATAACCTGCAGTTTGCAAAGACCACAGTACACAATTTCACAGTATTCCCTAGGCTTGGATAGGCCTGGGAGGCACAGGAGTACTATGGATGGAGTAGATGGGAGCTGCATCTCTGTGGTTACCGTCAGTAGATATCTGAGGAGCTAAAGCCTAGGCTGTGAGGTATATTTAATTAAATGACAACTATTTCCAATCTCCATATTCACTACTTGTTGGCCCCACAACTTTCTTGAAGGGGATTTAGAAGAATAACCGAAGCATGGGAAAACTCCTGGAAAGAGTAGTTTTAGCAGAAGTAGAGGGTATGTTCATGTAGGGAGCCAGGGTAAACGCCATTACAAGATGGCGCCCACTCCCTTGCAGCTTTGAGGTAACCACTCCATTTCAGGCAGTGCTTGGCGGGACGGTGGGTCCTGGGCTTTGCGCATGCGCGAGCCACGTAGAGTCCCCAGCCAATCCCGTGGCACCTGGTGACGGTGAAAGGCAGACGACCAATGATAGAAAGACCCGTGTTCCTATTCCCTATATAAGCGGCCATGTTTCGGGTGCACGCTCTCTTGCGCTCAAGCTCTCCCATCAACTAAAAGGCTCTCCAATAAAGCGTGATCTGAGAAGACTCCTGGTGTGGTGTTCGTTCTTCCTCGCTGGTCGAGAAGGCGCGCGCCGCATGTTCATACTGATTTTCTATCCACCAATGTACCAGGACTTTGGGGGATGGTCTTGAAGAACTTAAGTATCTCTAAAGGTTCTGTGTGTGTGTGTGTGTGTGTGTGTGTGTGTGTGTGTGTGTGTGTGTGTGTGTGTGTGTGTGTGTGTGTGTGTGTGTGTGTGTCTATTCTGGGACTTGAATTCAGGGGCTAAGTGCTGTCCTTAAGCTTTTGTGCTCAGGACTAAGTGTTATACCATTTACGCCACAGTTCTACTTCTGGCTTTTTTATGGTTAATTGGAGATAAGAGTCTCACAGACTTTGCTGCCTGAGCTGGCTTCAAACTATGATCCTTAGATCTCAGCCTCCTGAGTAGCTAGGATTACAGGCATGAGATACAAGTGCCTAGCCATTCTAGAGGTTCTTTTCATCCATCAGATTAAGGCACAGTCTCTGTACTGATATTGACTTTTGGAGAAGGTCTCTCCCTTTCTCAGTGTGAAGAGTAATTCCTGTAGCAGTGGTACTTGGAAGAAACCATGCTGAAAATGAACTGTATAACTTGTGGGTGGGGACGGGAGGGAAAAACTGGGAGAGAACAAAAGAAGCGGTGGCATTATCTAAAAAGAAATGTAGGGCTGGGAAGGTGGCTCAGTGGTAGAGTGCTTGCCTTGCATGCCTGAGGTCCTGGGTTCGATTCCTCAGCACCACATAAACAGAAAAAGCCGGAAGTGGCGCTGTGGCTCAAGCGGTAGAGCGCTAGCCTTGAGCTGAAGAGCTGAGGGACAGCGCCCAGGCCCAGAGCTCAGGCCCACGACCGGCATAAAAAAAAAAAAAAGAAATGTAAAAACAAATCGTTTAACTAGGGATACAGGTGGACCCATTGCAACAATGAGATGTACAAGTCATTATGTCGAAAAACAAACTTAACAACTTTACAACTTTGGTGAGGGGTGGGGGGAGAACCGGGTGGGGGGAGGGTAGGAGTATGGGAAGGGATGGGAAGGGGAAACAACCAGGAGGCAACAATGCTTGATAAGAAATGTACTCATTATCTTGCCCATGTAATTTTAACTCCTCTGTACGGCATTCTCACAATTTAAGAAAATGGATGTAAAAAAAAAATGTACTCATTACCTGGCTTATGAAATGGTAACCTATCTATAGATCACGTTTATAATAACAGTAAATATCTTTTTTATTTATTAAAGAGTAATTCCATGAAGGATCCTGTCATTTCTTCAGAGTACCCCTCCATAGGGTTGCACAGCTAGTTAGTTGACACAGCTAGTCATGCTTGCCTGACATTATGGCCTCGGTTATCATCCTGTGTTACACTCCTAGGGGGAGCCAGTCTCTGTGTCATGAATGACCTTACCCAAAGGGCTGAAGGCTTATTTATGCACAGACACACAGGTGTGCATTCACGCAAGGCATGTATATGCACACATAGATATATATACAAATACATATGACTTTTACCAAAAGAAATCTCTGGGTTCATCTACATTGAATCACTACAAATTCTCCAGACATTTAGCATCTCCAGACTTCCAAAGTACTAACACAGCTCATAACAATGTGTAAATATTACAGATAGTACATCAGTTTACAAATTTTGTTCACATTGAGTCTTTTATTTGATGTTCTCAACCAGATTTCTAAACAGTAGTATGTGATGAATTCTCAAGGGCCATAGGCCATGGGTCCAGAAAGCTTTCTCCAGGGATGGCAGACCTTACCAGGACTAGAGATGTGATAATGGCAAGCGCAGGATGGAATTTATGTGGGGTTTTCAAAACCAATCCTTCCTTGTCAGATGTTAAGATATTGAACTTTAACCTCATGCACTCTCTGGAATTGGAGTAAGAGTTTATGGAATGTGGAGATATCTCCACTGTGCCTAGTATGCATGCCTACATCTTCTCTTTTCCCTTGCTGGCATCATTAGCACCATCTGTTGTCCTGTCTTCTAGCAAAAGGTAATTCATTCCATCAATCTTATAACAATCCGAGAGACTGCCATTTATTGACCATTACCTGTGTACCAGACACTAAGGGCTGTGTGTCCATTACCCCAGCACATTGTCCTATACCTCATTCACAACACGTATTAACCTCATTTCCCATGTGAAGGGATAGCTACCATGAGATATGACAATTGACAGCGTCTGGCCATCTAGTTAGCAAGCAATAGAATAGAGGATGGACCTCTGATCCTGGCTCAGTATAGTGCATCAGACTACAAGAAGCAGCAATTTTCTTCTCATGAGTCAGCACAACTGTCCTCACAGAGGGAAAAGGCACCTTTGGGGTCATCTTGTCCTGCCTCCTTCATGTTCTCTGAGCTGAGAATAACCACAAGGTCTTACTAAGAACATAGTAAGGACAGACCCTGGGATTGGACTCCAGCTGCTTCTCCACTGCCTTTCTTCCACTGGGAGTACCCTGGCCATATGCCACCTGTTAGGATGCATCACAATCATCCCAGGAGATCACATGGAGGCAGGCACACACAAGAGAAAGATTATTCTAAGGTTTATTAGAGGGGCCATATCTCCCCCAGGAGAGGGAGCAATATGGCACCTGCCCCTATCTAGCTCTGGGGCTAGTGGCATGTGCAGGTAGGTCTAGGAGGAGAGTGGGAATGGCCAGCTATATGGCAGGGAGGAGCTCAGGTCTGGGAGGAGCTGAGGACCAGAGGTGGGGATAATACAAACACCACCTCCTTAAAAGTTGGCCAAGACAAGAGCTGCTCTGGACGGGAAACTATGACTTGTTAGAGAAAGAAGGGATGAGGATAAAGGATAGATTTCACGGAGGGACATGATCTTGATGGCCAATCCTGTCTAGGACTGTCTGGCAGAGAAGAAATTGGCTTGACAGGATGAGCCAAGAAGTGGATTTCAAGTTCATTCTCAAATTCCTGAATGTAGAAAGACATCAACTTTTCTACCTGTCCCTGGAGATTTGCAAGCCCAGACCCACCATCTAGAAGGACACAGGCTCAGCTTCCCACCCTCTGAGAGGGATTGATCTATGACTCCCAAACCCTCTCCACGTTAACATGCCACTAGCCTTGGAAATGTATAAAAATCATTAGAGCAGCAATTCTATACTCCTCGCTCATTGTTCTTAGGGAAAAAAACAGCCTTTATTATAAAATAAATGGAGTTAAAAGTCTATTAGTGCATATTTAAGAGGTAGAGGGGGAAAAAAGAGAACCCGTAACATTAACTTAAATCATGAATACTCTCTGAAGTAAAAAAAAGCAACTCACTTTTCTTTAAATCTTCTTAAAAGGGTCTAAGAATAGTCCTTCAAATAATCCTTGAAGTATGCAATTTTAATTTGGACACATGGTAATTTCAGTCTACCTGTTGGAAGAGACAAGAGAGAAATCAGTCATTTTTTGATGAGGATTGCTATTCTGACAAGCAGCAGAGAAAAATTCCAGCAGCTTGGGGGTGGGGCTGAACTGGGGGTGGGGTTGAAATGGGGGCTGGGCAGTAGGAGCTGCAGCATTAGCTTTGCACCAGGCTGAAGGACAGATTTGGAACACTCATAAGAGGCAAAAAGGGAGATTTAGAATAAATGCTCAACACATACTCAATGAACAAGATAAAAAAATAAATGTGAGATTGAGGGTATTTTTATTGTAGCTTTGTTTTGTTCAAGCTCTGGTTTGGAGGCTTGAATTCAGGGAGGGCCTGGGTGCTGCCACTGAGATTTTCTTGCTCAAGGCTAGTGCTCTACCACTTGAGACACAGCTTCACTTCCAGTAGTTGTGGTTTGATTGTTAATTGGAGATCCAAGTCTCAGACTTTCCTGCCTGGGCTGGCTTTAAACCACAATTCTCAGATCTCAGCCTCCTGAGTAGCTAGGATTATAGGCGTGAGCCACTGTCACCTCTGATTCAGGGAGGGACCTTGTCTACTTGATGGGCCTTAAGCTTGCTAGATGGGTGCCCAATCATTGAGCCATGACACCCACTGTTTTGCACGGGTTATTTTTAAGATAGAGTCTTGCTTTCTAGGTTTGTGTCTGGTCTGTGATCGTTCTCATTTTTGTTTCCTGCTATAGCTGAGTTGACAGAAACATGCTTCTATGCCTAGATTCTTCCACTGAGATGGAGTCTTGAAGGCTTAGGACTACGCTGGCCTAGCACCATTTCCCAATCTCAACCTTTCTGTAACAAGGTCAATAGGTCTGCCTAGCTATTGGCTGAGAAGGTCTCCTGAACATTTTTGCCTGGTGTTGGCCTCAAATCATGATCCTCACAATCTCAGCCTCCCAAGTAGCTAAGATTACAGACATAAGCCATTGGGGCCTAACTTGATTTTTTGTCTCTTAATAATAAATGGAGCCAGACACCAGTGGCTCACACCTATAATCCTAGCTACTCTGGAGGCTGAGATCTGAGGACTGCAATTCAAAGCCAGCCTGGGCAGGAAAATCTGTGAGATTCTTATCTCCAATTAACTACCAAACACATAAACAAATCAAACCAAAACAAAGAAAACACTGGAAGTGGAGCAGTGACTCAAGTGATAGCCTTGAACCTAAAAGCAGGGACAGTGCTCAGGCTAAGTTCCAGTCCCAGGACAGACACAATAAATAAATAAATAAATAAATAAATAAATAAATAAATAAATAAATAAATAAATAAATAAATATCATAAATGGAATTTCCAGTCAGTGGTCACAATATGGAATATATCACACTGACAGGGAGTTAGTGTGGTGAAATGAGAGCGAGCTTTGGAGCTAGCTGTATACTACTTACAATTGCACAGCTCTGATCTGGCTTATGTATTTATGCTCACTGTTGTTCTTAAATTGGATACTTAGTCCATTCATTAGTTTGCAGCCCTTCTCTTTTTCTAATATAAGCACTGAAGGTCATAAATTTTCTAAGTGCTGTCTTGGCTGCATTCCATATTTTTTGACATTTAATATGTCTTTCATTATTCATTTATAAGTATTTATAATTTCTATTATCGCTTCTTTGTGACCCATGAGTGAATTAGGAGTGTTCTTGTAAATATCTTTCAATATAGGGTTTTCTTTCTAGTTTTTGTTTTTACAAAACTCATCTTTCTGTTATCGATTTCTAGCTTAATTGCATTGTGGTAGGAGATTGTGGTCTGGAGGATTTGGATTCCTTGAAATTTATTGGGACATGTTTTATGACCTAAGATGTAGTCAATTTCTGTGAATGTTTCCAGCACACTCTCTGGCTGGTGGGCGTGATCTTGGGCTACTTTCTCCGAAACCTCTCTGCCTCTCCATTTCACTTATATTTGAGCAATACAAGTTAGTTCCCCCTCCCCCTGACAATTATACTTACTGACATAAAGACTGTCCTGACAGAAACAGAGAATGAACCCTAAAGACTAGTGCCAAAGCAGACTGTACCTTGCTTGTAGTAATGCTTATTATAATATCCTTCATTCATAAGGCATCCTGAAATTTCCAGATGATTACCTGTCATTTAGTGTTAAGTATGTGTAGCATCACTACCAAGAAGTGACATTTACTAGACATACCCTGAAAGTACAGTTATCTACTCTGCCCTCAGCACCAGAACCTCAGGACCCTTCCCCTCCCTGACTCCTTGCTTTCCTCTTACTGTCCTTGAGACACATTCTCCCTATTACCTATAATGCTGCCATCATTTCTTACTTTATTCCAAGATTACTACATTTCTACCATTTTTAAGAGACAACCAAAGGAGGTAAGTTCAGATGAAATCTCCAAAATGAGTCTGGAGGTAGGGAGGTGGTGAATGCCAGGGAACTTACTTTGAAGGGAGCTCATGGGCGTGGTTACCACATGGTAAGGGGTGTGGTTTTAAAAAGCTTGACAAACACTGTGATATCTGAGCTCCAATATCCTTCATCTTATAAATGTCCTTCCTATGACCTTTGTCCCCACCACATCCAAAGTTCTCCTCTCCTCAGAGTTTTCCTCAAAGAACCATCTATACCACTATTCCTTCTAAATCACTGTCGTATGGGCTTTACCTCTCCCCACCCCCCTGAATGCCTCCTATAAATTGATAAAGATGATGTCACTGCAGACTTTGTACCACCAACCCCTCCTGACTCTTTTCCTTTGCCTACAAAGACTTTTCCTGTCTCATCCTTAAATTCTGTGGTCTGACTGGACATTTCCACAAGTTAATTCAAATTGTATCAATAGAATAATAACCCTAAACTGCAACTTATTAAGTGCATGCTAATTGCGGTGTCAAAGATGATTTTATTTCTCTTAACCTTCACAATAATAACCCCAGAGGTAGGTGTCATAAACATTCCCATTTTACAGATGGGAAAGAAGAAGCTTAGGAAAATTGCAAGTACACTCAGCCATGGTGCTAGCTTCTCTCCAAATGGAGGGCATTTATCGATACGGTATGCTGAGAAAACTACTCATTGTTCAAGGCTCAGCTTACATACTGTCTTCCTATAAAGCTCCACCAGTCAGTGTTGCCACTCCCATCCTCAATATAGAAGCTTTCTAATGACACCCAGACGGCCATTCATCCATCTAGCCACATACCCATCTATCCACCCTGGAGTTGCTACACAGACACAGTAGTCTACTTGGGTTTAAATACCAGCAGCATTCACACAAAAGAACAGCTCTAAAGGAATTTTTTTTTAAATGCTCACCCTTTGGGGAAAAATACTCTGTCAAAACTGAGGAAAATGTGTTAACTATCATGGTGCTTAGAGAAGGGAGGGGCCCTGCCCGGCATCTGTGACTGTGTCAAGGTCAAGGACAGCCATCCATGTGCTTTCACTAGGACAGTTTCCAAGGTTACTAAACCAGTCTGATTTCCATTTCCCATTTCCCCACATTTTCAGATCCTATTTGCACATCAAGCCTGGCTCAAATACTTCTTCATCCTTGAAATATTCTGATTTTTCTCCCTTAAGAGGTGTGAGTGAACTAGGCCTGTACCCCAAAATATCAGTGCTAGCTCTGCTGGTACTTGGTATTTTATCATTCACAGCTACATCTGCACTTCAGAAAGATTTCCACATATTCATTTCAGGCAGTATCTCCCCTTCTACTTTCTTTGAGGCTCAAAGTTGTACTCAATTCTCCTCGTTAAACCTAGTGCCAGATGTCAATGAATGATAGTGAGACACTAGATGATGATAACCTTGTATACAAGAGGTCATCAAAAAGTCACTCATCAAGCAGCTATATTATGTAAATAGTAGGTACTAAATCACTGTATCATCTTCCATCCTCTCTCCACCCTCCAAAGAGATGATGACCAGAAGAGGGGGCCAATGTGTCCCCCAAGTACAAGGATCCAGAGGGTTTGTGCTCCATGACTGGTGTGGTGGCTTTTAATATTCAGGCTTTAGAAGTCCATGTTTAGACATAGTCTAGTTTTAAGATAGGCCAGTCCTTCAAGAACTACCAAAATCCCCTCCCTTTTACATGGGAGGACCAGAGGGCCAGAGGAGTAGTGAGTCCAAGTCACGGGGGTCAGGAAGGGCTGTGCAGATATGTTTTCCTGTCTCCTTCTAGACTTGCAAATGAAGCCTCTAGGAAACCAAGTGCTTTCTGAATCACTAAAAATAAACTCTCAGAAACTTCATCTAGATAGATCATGCTGCAATTTACAGCGTCTAGAAATTCACATGGTATAATTAGAAAACGGATTACAATAATTTATTTTTGGTTTAAAAGCTCAAATGCTCACGACCTTCCAGTGGAATGAGAAAAAAGGCTGGGAGGCAGCCACGTTCCCCTGTCCCTTTCCGTGGCATGAGGGTAATGCTGGCTGGCATCCATCTACTGATGTCTGGTGGACATCAGACACTATGAGAGGGAACTGCAACTCTGGACTCCCAGTGAAGTCTGACTTCTGGGTTAAAGCCCCTAAGAGGGTCTCCGTTCCTCCTTCTGTGACCAGGAAGATGTCCAAAATGACCCTGTCAACGCACAGAGAAACTCAAAGGTATATACCATAGAAGAGAAAAGATAGACCAGTCTTAAATTCACTAGAAAGAAGGGTGTGCAGATTTCCCCCTACAAATACTGCACACATTTTCAGGATGGCGCTCTCTTACTTGCCTTGGCACAAGAAGAGTTTGTGTGATGTTTCTGAGCATATATCCACGGATGGTACCAAGAGAGGCGCTGCCATGCAGCTAGAAGAAGATAGGGCGGAGGTCAGAGAGGATCTGTGCTCAGAAGACCTTGTTACATGAATAATGTTAGTCTTCCCAGGTCCCTTCTAAAAAAAATGTCTGTCCTGAATAAAAGTACCTCACAAAATTGTTATAAAGACTGCATGAGGAAAATGGAGGAAAGGGACTTTGAAAATGAATATTAGAGATTTTTTAACTGAGCAAATAAACTTAGTTCTTTTGGCCGAGGACTTTATCTGACCAAAGCAGTGTAGAATATTGTAGTGGTGGCTGGGGGAGCAGAAAACCTGGGAGATGTCATCTTCAGTTTCTCTGTTCAGTGTGGGGCAGGGGTAATTCTCTCCCACAGTAAGCTGGTGTCAGGAAGGAAGACTAGATGTGAATAGAAGGAAAAGCGGCCAGGAAGAAAGTAAGACCAATGCTAAGCTTCCTCCAGCTGATAACAAGGATTGGTATTTTTTTTAAGCATGTGGCATGCGCCAAGCATAGCCCTGGCCTTTCATCACTGGGCTCTTACCAAACCATGCAGTGCTAATTCACCATATTGTGCCCAGGGTGTCAATATGAAGCCTGTTGTCGCTCTAAGTCAGCCCCGTGGCTTTTGGCTTCAGTCTTAGCCTTAGCAAGTCATTCATTTGGGGGAGAACATTCTGGCCTGTTAAGTTGCAACAAGCACCCTGGACCTTTCTGCCTTGCCAGATGCGTTTCCCAATCCGAAATGGTGGGCGTGAAAAGCTATGGAGATGGTCTGAAATACAGAAGGAGTGTGTTCCTCCTCTTCACACTCCTCAGGAGCCTCAGGTTGCTCTTCAGTAATCATTAAATTTCTACTTTGTCCCCTGCTTCCTTCACTGACCTCTTCTCCCTGTCTGCCCCTAGTCCCCGAGCCTCTTCCACCCTAGTCTTCTCCTAGATCCTTCCAGGTGAAGTGTGTTGCTTGGGGAGCCCCACCCCATCTCCCTAGCTCAGCTTCACTTAGATTCACCCTGAGAAGGTTTCCTTGCTCCCCCTACCCCCACATACCACATAGTTCCTCTAGCATCTGTTCTTCAGAGCCTGTGAAATTTCATACCTATCCAAGTGATTCTTTAGTTAATGTCAATTTCTCCAGCTTAGATGTGAACATCATTCCCTGGGATTGGCCTACATTGGACCTCCAGGAGCCAGGCACCCACCCAGTGAATGCTCACCATTATCTGTCTGGTTCGCTATTCTAGAGCAGTACATGGCACCCAGTAGGTGCTCAATAAATGCTTATTGAGTACATTTTAGTCCAGGGCATCCTTCCTCTTGGATGCAGCTGGTCCAGCTTGGCCCTCTCTCCCTGGCCTCCTCAAGCTTTCTCTGGGAGCCTCTCCCTATATTACCTTGGACCCATGGCTTAAGTGAATAGCTGTCTCCCTGAAAGTCGACAGCAGCCTACAGGCAGGATTGGAAAGGAAACTGGTAGGGATCCAGAAAAGAGGAAAAGTCTGGATCAATGGCTAAGGGGAGAAGGGTCATTTAATTGAGACTGCTGGAGGCCTACTTGGGGCTTCTGCCTCTCGACTTGTTTCTGGGGCCAAGTTCTTAGCTTCAAGTCTTTTTTTTTTTTCTTTTTGGTGTAAAACAAATGGTTAACCATTAAGATGTAAAATGTAGCTGTCACAGTCCACAGAACAACAGACAAGTTAATATAGGCACTTAAGAATGCTATTTCCTCATATTAACCCCAGAGCAATGGCAGTCTATCAAGACAGACAGTGGAGGGGCCCGGAAACTGGCCGTTTTGCTCCTTTAATAACATGTGATGTTTAAACAATATTAGATCCTTGTTTCCAAGTAGAGCTTGATGGTTTGCTTTCTCCCTTCTTCCTTCCCTTCCTCCTACCCTCCTTCTTTTCTCTTTTCTCCTCTCCTTCTTCCTTCCTACTCTAAGAATACCTTGGCCTTGTTTTTCTTTCTGAAATTGGCAGATGCATATCTGGTTACATTTAGAATTCTGCTCTAGCCTTCTCACAGAGTTCCCCACCCTCCTCTTCTCCTTTCTATCTACCATCCCTCCACCTTCCAGCCACAACCCATCCTACTTAAATGTGGCCTGCCATATAACTAATCTAACTTTGAAAGTGTTTAAACCACACAGGTTGTAAGTTCTTCCCTGAAAGAGGTGAGCTTCATTCTTAGTGTCAACCTAGCTGACCTTGCCCAGCAGAAGCAAAGGGCAACTGTGCTCACTGTCCCCAAGAAAGGCCAGGTAGTGGCCAACAGGTAAGCTCCAGAGAGATGGTCCACAGCCAGCAGTATGGCTTTGCTGGGCTGTTAGCTTGGGGGAGTGACTTTATAGCTTGCCTAGTCCACAGGATTATTTGGGGTCCTCCTTGCTCAGCAAGTACCCCAGCATCTCCACAGAGCAGTCCTGTGTGTCGGACGCTATTTGCCAGTGTGCTTGTCAGCCTAGACAATCTGGTCCTTCACTCATCTCTGCCCCTGGAGAGGAAAGTGGAAGGGCAAATCATTCTGTGAAAATTTTCAGATTGACAAGACTCTCTCAGACCCCCCAGCAGGTTGTAGGTATTGTTTCCTTGGTTGCTGTCACCCTCCTCATCTTCTGAGTATTCTTTCTTATCCTTGAAGTACAAGGTCACCTTCTCCTGCAAACCTTCCTCATCTTCTGGCTGACTCAAGAACCTATTTTTCAGCCCGCCTTCCTGGCCTGAATGCCATACTGGCTTGACTGTCATCTCTGTTCAATGGTCTGCTATGTGAACACCTCCAGGTGATGTCTACTGGGAATGTCTGCCTGCATAGGGCACATGGGTACAAAGAAGAAAGAGTTGATACATTAATTAATCTATGCATCGACTCTCTGCCTGGCTCCAGAAAGAATTTAAGGAAGCACAAAGATCAAATATGCCCCTGAGGAGATCAGAGTCAGTGGAATGGCAGGCACACAATATTTTAAAAATATGACAAGGGCCAAGATAATGGAATCTGGTTGAGGGCTTGGCTGGGATGGGGCTTCTCTCTCTCTCTCTCTCTCTCTCTCTCTCTCTCTCTCTGGTCTTCCCCAAGATCAGTGGGTGTTTATTGAACAGGAAGGACTTGGAGGCACATAGTTCAGTGAAGGAAATGGAAGCTGGAGAAGTCAGAGTAAGAGGTTGTCAGCAAAGGGCAGAGTGAGAAGGTACCCACTCCAGGCAGTGACTAGGAATTATCAATCTATTTCCCCGATGACACACCCTCTCTGAGCCTTGGTTGCTTCACCTATAAAAGTAGAAGGATGAGATCTATGTATCTTTGGGCCTGGCTTACTTCACATAATATAATTTTTCCAAGTCTTTCCATTTCCTAACAAATGGGGCAATGTCATTCTTTCTGATGGAGGCATAGAATTTCATTGTGTATATATACCATATTTTCTTGATCCATTCATCTACTGAGGGGCATTTGGGTTAGTTCCATATCTTAGCTATGGTAAATAATGCTGCAATAAACATAGTCGTGCTGGTAGCTTTAGTGTGGTCTTGTTTGTGATCATTTGGGTAAATGCCCAAAAGTGGGATCGCTCAGTCATAGGGGAGCTCTATGTGGAGTCTTTTGAGGAACCTCCATACTACTTTCCAAAGTGGTTGAACAAGTTTACACTCTCACCAACAATGCAGTAGGGTTCCCTTCTGTCCACATCCCCTCCAGCATTTCCCTTATTTGCAATAAGCAGTATATGTCTGAGATAAGCAGAAAAGGTCAGATAAGTTGGTGTTAGGCGAAATGAATCCCAAGATAAGGACTCAAGTGGTTTTTCTTTCTTGCTATTGTTTCTAACTTATTTATAAGGTGATTTTTTTGTTGCTTTGTATGTCCCTCCCCCCACGGTATAACCCCTGTTTTCACTGTATTTGATATTGTTTTAATTTGGGGAGGGGAAGGGAAAAAACAAATTGTTTAAATAGGGATACAGGTGGGACCCATTGCAACAATGAAATGTACAAGATGCTATGTCAAAAAATGAACTTGACAACTTTGGCGGAGTGTGGGGGGTAGAGGGTGAGGGTGGGATGGGGTGGGGGGAGTGTAGTTGTGGAGATGGGAGGGCAGGGATGGTAAGGGAAAAACAAAGGAGGAGGCAACATTGTTTGATAGGAAATGTACTCATTACCTTGCTCATTGTAACCCCTCGTACTGTATTTTCACAATAAAAAATGATAATAATAATAATAAAGCAGAAGGATGGAGTGGACCACCTTGGAGGACTGCTCCAGCTCCAGGGTTTCATGAGACCAGGTTATAACTACAGGCTGTAACAGGATCATCAGTAATAAAATTGTCTCGTTTGGATACAAACGCACAGGTCTCTTCTCACCCAGGAGCCCTTCCTCCACTCAGTCAGTATGTGTTTGCTGTAGGTTAGCCTGGCGATCACCACTGGTCCCAGAGACCCAACTTCTCCCTGGGCCTGTTCCATGTATAGGTCTCTGTTCCCAAGGTTGTGCTCTAATACCAGCTCTGCAACTTAGAATAAACTATGACCACTTTTTTCCTTCTCTACTGCTTTGCTTTCTCTTTGATCTGAGGGCCTGGGTACTGTCCCTGGTTTTTGTGTTCAAGACTAGCCTTTTACCACTTAAGTCACAGCTCCACTTTCAGCTGTTTGGTGCATAATTAGAAAGAGAAGAGTCTTACACACTTCCCTGCCTGGGCTGTCTTTGAACTGTGATCCTCAGTCATCTCTGGCTAGGATTACAGGGATGAGTCATTGGCACCTGGCTTCTCTTTTTACATGTTTATTCAGCATATATGCACGAAGTCCCTACAACATTCCTGGTTCTGTGCCCCATGTGCCAGCTCAGTACTGGAACCCTGTCGAAATTCACTGCAACACTGCTCTAAAGGCTGCTCGTACTCAGGCTGGTGGAACTTGGGCTCTTGCTCATCAGGCAGCTTGTGCAAAGGTACATTTGGTCTATTTCCCCACAATTCTACTCATATGTGTGTCTGTCTGGAATGTTCTCTCTGCTTTCTCCAAACTTCCCCCACACCTGAAGCCCCTTCCCTGAGAGCCAACAGCACCTCCACTGGAAAATCTTCCCTGATACCAACCATGGTGATACACACCTGTAATCTTAGTGCTTGGGAGGCTGAGGAAGGAGGATTGAAAGTTTGAAGAAAGTCTGAGCTACACAGCCCTGTGACAAGAAGCAAACCTTGACTTTTCTTCTCTGGGGAATCCATGTCCTCCTGCATCCTCTGATGATCCCACTATGTTGTATTGGGTGGGTTTTATCTGCTGGCTTGTACTACTGTGGGTTCCTAAAGGCCATGGATAGTGTAATGCATCATTGCACCCCAGCAGTGGGTACTCAATGAGTATTACTGAAACCTTGGCTGAATCAGTCTGTGGTCAAAACTTCCCACCTAGGACTTTCTAACTATCCCTGGTCCAGAAAAGGGAAGAATGGTACCCATGCCAGTACTCACTCACCCAACAAAGCTAACACTCATCCTCTCCTCTGTGGCTTCCCCTTGCTCTCAGCCAGTTCCTGGTTCACACAAGTTCCAGGGACCCTGCCTGGCACACTGCACTCTTGAAGCCTGTCTAATCTCTGCTTAGGACTTTTTTGTGTAGATTTGCTGAGAATACTGCAATGGGAAGTAACATTTCTACAAATAAAAGAGAATCGCTTGAGCCTTAAGCTTTTATTTCTATACCAGATAATCTTGTTCAAGTTCTTTAAGAGAAAGAAAAGGGATTTTCCCCTACAAAGTTGGTCAAAATCCAGAAGACCACTAGGGCTTGAACTTGGCTCTCTCATGCCAGCAGCAAGGCCTGGGCAACTAATTTATTCTCTCCTCTATAGCATAAGAGTGGGGGCTGATGTGAATTGTCATTGGTAACACCACACTTCTGTTGTTGCTATGGAGTCAGATTTGAAGGTTGTGAGACTCTTGACCATAACACTGTTCTCTCAGTGGGTGATACCTTGCCTGACTAGAAGGAACTGGAATGGTGATGAAGATGAGGTTTATACTTCCAAAGCTGATTTTACACCCACCTCAGTGAAGCCTCCAACACGTAAGCTAAGCATGATACTGTCCTTATTTATTTAATATTTCTTTGGTATTCTTGGCTGAACTCAGGGCCTTGCACTTGCTAGGCTGGCATTCTATCACTTAAGCCATTTCTTCAGCCCTTTTTGTGTTGGTTATTTTTAAGACAGGGTCTCATTTTATGGCTAGGTTGGTCTTGATCACGATCTTGTTAATTATGCTTCCCCTATAGTTGGGCTAACAGGTGTGAACCACCATGCCCATTGGTCAAGATGAAGGCTTTTGACCTTGTATGTTCAAGTTGTCATTGAACCATGATTCTCTAGATTTCTACTTCCCAAGTGGATGCATGTTTGGGCCAATTGGCTCTAATATCCTTTTCTGAAAGAGAAGATAATGGAGGTTCGGAGATGTTGAATGACTTGTCCCCAAATTGCATATCCAGGAACAAGGTGGTTTTCGGAACTCATCAATTCTCTGACCCTCAATTTGGAACCAGATTGAAATAGACTCAGTCCACAGAGGAAGCCTTTGCGTGGGTCCCCAACTGAGGAAGAAATGCTTGTGTGTATGGCCACCTCTGGAGAACCATTATCATGCCCTCCCAAGTTACACCAGCATGGTGCAGGTGCTGTGTGCTCACTGCCCAACTGTATCTGCCTTCCTTATTTGAGAGAGGAGTGGGTGGGGTAGAAACCAATCATCCTTGGGCCATGGCAAGCAGAAGCCCTTGTTCTCTTTTTCTCCATCCTGTTGACCGTGGGAACCCCAGCTTCAAGACTACAGAGCTAGAAGATGGGATCAGTTTGCAACTCATCTGCAATGTGAATATTGCATGTCACATGTACCAGCTCTACTAAGTCTATTCCAAGCACAGTTTTTACGGTTCAGTTCTTCATGGGAAACTAGATCAACACCATAAGGAAAAGCAATGTGCAAGGACACCTTATTTCATTAATATTTTGTAAATAAAGAAAATAAAATTTAAAGAGAGAATAACTTGCCTCAGATATCATACTGTTTCTAAATTTATTATTACTGTGTTGTTGCCAGTACTGAGATTTGAACTCAGGGCCTGAGCTTTTTTTTTCCCCCCTTCTCAGGGCTAGCATTCGACCACTGCAGCCACAATTGCACTTCATGCTTTTTCTTTTTCTCTTCCCTTTTTTGGTGTCTAATTGGAGAAAAGAGTCACACAGTCTTTCCTGCTCAGGTTGGTTTTGAACTGAGATCCTCAGATCTTAGCCTTCTGAGTAGCTAGGATTACAGATGTAAGCCACTGGCACTTGGCTTCAAAAATAATATTTCTATGTTTGTTGCCACTCATTTTTGCCTCAGTTTCCCCATTCATGCAAATGGTAGGACTGGAGTGAGTCAGATGCTTTTAACACTCTTGATGCACTCTAACTATACTCTCTTCCCAGTCTGCCTGCTTTGAGGCCTCCATGGAAAGACTCTGCCCTGGAGCCTCTAGCTAGAACAACCTCCCGTCTGTCCATAGTTTCAGTCTTGCTGCCAAGTAACAGAATAAGTAGTTCAACTGCTAGCTCACTCACTCAGTTATTAATTCATTAATTCATTCACTGGCTTATTCACTCATTCATTAACAAATTCATTCACTCACTCACTGATTCATTAAGTTACTTGTTTCCCAAAAGTTTCTCATCCTTTTACTCAAAACCATGCATTTCTTCATCTAATCTAATCTAACCTCCTATTAGCTTCTGTACTTACCCATTTGCTTATTCATTCATTGGTTCATTTTTACCTACTCATCCATTCATTCACCTGAGTCATTCACCTTAGTCATTCATCCCTCCATTTTGCATCTACACCCCACTCCCCAGCACAGCATTCTACCAGGAGGCAGAGCCTTCCCTCATGGCCAGGTCCATTAGCCCTCACTCCCAGAATATTCTCTTCCACATGAACATCCAACTTGCTGAACTGTGCAGGCATGTCTCCTGGTGTGCAGGGATATGCTCTCCACTCAGGAACAGATGTTCCTCTAATTACTGTTTTGACTTTCACCCCCCTAATGCCAGAACATTCTTTCCATAAACTCCTCCAGCATACAGGAAGGCAACCAGGCAGAATGGGCTGAGACTGCAGTGCCTGGGGGTTTAGATTCCCGGACATGGTGTATTGCTGGCAGTCAAAGAGCTCAGGAGACTTGGAAGGCTTCCCTACTCTGGGGTTCAGTGACCTGGGGCCCAGGGCTGAGCTGGAGAAGGGGCAGCTCAGGAGTAGCAGTGTGCAGGAAGGGGCCTCCTTATGGCAAAGGGAGCATGGCCAGCCTGACCTTGGGTTACTTCGGTGAATGAAGAGGAGGACATAGAGGCTTGTGGCCAGAAAGGACATTGTCAGCAATATAACAGCAAAAGCTGGTGATAACTTTCTGACCATTCATGTGTGCTCAGTGTTACTATCTGCAGTCAGTCTCCCCAGAATTCCCCAACTGTGATTGGACACATGGTCTTTAAAGACTACATTTCCCAGTATCCCTTGCAACGAGCTATACTGTGCTCTTCTAAGTTCTGGCCAGGGAGTGAGAGCAGACTTGTTCTGTGGCAATTCTTGATTGTGCCCTTGGAAGGAAGCTGGGGATTAAGGGCATATTCTAGAACACAGAAGTACAAGTCAGAAGTAGCCTTGGTCTCTAACAACCTTGGGGAGCAGAACTTCTCTGTTCTCCAGCTGCAATTTTTATGTTGTACATGGGCTACACTGATTCTGAAAACAACTTATACCATAAAAACAGCTACCAATATCTACCATCAAAGGAAGAACCTTCTTTGTTTACTCCTTTCCTTGTGCCGTTTTCTTTTACAGTTGAATTTTGCCCACTTGGAATCTCAGAATGGGATTTGATTGGCAAATATGGTCTTTGTAGATGTCAAGACTGGCATAAGATCGGACTCTATATCCAATAGGAGGGTCAAAGGGCTTACAAGGTGGAGAGTTGGATGGAGGTAAAGGTGGAGATAGAAATGATCCATCTACAAATCAAAAAGCACCAAGAATCTTTGCAAGCCATTGGAGCTGGGAGAAGCCCAGGATGAATACCCACAGAGCCCCTAAGAAAAATCTACCCTGAGAATACCCAGATTGAGGACTTTGGGTCTCTATGACCATGAGAACATACACACTTAGTTGTGGGGATGTTAAGAAACTTATAGTCTTTGAAAGGAGTGGGCAGGTTTGAGAGAAAAAGTGGAACTTGCTTCATTTCCATACAACCTTGAGAAGATAATACTTCCCTTCTCTTCTCTTCTCCCAATTACTCTCCTCTCATCTTTGCTCAATAGCATGGCCAAGGCTATCCATTTAAGATTAAAGTGTTAGCAAGCCCCACTGGACGCAGATCTATAGCCACACTGAAAGCAGGATATATGGTTTATGCCTATAATCTAAGCCTTGTAGGAGGCAGAGGTAGGAAGGTCATCTTCAGTAAAATGTTCGAGACCCTATCTGAAATAAAGCTAACAGGCTGGTGGAGTACCTACTTAGCAAATTCAAAGTCCTGAGTTCAAACCCAAAGACTGACAAAAGAAGTAAAAGCCCCATGAGAGCTTTTCATCATAATTGGTGGAGTGTGACAGTTAAGATCATGATTGTTAAAGCCAGACCACCAATACCAAGTGCTAACTAGGTGTTAGTGCTTCATTAGCAGGGATAGTGTTAAGTAGATAGGGTTAAAAGATAGTGGACGTAACATGTAACACGAGGTTAATAACATGGGCTCCATCATGGCCTTTCCATCATTTTTTGTTCCTATAGTGCCTCAGGCTCCTATTCAAACACTCCAATTTCCCATAATGCCCTGGGTGCCTGCTCAGCCAATAGAAAGATCCAGGGCAGAGCATGCACAAACCATCAAGCAGTCAGTACCAAGCTCAAAAGAGGAGATGTAAGAGGAGTCTGTATTATAATAACTGCCTTCCAGGAGAACTCCAGTGGACTCCTCTTTGGGCCCCTTACCAGATGGAGAGTTTCACTACTTTCTTTCATGGATTTCCTTTTTTTTCAAATAGACTCACTCTGTTTATCTTAAAACATTGTCTTTAATTCTTTCATGGGCAGAGAAACAGATCCATTCCCCTGGATGGTATTATCAGGAAAGGTCTACTATTGTTATTACTATCTATCTGATTCCTGGTGGGTCTCAACTCAATTTGAATTTAGGCCAATTAGATGGCAGTATTTTCTCATTCCTCTGAAACCTCTATATGTATTTCATTTAAGCTTCATTTGCCTTATTCTGCAGGTGGAAACTTCAATCTCACAGAGATGAAGGGCAAGCCTGGGCTCTGTGGGCCAGGTTTCCAGCTCCCTGCTCTTTGGTCCTAGATGGTAGGCCTATCCTGGAAGTACTCCCTCCTGGCTCCCTGCCAGTTTGTAGGATGAGCTTCAGTGGGACGTCCAATGCCAGCAGCTCCAATCTGCCATGTAATACTGAATGCAGCCTAGTCAGGTGAACACAGTGTGTGTGTGAGGACCACCGCCCATGCTCACTTGTACAAGACTGTCTGCAGTTCTCATGGCAGGAGCTGTACTTCGGAGAAAGCACACGCCCTTCTTCCTGAGCCCAAGGAAGTCTCCCTTATGCACAAGGACTCCTGGCCTCATCCCTGGGTGAACACAGCTTGTTTGAGCCAGGAAAAGCTGCCTGCTAACTTGGGGTGGGGGTGGGGGGTGTCCATGGAGAAGACAGAATTCTCTATCCACCCAGCTACATTCATGGAAAATGTAGGAGAGAGCACAGAGAGGCAAAGCGGGGGGGGGGGACATTACTGAGTGCTTACTGCATGCCAGATACTGAGCCAGGTGCTCCACTTGATATTAAATTTCTTTACCTGAGTCTTGAGCTATAAACCCATTACCACAGAGGTAGAAACTGAGGCCCAGAGAGCGGAAATCTCTTGCTTATGACTCAGATACAGGGTATATCAAGGCATCCAAGTCTGCCCAGCTTTGACACCTATTTCGCTGTGAATTGGGAGATCCAGGTATTCCAGCCAGACCAGAAGGGACTAGAGTGAGAGCAGTTGTACCCCGTACATTTCAGTGGTGAGTCACCCACAGCAGTGGCCGTGGTGCAGAAGTGAAGAAGACTCTTAATGGCACCTGACCATGGTGGAGGGCTTCTGCTTCATTATCTCTTCTGATCTGACCCTAAATAAGAAATGCTCCACTTGAGATTGTGCCAAGAGCCACTGGGCCCCTCAACTCTACTCACAGGAATGCCAACACCATGGCACATGGGACTTTTAACTGGTCTTCCCAGTTCCCACCCTGTGCCATGCGCTGTGTGGAGGCCAGAGTTTCAGAGATGATCACACAAGACTTGTCCTCCAGAGTTTTGTGCACAGAGAGGACTCCAACCTGGAAGAGCAAGGATGCTAAGGATGGTGGTGGTGATAGCTAACACTTACTAGGGGACCATGTGGTTGATCCTTATTATCTTATTTGTTGTTTTTACCTTTTGGCAGCCCTGAGGCATAAACTCAAGGTCTTATAGTTGCTAGACAGGCACTCTAACACTGAGCTAAGCATTTTGGGGATTGGTTATAGTTGAGATAGGCTCTCTTTTCCTGCCTGATGTATCTGGACCATGTGCTTCTTATTTTAGAATAAGTTGGGATGAGAGGTACCATGCTCAGATTCTTTCTATTAAGGTGGAGTCTGCCTGTGTTGGCTTTTGAACCCAGATTCTCCCAATCTCAGGCCTCTTGAGCAGCTAGGATTACAGGGGTCAGCCACTAGCTACTTAATTATCTTATTCTTCATCAACCTCACTGTTTCCTACAAATTAATTCATGATGGAATTGAGGTACAGAGAGGTTAGTGTTACCAGTAAGTGGCAGAAGTGGGCATCATCCTAACTTGGTTTTGGTCAAGTTTGTAGCCAGGGAGTAAGAATGGCTGCAGAGGTCAGTTACATATTCACTGAGGAGTGAATTTTGAGGAAGGAAGAGGAGTTTTCCAGGCAGAAAACAGATTGGGAGTGCGTCAGGAAGTTCCAAACAGAAGGAAAACAAGCAAAAAGCATAACCAGTGGCTGAGAGGCAGTGACGTGCGGAAGGAATTCCAAATGGCTCAATACGGCTATATAAATATCAAATTGGCAAGTAGGAGGCTGGAGTATGATTTTGGAAGTACAGCTGCAAAAGGAACCAGGGACCAGCCTTGGCGGCTTATGAATGCCAAGCAGAGATGCGAGGACTGTTTACTCATCCATTAAATAAACAAGAGGGCTTATTTGTTCTGTGCAATAAGTGGTATGGGGAAAAGGAGTTCCCGATAGCAGTTCAAAATTGTCATGAAAGCCCCAGGCTCCTTTTTACAGTCCAGCTCTGTCATCCTTAACATTTTCCTCATGGGGGCAAGATGGCGGCCACACCTCCAAGCATTTTATGTGAGTTCACAGCAGGGAGGCCAGAAGAAGGGCCACACTTGCTCCTGGTGATAGAAAAGCTCTAGCATTATCTTGTGACACATGAGGACACATTGAATGGCCGGAGGTAGGGATGTTATGACTACCATGTATTAAACACTAACTCCTCATCTGGGGATAGGCTAAGCACTTTATACACACCACCTCAGCTGATTCTCAAAACAACCTGGCGACAAGGCTGTATCATTATCCCTTCTTAGAAATGAAGATGTGGAGGAGACACAGAAAAAGTAAGCAAGGCTTCCCAGCTCAGAATGGAAGGAGTGGGTGGTCTGGTTCCTGAGTCTTGCTTGGAATTCATTCTTGTGTGGGGTTTGAATAGGAGAAGCCTCCAGGTAGGGCCTGAGCAAAGGTGGGGGCTGCAGCCATAGGCAGGGGAAAGGGAAGGAGAGGGAAGGTGAGGACTCCAGGAGACTTGACCTGGGGTCACTGCAGAGGCATGGGTGTAAGAGGACCCAGGGCCCTGTGACTGTCCTGTTCTAAACTCAGCTCCTGTGTCTGCACGGCCAGAGGGTGGTGGCCAGGGGCACCAAGGCGAGGCACATTGTAGAGACTCTGGGAATAACAACAGAATCCCACCCATGGCAAGCAGAGCCTACCAGCCACCTCATTACTGTCACTCTGTATGCAGACTCTTGCCCTAGACAGTGCCAAGACCCACTCTCCATCCCCTCCTCCCCCCAAAAAAGTATCAGGCAGCCTCAGAGCTGTGGTAGCCTGTCGTAGATCATTGTCTTGTGCCTGGCAGGCAGGAGCCAGTAATGCTTACATCTGCTGCTGGCAGAAGCCTAGATCCAAGTCCTGGCCTGAGGACAGGGGACAGGACAAAGGCTTTGAAATTCCCATTCCAGCACGACCTTGGTTTTTGATCACCTGCTGTGTACCATGTTCTCAGTGAGTGCAGGCATGCAGAAGCAAGCTGATTGTCTTGGAGGTCCAGGAGCTCCCAGGATTGCATAGAGACATCCTAAGTGATCCAGAGGCACGCAGAGGATGAGAGATAAACCACCATGGAAGGTCAAGATGAACTTCCTAGGGGAAGGGACTGACTGTTAAGGTGTCTTCCCAAAGGGAAGAGTCTACCAGGCAAAGTGTGGGATTCTGTGTAATGGAGCCTCAGGGGCTAAGAGGAGAGAGGAGAAAGCAAGGGACAGAGAATGGAGTCCAGAAGATCCAAGATCAGCTCATCATCACATTTGTGGCTCTTGGTGGGCTGTTGGGGCAGGCATTGGCATCTCTCTGCTGCAGAAGTGGAAGTTCTTAGTGCTTTCCAAAGAAGGATTGACCCTACCCTTCTCTTCATTCACAACCCTTTGCTGTAGGGCTCTACAGTTCACCATCTAAGAGGTGGGGGTCTGTTTCTCCATCTGTGTTAACCATGTGACTTGCCTCAACCATTGGAATGAGGCAAAAGTGTTGATGAAGGCGTGCATGAGAATTCTCAGCTTTGGAACTCCTGTCTTTTCTTTAGAACTTTGCTCGGCCCTAGTCTGGGCTCCTGGGTGACAAGTAAAACATGTCCCAGATGTCCTTCATCTTACTCCTTTGCTCCACATGGCAGTCAGTCTGTACTTGATCCACTAGTGGATCTAGGATGACCAACTTTTGCCTAGGACTCTCTTAATTTTAAAGCTAAAAGTCCAACATGCCAGTAACCCATTTAGCTTTAAGCAAGTGGAAAATAGCTGGCCACCTGGGTTGACTTCTGGGGCATGAACCAGGGTTCATCTAGATCTGCAAAGTTTTCTCTCAGCCACCCTGATGCCTTCCTCTCACCCCACAGACCAGAAAGCAGTGCCCAGCACTGAGCAGGTTCCATGAGGAAGGCACAACTCTGGGGTGTTAATGAGCCAGGGTTGGATCTGGAATGCAGATCTGGGGCTCAAATCCTTCCCCTTCCATCCACCAAGCTACTTCCTTCACATCAGTACATCTGTGCTGCTGTAACTCAAGCTCCTCCAGAGACCGTTAATTTAACAAATCTCTGGTCATGCTTGGGCTCTTTGAGATGGTTTGCTTTACAAGATCCTGTGTCAGACCATGTAATAGGATGCCTCTTCTGAAGGGTGATGAGACCAATACTCAACCACAAGCCAGCACCAATTCCACTGTGGTCAGAGACCAGAGCAAAGGCAACTGTCTGTCAGCCAGCAAAAGATGTGTGCTCAGAGTTGCCTGGTGCAACTTGGGCTCACAGCACCCTTCAGGCTGAAAGCCAGAGACAGAGCGAGGATGTGACAGACAGGGTCTCAGTCTTGATTCTGACATACACCAGCTGCATGGCCTTGGGCAAGTCCCTCTCATTCTCTGGTAGACTGGTGTCAATTAGTTGATGAAAACCTGGGCCATTCACTGAGCATTCTTGGAAGGCAGGAACCATGGCCTGTTCAACTTGAAATCTAAGACCTAATACAGTGCTCTATGCACATGTACCTATTAAATAGAGTAGGATAGGATATGCTATGTGGATGTGGCTTGTGCTCTTTTTTTTCAGTGCTTGGCACTGGGGCTTGAACTCAGGACCTGGGTGTTGTCCTTGAGTTTTTTTCTGCTCAAAGCTAGCACTCTAACCCTTGAGACACAGATAAGAATTTCACAGATTTTCCTGTCCAAGCTGGCTTCATCACTACCCTCAGATCTCAGCCTCCCGAGTAGCTAGGATGACAGGCTGAGCCACCAACACCTGGCCTCAGTGACATTCTGATGCTGAAACCATCAGTTCATGGAGATTTACTGCAGCAGCCTAGGAAAGTAACATAGGAAGGGACTCTGGGAGACATTTTATAGGTTTGCATAAATTTCTTCAGTTGTAAGACAAGTTGGAAACAGGGAAGTAGGGAGAAGACCACAAGAAAACCATAAGGATTTGCATCAATCTCTGTGCAACAGCCCCAGTGTGGGGTTTTGAACTCAGGGTCCTGAGTCTGTTCAGCAATGCTCTAGCACTTGAGCTAGGCCACAAGTGTGTATTTTTTACTGGTTATTTTTGAAATAATGTTGAAGACTTTATTGCCCAGGCTGACTTTGAACCATGATCCTCTAGATCTTGGCTTCCTGAGTAACTAGGATTACAAGTATGAGCCACTGGTGCCAAGCATGATTTTGTCTTTATTTAGTTTGTAGTACTGGAGATAGAGCTCAGGGCAAGTACTCAACCACTTGAGCCATGCCCTCCATTCCTCAAGTCAGTTTAAATTTGACTTGAGAAATAAAGGACTGGGGTTCTAGTCCTCTGGCTCTGTGTCAGGCCAAGAAACACTTCTACCCTCCATCTCCTTCTTTCTTCCAGTACTGGGAACCGAATCTAGGTATCACATTCTAGTGTTCTACTCCTTGAGCCACTCTCTAAGCCCATTTGTTTGCTTATTTTGGTTTTGAGAGAGAGTCTTCCTAACTTTTCCTAACTTATCATCCTCCTGCCTTCTGCCTCCCAAGTAGTTGAGATTACAAATGTGTGCCACTATGCATGCCTCACATTTCTTCCTTTTACCTAGTGACATAAACAATCAAGGTAGAAGCAATTGCAGAGGTGAGGCACTGCAGAGTAGAGGTAGAGCTGAGATTAGAACTTGGATCTCTAGAAACATCTGTCTCCAAGTATCATCATACCTCACCCAGCCAACACAGAGTTGTGCCACTTGCATGAAATGCTACAACCTCTGTGACTATAACGGTATGTTTAGACATTCTTAAGATGGGAAGGTGGTGGGAAAGTGAATATTTCCATTTTTCACAAGTTATTTTGAGAGTCAGGACAAGGGAAGAGGATTGTCTTCCAGAGTGAGAGGGGGAAAGGAAGTTAGCCTCGAGAAAGCACTATGGAGGGAGGGAGGCAAGTGGCTAGTACATTAACCATCAGGGTCCCTTTAATGGAGAGGCCCCAAAGGCCCATTAAGTGGGATGTTTTAGACATCAATAACAACTACAGGAAGAGCTGGAGAGAGGAGGGGGAGGAAGACACGGACTCACACAGCACGGAAGAGGAATAACCCCAAATAATTGTGTAAGCTAATGAGTAGGGAAGATTCGGCTTCTAGACAACTCCTTATCAATGTGGCTAAGCGCTGATGAATGTTGTCCTTTTATCTGGTGTTTTGCACATTTCAACACACTTTTCCAACAATTCCCTCCAAGCTCAAAACTCTTTCAACTAGAGCAGCCACCTACTTGATCATCCAAAGTCGGTCATTCTGGGGGGTGAGTGGAAGCATTCTTAATAATTGTGTGGGGTCAGTATGTGTAAGCCAGAATTGTCAGAGGCAAAGCAGGGGTGTATGGGCAGCCCACCACTGTCTCTGAAAGGGCTTCGCTAACCCTGGGCCCCATCTTTCATTTACTCACCTAATTATTCAATGGAGTCCCCAAACCTATTTCACGCTGGCCTTCTCTCCATCCTTTTGGTTGCTCAAGTAACAATACAGATCACTGTCAAGTCTCTTTTCTTCACAGATCTTTACCACCCCTCCCCCCTCATTCATTAAAAAACCATGCCCAGTAGATCTGCCAGTTCGATCCATAGCTGTCCATCTGGGCCAGTCCTGCACACTATCTTCCACCTCTTCTCACTCTTCCCTCTCAACCCATCACAGAGTAATCTTTCAAAAACATAAATCTGCCTGTGATTTTCCTGTTTTAGAATCTTTTAGAGGCTCTCTACTACCTCAGGATAAGTTCCTTATTGCCACCTTCTACCTTTGCTCCATGATGGTTTGTCAAAGAAATGAACAACAAAATCAACACTATTCAGTAGGTTAGGTTCACACAGATTCACCTTTCGGCTTCCATGTTATCCATGTTGCTTTGGGGGAAGAAACATCACCTGAACTTTCAATACGCAGTTGCACGAGAAAGGAGTTCCACTAGTGTCTCTCTGCCCAACAGTCACAGGCAGTATCATGAGTTACATCAGTGGAAAACGGAGGAAGAATGAATTGAGCATGCTCAGTTGTACAGATGGCAACATTTTCTTGGTCACTTCCAGGGTCTGGCTCTTTATCTGCTCCATCTAGCATTGCCCATCGGCTGGATGGGTCAGCCTGTCTAATTCTGCAGCTGATCACTATGTATACTCAGTTCTCACAAACTAAGTTATTCATGATCAGCCATCCACGGGATTGGCTCCCATCTGCCACTCTTTGTCTACACCTCCACACATCCAAACTCAGGAGGAGAGAGAGGGTGCTACTTAGGCCTCTTCACCAGACCTCAAACATGCCTTGGGGAATCTGACAACCTCATTGCATAAAGCCTGGTACCGAGCGCTGGTAACACGGGCCAATCTGGAACTGGAGAGATGAGCACTTGAATAGTGCAGTTGCTGCCTGAGCAGGCATTGTGTGGGACTCAGTAAAATCCGAAGTACAAATTTAGCAGCCACATTTAGCCCAGAAGAATGTCTTCGGGAATGAATCACACAGGGAATATTGTCATGTGAACAACGATACAGAGGGCTAGATGAGAAAAGGGTGGCTAGAGAGTCTTCTTTATGCTTTACGCTTATGAAAACAGATTGCCTTTTTGAGCACTAGAAAGCCCAAACAAAAGCATCATTTATCCAAGGAATGAAGAGATCTTTCCACTGACATCACATCAAAATCCCACTGTTAGGCTTTTTAACAACCCTCCTCCCCGCTCTGCCAACCTGGGAACCTTCATAAATATTACTTGTTAAAACAAAAGCAAAAAGGAGTTTGTATAAGGATATAAGTTACATAAAATCAACTCGTTTTCCCTCCTGCTCAACCTCAATTTGTCTTCCTTTGTCTGCATGTGTGTGGTTTAGGTGTGGTGAAAACCTTCACTCTGTTGGCGGGGGCTTATCGCAGATGGCAAAAGTGAAACTTGGTTCACAGAGTTCTAGGGCAGGGAGTTATGATGCTCAGTACCAGCTAATTGGGAAGCCGAGGAAAAAGGGTCACAGTTCAAGCCTAGCCTGGCTTGAAAAACAAACTGAAAGCACAAGGACTGGGGACCTGGCTGAAGTGGAAGAGCACTTGCCTAGCAAGTGCAAGATCCTGAGTTCAAACATGGTATCACTAATAAAATAAAATGGTTAAAAAATCTGTCATGTGCACATGTGTAGGGCTGAAATGTTGTGCAACTTCCTCCTCCTCCTTCTCCTTCTTCTTTGTTCTTCCTTCTTCTCCTTCCTTTTCCTCCTCTTCCTCTTCCTTCTTCTCATTCTTCCTTCTTCTCCTCCTCCTTCTCCTCCTCCTTCTCCTCCTTCTTCCTTTTCTTTCTCCTCTTTCTCCCCCTTTCTCCTCCTCCCCCTCCTCTCTCTTCTTCTCCCCGCTCCTACTTTTTTTGGTGCCATTATTGGGGCTTGAACTCAGAGCCTGGTACTCTTGCTTGGCTTTTTCACTCAAAACTGGCATTCTACCACTTGAGCTATACCTCCACTTCTGGCATTCTACTGGCTAATTGGAGATAAGAGTCTTGAAACTGAATCATCAGATTTCATCCTCCTGAGTAGCTAGGATTACAGGTGTGAGCCTGGCTTGCAAGCTCTGGCTGGGCTCCTTTTGCCTGCTCAGTTTCACTCCCTCCCCCCTGTTCCAGTCTATTCTTCGCTTAGAAAGACTACTCTTTAATCTCTGGGTCAAATAACTCCCAGGGGCTACTGGTTTGGTTCAGTCAAAGAGAGGCACTGGAAGGAAGATGACATTAACAGTATTTATTCCCTTGATGACCTCCCTGCTAGGCTGAGTTCCTCCTTCCTTGAGAGGGCATTGCTTTTTGCCCCAGCTACAACATAGGCAGCCCTCTCCCAGGGATAGCCCCTAGCTTCTCCCTTTGCCTATCAGCCTGAGAGCCAAAACTCCTAACTGCTACCAGTCCCTGTGGCTTCCCCAACCTTAGGGGTTATCCTCATTCCTTGCTCAGTTCTCCTCAGTTGCATTTTCTGATTACATAGCTCTTTCTTGCCAAGACTCTGATGAATGTACTGTACCTCTGTATCAATAGCTGCCCATGTTTGTCTCCATTGGACCTCAAACAGAGCTTGATTTCTTTCTTTGCTTTCCTCATCCAACTTCTTGAACAAATGACGTGGAAGCTTTGAGCTAAGAAGGGGTTCCAGCTCGGTATAACTAGTATTTTTCTGGTGCGCAATCATCAAAACATGGTGATAACCTATAAAAATATTACATTTCTATAACTTCATATTCCAATAATTCTAGTTAAGTACCCTGACGAATCCTTGGATTTATATAAAGATATTTATAGCTTTATTAAAATGTTTTAATGACTGGTATGGGGAAATAGGGCAGGATAAATTACCGGATCAGTGCTAACAGACTAGCAGAGATGCTATTTGATTCAATATTGAGTAAAACACTGAACAAACAGGAACTAACCTGATTGTCTAACATCTGAAGAAACAGAAATGAACTCTAGCCTTCCATATCAGCCTCATAAGAGATTCTATAGGTCAATATTTACAAGGAAATATGTACATTGTTAAATGCAGGTGTACATTGTTAATATGAACATAGTATTAAATAAAAATAATCACAGAATTCAATAAAGGTATGGAACTATTTAAAGAAATTTAAAAGAAGCAAGCATTTTGTTAAAATAAGCAGAAAGCCAGCACCTGAAGCTTTCAGTATTTTGGCTTACTATCTAAAAATCTTCAACTAAATTTGGAACCTAAAATTGACGACTTGTTATTACTAGGTAAACAAATGACATTTCATTTAGGAGCATGACAAACAGCCAAGTTCAAGCCAATCCCAAGCAGCTGGGGTCTAAGCCAATCATAGGTGCCAATCTACCACACTGAGTCCAGTGAAAGCTGTAGCCAATCAGATACTTTCTCTCTTGGTTTCTGATGCTGGACTCTCAGATCTGGCCACTCCTTTCCTGGGTGGGGCTGTCTGACTTGCTTCTGATTCAGAGTGCTTTCTGAATCACAAACGGTTCTTTGCTCAAATAAACTCTCTTAAATTTAATTGGTCTAAGGGTTTTCTTTCTGTGCGTATGTTTATAAATCAGAACGATCAGCAGTGCTTATCTTAATGTGGTAGGGTAATAGATACTTTTTATTCCCTTCCAGTTGCTTATCTGTGGTTTCTATATTTTCAAGAACAAATGAGTATAATTTTACTACTGAGAAAACATCACAAGAAAATGTGTGTGTGTGTTTTTTTTAAATCACCTAGCATAGTTTTAGAGATGTGGTATTCAGGAAACACCCATGAAATGGTGAGTCTCTGGTTTTAAACTGCTGATGCATTGTGGATAAAGCCAGTCATTTAAGTGATGGCTTCATGTGGAGGGGGTTGTGATTTCAAAGCAGCCAGACAGGTCCTTCAGGATTCCTTGCCCACCATCCCAGTTCTGGGTAATACCACTAATTTCCCACCAAGATAAAGATGTCTCCCAATCTGAGATGGTTGCTTGGTTCCTTCACAATCCTTTTCAGATGCCTTTTCTGCTTAATATATTCCTAGCAGATTGACTCCATGTTATTAATAACTATATAGACTGTCAATCAGCACCATCTTCTGAGAGAAACTTCCCAAGTCAGTCATACTAAACACCCCATGAAAAATAAACCTATTTAAAAACAAACTCTTTCTCAATGGTACTTTTAATTATTTGACACCTACTCCTTCACTTTGACCCTGCTTTTCCTTCTAAAGGACTCTGTGAAGCCAATTAGACAATATAAAGCTCCATACATATTTATGTATGTGTGAAGTTCTTATACATGCATGTAGTCATTTTAGTCAGTGATATGTACTGTGTAGTGCATGCTGAGAAATAACAGTATAACATCAACTACGTGCAAACCCAATCCCATTAGTTTTATTTATTAACCTAGGAAGGGAAAGCAGAGGCCAAAGGGATGCTGTGTCCACAGTCCACAATGGAGAAGGATCTATGTTAGTTCCCTACTTGAGAAGTTCACATGTCATCACCCCTCATGATCCCACCACAGCTTCTTGGGTGGTTCCTCTGCTGATGCTCCACTCTTTTTCTTCTACCCATTTATCTCGCCAGCCAAATGGCTATCCTATATAGCTGTAACACCATCACTCACCAGCTTCAAGCCGTTACTAGTTTGGCAAGGCCTAGAATGGCTGTCTTTCATGAATTACTAAAATATATCTTGTTGTTGTTGTTGGGGTTTGAACTTTGGGCCTGGGCACTGTCCCTGAGCTCTTCAGCTCAAGGCAAGCACTCTACCACTTAAGCCATAGTGCCACTCTGGTTTTCAGGTGGTTAACTGGAGATGAGTCTCACGGACTCTTCTGCCTGGGCTGGCTTTAAGCCACGATCCTTAGATCTCAGCCTCCTGAGTAGCTAGGATTACATGAAAAACATCCTTTTTTTTTTTTTTTTTAAAGCAGTGGGTCTTTTTTCTGCCTCCAAGATAAAACTTAGATCAGTATCTTAAACAGATAAAGTAAGTACTTCTTTAGTGTTGGGCAAAGAGGTGTAGCTCCCCTGGGCTTCCTCAGTGATCACACCCACTGCCCCCATCTGTCTACTCACTGGTACTGAGATTCCCCCAATGTACTGCCTCTCCTGTGCTCACTGGTACTGAGATTCCCCCAATGTACTGCCTCTCCTGTGCTCACTGGTACTGAGATTCCCCCAATGTACTGCCTCTCCTGTCTTTTCTTTCCTCACTCTCTCTTCAAAGATCCATTGAGCATTTGTGGGTTCGGGAGTGGGAGGGAACCTTTTTGTCTGCCAAGGCCCATTTAATTATGTATAACATCATTCATGAGCCATACAAAATTACCAATACAGACAGAGGGACATGGGCAGCCAATGAAGAGCATACAAGAAGCATACATGACTGTTCTGTAATATATCAAATGATTTCATGAGCTTTATAAGGCTCAAAGGCTGGACATTTCCCATCCCTGGTAGGAGCTCAAGCATCAAACAAGGACCCTATGTAGAGCATTAGATGTAAGGTATAAGAAAGAGAACAAATAGATGACAGGCCAGGTAATGATCCATGTCATAGAGAAAATGAGAGCATAATACAGATGGGGGTGCTCTGTTAGGTCAGGAAAGGTCTCTTGGATAAGATGCTTTGGGCAGCAAACTCTACAGTTCACAGGACAACACTTGGACTCCCTTAATCCTGCAGGATCAAGGAGACTATGACAGAAGAAGGACTGGGGTGTTGGAGGGACACAAAGGGCCTGGAGCAGCTGGACTGGGATGAGCTAAGGGCAGAGGGAGGAAATGAGTCTCTGTCATCAGGATGGGACACTCATAACAGGTGGGTAGAGTCCCAAGAGACATTATACAAGCTTTGGCTTTGGCTTTTTCCCAAAACCTTTGGAAGGTTTTAAGCAGAGGAGTGATATAAACAGACTGTAGAGAAGCTACTAGAATAATACAAATGAGAAAGGTCCAGGTGAGCCTATGAAGATGAGGCGATGTGCTCTGATTTTCATCCACTTGGGGAGGTAGAACTTACAGATATTTGAGGGTGGGTTGGAGGTAAGATATTAAGAACAACAGAGAAGATGGAGACATACTGAAGTACAAAGCCTCAGCAAAGTAAGGGAGAGAGCTAGCACCCGAAGAACAGGTTAGTGAAGGAGAGGAAGAGAATCAAGCTATAGGTTTTGCCCATATCAGATTTGAAAAGAGCTCTTTCTGGTATAGGAAGATGTACAGATTTGGAGTCCAGAGATGGAGGTGTGTATCTGAGAGTCATCTGCATGTCGATAGGTTTAAGCCACGAATTGGAATGAACCCTCCTAGGAGACTGGGTGAAAGAGAAGAGGTCCAAAGACTGAATGCTGGGGCACCTCAGAGTTTAGGGCTTTGGGATGGAGGAATCCAGAAAAGAAGCAGCAGCAGTAGGTAGCAAGGTATGGCAGAACCAGGAACAGGTACAGACAGAAAGTGCTTAAGGAGGAACATGAAATCTACTACACAAAACACTGTGACTCACTGGGCACTGGTGATTCACACTTGGAATCCTAGCTACTCAGGAAGCTGAGATCTGAGGATGCAGGTTAGAAGTTTATGAGACTCCTATCTCTAATTAACCAGCAAAAAGCCGGAAGTGGAACTGTTGTTCAAATGATAGAATGCCAGCTTTGAGTGAAAAAGCTAAGAGACAAGTGCCCAGGCCCTGAATTCAAGAACTGGTGGGAACAAAACAAAACAAAACAAAGCAGAAAGAATGCTTGGAGTCTATGAGGGATAAGCCACAACCAGTGGATTTAAGTAGCATATAGGTCCTTGTGGAACTTGCCAAGGAAAATGCTAGAAGGCTGCTATGAGATAAAGTTCGACTGAAGTTCTTCAAGGCCAGACACCATCTCTCATTCATTTCTGTATCACCCATACCCCACCTCAACTATGTCCAGCATAGTGTATAATAGGAAAAAAGAAAGATCATTCAATAGATGAGCCATTTCTCCTATGCAGCCACTAATCTTTTATATTTCATGTTTGTGGATCTCAACAATTTCATAAATAAAAGACCCAGTTATTTTACATGTGTCTGTTTCTGAATGAGGCAAAGAGGTTAAGAAGCAATTAGGGGAGGAAATCAAATTCAAGGAAATATTTTGCACCAACCACCAGGGGATTACATCTATAATTCTAGCTACTCAGGAGGCTGAGATTAAGGAGATCATGGTTTGAAGTCAGCTGGACAGAAAAGTCCATGTGAGTATCTCCAGAATAACCAGTATAAAGTTGAGCTAGAGTCATAGTTCAAGCGGTAGAGCAACAGCTGGGCAAGCAAGCTGAGTGAGTTCAAGGCCTTGAGTTCAGTACTCAGTATTAGCAAAACAATGCCCCCCAAATAAACAAACTCATACTTTTAATCTAAAGGGTCAGTGAAGGCTGCTCTCATTAATAAAAGACTCCCTATTGTCATCCCAGTAGAGTGAGGCTGATACAAGGAAGTCTGTGCCTTGGGTGAGCTCTTTTTGGGCAAACGTTTTAATATTAACCACACCCACACTGTTACTGAACACAAAGCAATACACTGTGTAACTGGAAGCAGTGGTCACACTTGCACTTCAAGCTCCTCTTTCCCTCACAGTCTGTAAATGGCTTTAGATACTCCTGCCTAAGGGAAACTTGTATTTCAATAGCAGAGTAAGTTGTCTTAGATTGGAGGGCTTCACACCTATTTTTACAAATAAATTTTTATTGGAATAGAACCGTGTTTATTCACTTCCTATTCTCTGACTTCTTTCATGCTAGGACAGCAGAGCTGTATGTAAGATAGGGTTTTGCTTTTTGTGTTCTGGCGGGCCTAGATCATGAAATTCCTATTCATGTTTCCCAACTGCAGCTGGATTGGCATATGTATGCCACCATGCCCTGCTTTCCCGGGCCATGCCATTGCCTTTCCCCGAGGAGAGGAGGAAGAAAACAAGAAGGAAGAAGAGAAGAAGAAGGAACAAGTAAAGGAGAGGAAGAGGAAGAAGAAGTAGAGGAGAAAGCAAAAAGGAAGAGAAGAAATAAAAACAAGAATATAAAAAAGGAAAAGAAGGAGAAGAAAGAGGAAAGAAGGAAGAGAAAGAAAAAAGAAAGGAGAGAAGAAGGTAGAAGGAAGAAGAAGAAAAGCAAGAGGAAGAAGAAGAGGAGGAGGACCAGGAGCAAGAGCAGGAGGAAGAGCTCAGAGGAGGAGTGAACTACATATTTCATTCATCTGTGTCTGATGTTACTTTTAAAGATAGAGAAACTGATTGACATGTTAAGTTACCCTCCACTAGATAGCCAAGCTTGGGAAATTAAAGACTGGGAGAGAAGACAGAAAGGTGAGAGGCCTTTACTATCTCAGAGTTTCTTGCCTAAGTTGCCTAGCTCTACCCAAACAAATGGCATGGGGTCATTGTTCCTGGAATAAGCGACTCTGAATCTATATTTGAATGCACTGTGATTATTGATTCTGTGTGTCCAATAGATATTATTAAGTGCATAGTTCTAATTTATTGCATGGGAAATATCTCCAAGGAGTTGGATTCTCTGGCCATTGGCCCTGGGGGAAGAGAGATCTCTGACCAGATGGAGTTATAGGGAGGATTTTGTTAAGAAGATCTCATAACCCATTGGTGTTATTTATAAAGAGACCTTTAAGTGGGTTTCCAAGCCTTCCTATCACCACCACTTCCCATTCTTCCCTTCCAGCCTTGTCCTGGGTGTTAAGGTTTCCAACATGTAGCTTTCCGTTAGATGTTGTCTGGTTAATCTGCCCTGGTTCTTGAACTCCAGGGTTGTGACTTGAACCCTATCTATTAATTTCATGACAAAAGGGGTTACAGTGAGAGCGGTTACAACAATCCTTTCCACTAGGCACAAAAGGAAAAGTGCAAGACTAAGAATAGCTACATATATAAATAAAACAGCTTCTTCCTCTCTGTCAGGAAGACCAGGCAACCACGTGGGCCTGCTGCGGACTAACGTGGTATCCACAACTGCCTGGCCCATGGAATGGGTCCTTAATAATTAATCCTGGACCCACTCAGCCAGAAAGTGCTTCCTAAATAACCTCCTATCAATAGTGGTTTGGATGAAGACCAAGTTCTAAATGCAATCGTTTTTCAATGGACTGGCTTTTTGTACTGTCCCCCTCCTGGATCAGGCTCCCCAGGCAGGGTGCTAATGAGACTGTGACTTTTTGAAGATTGAATGGTGTCCTCCTCTCAATCTGCAGGTGCCAGTCTGAATCTCCCATTATCTCAGGATGTAATTGTATTTGGAGATGGGCCTTTTAAAGAGATAATTTGGGTGAAAAGATGTCACCTAGGTGACCCTAATCCAACAAGACTGGTGTCCTTGGAAGAGGAGAACATCAGGGAACAATCACACAAATGTACACACAGAGCCCATGTGAAGATACCAGTCATGGACAGGACAAGAAAGGGGTCTCAAAAGATCAGAGTCCTGCTGCCACCTTGATGTTGCAATTCCAGCCTGAAGGATGGAAGGAAATGACTTTCTGTTGTTTGTGCCTTGAGTCTGTGGTATCTTACTGAGGACCTAGCAAAGTACATGTAATTCTACTCATCCATGAAGAGCAGGGATCCAATAGAAGTTGGGAGGAAGGAAACTGTGATTTAGCATTGCTAACATGCCAGACCTGAACCCCTGAGGACCTCATTCAGTCCCCACAATCACTAGGAGACCATACATCCACAGCAAGTTCTCTTTGCAGAGGGCAGAATCAGTTGCTGACTTGTTTAGTAGCAGCAACTCTTTGAATCAGTTATATAGGACAGCACACCTCTCACGGGCTATTGTAAATTAGGGAAATATGAAGCAGAGACTTGCAATTGAGAAGTGGGTAAGTATAAGCCTAGGAATAAAACACAAACTTCTCCATAGAAAAAGATATCCATACCCCTGTATCTAGAATGAGGGACACCCTTTCAAGGGTTTATAGATACTACTTTGGAAGGCCCTTACAAAGTCTAGCTTACAACCCTAGAATAGTGCATCAATTAAGTCCCAGTGGAGATGAAATGATGGAGGAGAAGAAAAAAGGGAGGATAAAGAAAGGGAGGAAAGAGGAGGATAGAAGGAGGAAGACAGAAGAGAGGAAGGCTAGAGGAAGGGAAGAAGAAAAGAAACAGAAGAACAAAGGAAAACAATGGAAATAAGAAAGGTGAAGAGAAAAGAGTAGAGAGGGTCAGAGCAGGTGTATTGTATGTCTGTGTGTGTGTGTGAGGAAGAAATAGCACAGTGGATGGTGCAGAAAGAACAAGAAAGGGCTAGAATTTGTCCCTAGCTGGCCCAGGTAGAGCAGAAGCAGAAGGATAAGATATGTCAGGCACAGAAAGGCAGCCAGTACTTACAGGCCCAGATGCAGAGAAAAATGTAGCACATGTTTACCAGCAAGAGTACAAAATAAATATTCAAGCATGGCACTGAAATTGTGAAGGGACTCTAAAGAACTCCCAGGGTGCATGGAATTTAGGAGCATGAAATGCACAGGTATTAAAACAGATGTAATTGGCATCGTTTCCTAGGTAGATGTCTTTTGTGTTAAATGTTAGGGAATGTTAAAAAGAAATAAATGGTAGAGCTCAGCAAGTCACTTTCAACACTATTTTATATAAACATAATCAAGGGTATATTATGGGGCAGAATGCAAAATTTTGTATACTCATAATTTGGGATCCTGGGAAAAGTACCATAACACTCTTCGTTCCAATGTTCATATCGCTAGAAAACAAGCTCCATAAGGAGGAGCTACAAATAATACAATATGGGTGGATTTCCAGCAGGGGTTTTGCAAATTTTAGGTCCAGGTATTCAGTAGGTGCTCAAATGTGGCAGATGAACCAGCTACTCTCTTTTAGAGGCCCCTGAGATGCCTGATATTAATATTACTGAGGAATCTTTCCCTCCAAGCTTAGCCACCCAAAGTTAGATCTTAACCATCCTTTTACACCCACGGTAAGTAGCGCTGGTGTAAGAGACCGTAGGGCCTCAATAAATATTTGCAAAATGGATTTTGCTTTGATCTGAAAAGAAACCAAAGCTAATATTGACTGGGATCCCCAGTTGGCATGAATAATAGAGAAACAGCCTGACAATGTAATACCAGAAGTCATTCACTCCTCTGGGCTCAGTGGATGGGTCATTGTCTGGCAAGTGGACAGCCCTATTCCTGGGGTTAGATCACAGAGCACAGTGGGACTTTTAGGCCACTGAGGGTTAGAAGGAATAATTTAGGGCAGTCCAAGAGTGCCTGCTCCCCCAAGGAGGATTTGAGTAGCCATTATTTGAAATCTGCTAAAACGTGCTCCCTCTGAACAGCCTGTGAATCAGCCAGTCCCAACGCCATCTCCTTCTCCCTTCTTTCTGCTCCTACCACAGCTTGAGAGAAAAGAATCTTACAGACTTAGCCCCATTTGGAGATCTCTATATACTTGTGGTAGAAATCACCATGGCATTTTACAAGATGCCCACAAGCTTCCATCTCTGCTTCTTGCAGATTATCAGTGAAATTACCCTCAGCACTGACTTTACCTCCAAGCTTCTGCTTTCTCATACCTAAAATGGAAATAAGAATATGTGTTCCATAGTTGGCAAGAGGCTTGAAAGAAATAAAGAATACTGTGTACAGAGAATTGGTCCCTGTCCTTTTTGATGGCAACTTTCTTCCTTTTACCCTTACTCTTCTTTGGAAGGTAGGACCAAGACACTGACAATGACAACAAAAACCACTTTTTCTTCTTCCTCCTTTTTCTTCTTCTTCCTCCCTTCCTCCTCCTCCTTCCACTTTTCCTCCTCCTCCTTCTCCTTTACCTACTTCATATACTACTAATAATGTTTATTTATTTTTGGTGGCAGTACTGGGGCTTGAACTCATGGTCTGGTGTTTTCATGTGGTCTTTTCTGCTCATAGCTGGTTCTCTATTATTTGAGCCACATCTCCACTTCTGACCTTTTGATGTTTAATTGGAGAAAAAAGGAGTATCCCATACTTTTCTTCCCTGGGCTGGATTAGAACTGTGATCCTCAGATTTCAGCTTCTTGAAAAGCTAGGATTGATTACAGGGGTGAACCAAATTTCAAGACATTTTTCTCTTTATGACCCTCAAATCTTGCCAGACACAGAGCCTAGAAAAGGGCACATGCTCAGTATGCAGTATTTTTAAATTTCAATAAATGAATGAGTATCAGAATTTATCGAATGCTCTCCCCTACCCCTAATAAGAAGAGCCCTGAGGACACTCATGCAGACATCCTTTCATACCAAATTCTATCACCATCTGTGATAGAATAAGTACAGAAAGACTCACATAAAAATGTAAATAGTCACTACAAATAGGTACTGCAATTTAATTTTTTTTGGTGTGTTGCAAAGCAGTTTCGATTATAATTGCAATTTAAAAAAAGATTTTTAGTACTGAGCCTGTTGGAGCATCTCAGGCCTAACAGGATATTGGGAATATCATCCAGGGGGAGATGATTGTTTTCCATACAAGGGAGAGGGGGCATGCCCTTCTCTAGCCTGAAGCTCTGAGTGAGTGACTTGCTTGGGAGGATTCCCAGCAAAGCCAGGGATAGGCAGGGACTTGTAGAAGATACCAGAGACAGCCAAGGAGACCAGATGCCTCAGTTGATCTACTCTCTCAAGACCCTGCCCTGAGCAAGTAAGAAGGCTGGTTACATACCCAGTGAGGCTTCCTATATGTTTACCACCATGACCCCCATCACATTCCATTTCTTGTCAGTAATTAAAGGCTGCCCTCCAAGCCCAATAACCATGGGTACCATTTCTGAAGTAGGCTCTTGCTCTAGGGAGTCAAGCATCCTCTCCTCTATTTTACAGATCTGGAACCTGGGCCTCAGAGGGCTGAGGCCCTCCTGGACAGTGAGTGGCAGGGTGCCTGAAGCTCAGGTCTGAAGAAGCCACACCAGGAGATGCACTGTCTTAAGCAATTTCCATCATAGCCACATAAAGGATACAGGACCATTTTTTGGAATTAATCTCTTGTGCTCTGCTTCCCCCTGGGCTCTCAAACACTCTATGGTGTGAGTCATGGAGCACTGGATGGAGAATCAGGAGAAAAGGGCTTATCATCTCGTCTTGCCAAGTGGCCCTGGTCAAGTCTCTGTCTCCTTCAGTCCTTGGGTGCAAATGCACTCCGTGGCTTCTGTGGAAAGCTGTCACAGATAGTGTATGTGAGCAAGCAAGGGTACAGCTGCACACAGCAGGGTTCTGGCATTGACCAAGTGGTGACACTGTGAGATGTAAGGCCAGACACAGTTATCTGGTTCATGCTCATCGAAGCCTGGGAAACTGGCCCATCTCTTGCAGAAGATGAAATGACAATGAAAATGAGATCTCAGGGAGGCTGAAGGATAATCAGTCTGCCAAGGTCACACAGCTAGAAAATGGCAACCTTGGTAGGTTTCAGGAAAACCAGGAAAGAGGGGAATGTTTAGAGATTTGGATGGTCCAGCAGGAGAGCCAAGGGAAGGAGAGTCGATGAAAATGGGCAGTAAGCGGCAATTTGCAAGTTCAAGCTGAAGGTGAACAGCCATCTGAGCCTTTTTGCTGTGTGACAGTGGTGAGATCACCAGGTGTATCTGAGCCTCAGTTTCCCTTTAAAATAGAGACAATGACCCCTCCTCTGCCCATCTCATGGGCCTGCTGACCCCAAAACAGGCCCCCAAAGTATGAAAATTCTTCAAATCCACTGGCACCGGTGGCTCACACCTGCGATTCTGGCTACTCAGGAGGCCAAGGATTGGGGTTTGCAGCCAGATGGACAGGAAAATTCATGAAACTCTTATCTCCTGCAATCTATTCAGAAAGACTGAGTGCTGTGGCTCAAGTGGTAGGGCGCTAGCCTTGGGCACAAAGAGACTCAGGGACAACACTCAGGCCCTGAGCTCAAGCTCCAGGACTGGCCAAAGTAATAATAATAATACATCTTCAAAACCTCAGCCTCAGCACTGGCTAGCTTTGCGGTCTCCTGGGCCGCAGTTTCTCTGCCTGTGAGATGGGGACCCTGACACTGCTTCCCAGGGCAGGTGTGGCTAACACTGTGGTTAGTCCTGTTGGAGCTCTGCCATTGGCAGGCATTGCTGTCACAGGCACACGCAGGATGGCCTGGGAACAGGCTCTCTACGTGTCCTGAGGGTCATTTCCAGGGAGATAGACCCTCTTCCTGACAGGACCTTGGCCACACCTTTTTTCTCAGGCTTCTCAGCATCCAAAGGAAAGCTCTAGAGGCTGTAATGTTTGTTTCCTCTTCAGGGCTCCAGATTTCTCTCTCAGTGGTGAGATGCCTGGCTCAGAGCCCATGTGATCCACATTTCTAGAAGCTTCCAGTCGGCCTCATTGGCAGGATGTGTCAGTAACCAGGATTGAAGGTTTTGTAAGTGCAGGATTGTGGATATAAGAGATGTCCCTAAACAGGTGCTACTAGATGATACCCAGGAATGAAAGGTTTTTATACAAAAAAAAAATCAGGCTTGGAGATCTCGATGTTCCATGCCAAGCATAGGCCCTCTTCCCACTGCGTTTGCCTGTGCCAGCTAGAAAACATGGCTGGCACCGTCTCCTTTGGAAGCAAAGGTGTGTCTGCATACAGGCTGGGTCTGTTCCCACCAGCTCACTACAGTTTACAGAGAGCAGTTCGTCTTTCTGAAAGATACTGGAAATTGTTTCCTCAAATAACTTGGTGCCCAGCTGAGAGGAGGAAGAAGTTTCACTCCAGGGAAGACTGTGTTGGAGGGAGGGGAAAGGAGGATCGAGGCAGAGATCCTGCTCATCAGAATCCCCTGTGTAGTTCTACCACTGCCCCACGGTAGCCAATGGAAAGGGACCCTCTTTGGGTGGATCTGGGTGCCTGCACTTTCAGAATCCCCCCTCTGCCTGGGGGACTTCGCATTCAGTTCACACTACAGTTATACTGAGGGCATGGGTCGCAGATAGGGTTTGACGGAGGTTCACCTGACCCCTTAGCCCAGGTTCATGAGCACAGCCTCCTACGGATCTTCCCATCAGCCCAGGTTCAACACTGTGCCTACACCTCTCTGCAAACCCTTCCCACGTAATCCTCCCCACTTCCTCCCAACCTCCTGTGATTTCATTTTCCCATTTGGCATTTTGTTTTGATGTTCAAGGCATAAAGGGCCAATAGCTTCCCCCAAGCTATTTCTCCTCCGAAGCAGTGAAATAGCTTAGCAATTTTGGAGCCATTTAAAATGCATTGTTTTGCTGGGGGACTTGCGGGTGGGGGTGGCATCCTGGCTTTCTCCTAAATCCTAAGCACTGAATATAGCAGGCTTCCAATCAGGCTTTCTTTTCCTTTTTGGAGCCTTGTTAGTCACAAAGGCAGAATCCTTTTCCACTTGGGCTGTGCTCTTTGTGGAAGGAAAAGAGATGTGCGCATGATGGCTGTGCAGCAGTGCACAGAGCACAGGGTTGGGCACCTTGCCGAGCCCCTACAGTGGGACCTTAACTTAAGGACCCCTCTGTGGCACCAGCCCATGGGAACTGGCCAAGGTAGGGGCAAAGGCCTGGTGTTGGGGAACACAGTGATAATCAGATCAGTGCCCTCATCTAAGGCCAGCTTCCTGTGTGAGGCCTCTGGCCTGTGCAAGTCACTGAGAAAAGACTGTTCTTCTTGAAGGGATTCTTCCTTCTGGGTGGCTTGGCCTCCAAAACATAAGCTATGAAGACCAAGCTACAGAAACTGGAAAAAGGAAAAGAATTCCAAGCCCAGGCTGCATCACATCAGCTGCAGTGGGGTCCAGGGAGGGGTGTTTAAAGCTTCCCAGGGGTTCTGAGGAACAGCCAGGAGTAAGCAGCTCTGCCCAGCTTTTCCCTTCCCTCCCTCCATCACTCCTCTCCTTTCATGGAATGTGCTATCGTAGAAGGGAATAATCCCTGGATGGGAAGAGCAGTGCGATCTTGGTCTTTATAAACCGGGGATGGAGGATGGGAATGGACCCAGTCCACATACACCTTTGCCTTTAAGAGGAAGCCTTGTCAGTATGATTTCCAGCCTTGATTCCACATGCCTCTGAGCCTAGAGGCTCTTGTGTTAAGTGCTGAGCAGCATGCTGGGCAGGCTGGGGAAGACAGCGATGCCCTGCTCTGACAGCCTTTGCTCTAAGCACACATGAACAGTGGGCACTGGAAAGATGAGGACAACCAAGTAGGAACAAGGAAGTGAGGGAGGCTGACCTGGTCCGAGTGTGACCACGTCACTGTTACTGGAAACAGAATGACAGTAGGAGAGGAGCTGGGGGTGGGGGGGCCACGACACCAGGTGGTGATAGGTAAGTTAGAGCCAAACAAGAGTCAGAGCGTGGGGAGGAGGGGGAGCAGCAGAGAAGCAGGCCAGAGCGTGACATTGCCCCATCCTCTGTTCATGGAGAAACAGAATAGAGTGGCCATGGCTGGAAGGAACATGATTTCTGGACCTGGAGTGCCTCACTTCAAACATAGCCCCAGAAGCTCTGTGGATTGTGTACTTAATCTCTCTCTACTTCATTGTTTCATCTCCAAATTGCAGCTGATACTCGCTGTTGTTGTAAAGATTTAAATAAATTAATTCATACTAAACATATTTTTTAAAGTGCCGGAAACACCGTAAATGTTGTCTACACACTTGCTGTCAATATTATCATATGCCTTGCCTCCTTTGGTGAGTTTTCCTCCACAAAGTAGGAATAATCATGGATCTTGAACTCTGAGACATTCTTACACCATACCTGATCCTGGCGGAGCAAGGCAACACAAGTTTATCGCCATCCTTGTTTATGGATATTCATTGTGTACGCTGGAGAAAGGGGCAAGACTTCATGTAGCAAGTTTGCAAAGAAGCAAGTATGCAGAGATAGCGGGGCTCTGTGGGAGGAGCCCCCTCTTCCTTGCAGGTTTACACCCAGGACTGCACAGCAGGGTCACTGCAGCGGGCACCTCTGCAGTCTCAGAAGCCAAGCTGCTACCCAGCTCTGATTTCTATCGATTACTGTCCATTTCTAAAAATTCTCACACATATGTCACGGAGGTGTTGCCCTGGGGACAATAATCCTCCCCATGCTTGTTTTCTTGTGGTACTTGAGTGAGATTAGATTCAGACATCTCCTCTACCCCATGGGTTGGTGGTGCCTGTGATAAGGCTACCATGCAAAGGGGAGAGTGGACCCCCTGGGGAGAGTGGCACCCCAGCCTCCTCCTCTGCCCTGAAGGCAGGGTTAAAGCCTCATGGTGCCCACCAAAGATGCAGTGAGTCTATAAGCAACATCCCAGGCAGAGGATGGGGAAGGAGACATATTTCTGCTCTGGACCCACATGGTGTCCAGAAGCATCTAGCCTCTCCTTCTCTCCTCTCCTTGGGTGCAGTTCACTGGCACCCTCTAAAAATAGCGGTGGTTATTCAGGGAAAGATACTGCACTGTCTCTGGGGATGGCAGCACAGGCCTCCTTCAAAAATAGAACCTCGGTCAGGTGCGCTTCCCAGTCCTTGTCTCTCACCATTCACCCAGAACCTTTGGGGGTGAACCAGAGGCAGGATGGGTGCATGCTGGGCCTCACACAGCTGCGGTGAGCAAGGGTCAGACATTTGGCATGATGTTCATTTCCCTCTGCATCCCTTTCTTTGTCTCTACTCTCAAGCAAGCGAGCCAACAAACGACATTCCCTTATTCTAGGTATTATGGAAAACATCAAAAGGTAGTATCACCATCCAGAAATGACTGCAGATTTTAGCCTATTCTTTTTTTTTCTCTTTTAATAAGTTTTTTTATTGTGAAAACACCATACAGAATGGTTACAATTACATGAACAAGGTAATAAGTACATTTCTTATCAAGCATTGTTGCTTCCTCCTTTGTTTGTTTTTCCCTACCATCCCTGCCCTCCCATCTCCACCACTACGCTCCCCACCAAAGTTGTAAAGTTCATTTTTCAACATAGCATTGTTGCAATGGGTCCACCTGTATCCCTATTTAAACAATTTGTTTTTTCCCTTCCCCTCCACAAATTATACCAACATCAAATACAGTGAAAACAGGGGAGGGACATACAAAGCAACAAAACAATCACCTTATAAATATGTTAGAAACAATAGCAAGAAAGAAAAAAACACTTGTGTCCTTATCTTGGGGTTCATTTCGCCTAACTTCATCTTATCTGACCTTTTCTGCTTGTCCCAGACATATACTAGTTTTGCATATAAGGGAAACCATGGAACCTATGTTTCTTTGGGCCTGACTTACTTTACTTAATATGTTTTCCAAGTTTTAGCCTATTCTTTCTTGCTTCTATTTACCACACACATACACACATTTACTTATGAAATTGAGATGATGTATTTTATATCTGGGTTTATATTTTCACCCCCCTGAACATGACATCAAAGTTATTTCCCTTGTCATTCAATGATATTCTTCTATATTAGGACTTGTGTGTGTGTGTCCGCCAGTACTATAACTTGAACTCAAGTTGTCAAGCTTTCACTTGGCTTTTTCCCTCAAGGTTGCTACTCTTCCACTTGAGCCACAGCTTCACTTCTGGCGTTGTGGTAGATAATTGGAGATAAGAGTCTCACAGATTTTTCTGCCCCAGCTGGCTTTGGATTGTGAGGCTCAGATCTCAGCCTCCTAAGTAGTCAGAATTACAGGAGTGAGCTGCTAGTGGCCAATTACATTAGGACTATTTGTTGTGCCAGTCCTGGGGTTTGAACTTAGGGCATGGATGCTATCCCTGAGCTTCTTTTTGTTAATGGCTAGTACAACGAGCCACAGCTCCACTTTTGGATTTTAGTAGTTTATTGGCACTAAGAGTCTCACAGACTTTCCTTTCTTGGGTTGTGTTCAAACAGTAGTCCTCGGATCTCAGCCTCCTGAGTAGCTAGGATTACAAGCACAAGCCACTGGCGCTTGCCAATATTAGCACTTTTTAATGGTTATGGTGCAGACTAATGTCTGCTTAATAATATGCTTAAGTAGCATATTAAGTTGACTTTTAGAAAGATTGGTTTCAATGTCCTGGCTGTTTAATCTACAGGTTTTGTGGCCCAGGCAGTTTCCTAAATTCTTTGAGCCTCAGTATCAGCATTTGTGAAACAGAGTCAGTAATGGTGACCTTCATCACTGGGTTGTCATGAAGGTACTTTGCTTACGACTGCTCAGAAGATATAAGCAATCATAACTACACAAGAATAAATCATGACAACTATGTAAGAAAGTGACTAATTCTCCTAATGATGGTCTCTTTCTTCCTTTCCCTCCCTCCCTCCCTCCCTCCCTCCCTCCCTCCCTCCCTCCCTCCCTCCCTCCCTCCCTCCCTCCCTCTTTCCTTCCTTTCTTCCTTCCTTCTTTCCTTCCTTCCTTCCTTCCTTCCTTCCTTCCTTCCTTCCTTCCTTCCTTCCTTCCTTCCTTCCTTCCTTCTTTCCTTCCTTTCTTCTTTCCTTCCTCCCTTCCTCCCTCCCTCCTTCCTTTCTTCCTTCCATCCTTCCTTCCTTCCCTCCCTCCCTCCTTCCTTCCTTTCTGTCTGTCTGTCTGTCTGTCTGTCTGTCTGTCTCTCTCTCTCTCTCTCTTTCTCTCTCTCTTTCTTTTTTCTTTTTTTTTTTGGTTGTGGAGCTTGAACTCAGGGCCTGGGCGCTGTCCCTCAGCTCTTCAGCTCAAAGCTAGTGCACTACCACTTGAGCCACAGCATCACTTCTGACTTTTTCTGCTTATGTGGTGCTGAGGGATCAAACCCAGAGCCTCATGCCTGCGAGGCAAGCGCTCTACCACTGAGCCACCTTCCCAGCTCTTGATGGTCTATTTCTTAAGCCCACCCCACACTCCTGTTCCTCTCTCTGTCACAGCTGCCACTGATTGAGCACAAGGCTGGCTGGTGAATGGGGACAGAGTATGCAAGCCAACAGAGTGCAACTCCCTAGTCAAGGGTCCTTCACACTCTCTGCTACACAGATTACACAAAGCTCTGGGACAACATAATACTGCACTGCAGACCCCTTCCTGGGGTGTCAGTCAGGGCCTTGTACCTGCCGCTGTTGGTCTTGGATGAACAGGTACCTCCTACCCCGACTCCTAGGCAAGATTCCACTCTGATCATCCTCTAAATTCAACTGCCTAGAAAGTTCCAATGTTTTTCTTCATGTTCAGACACTTCTGAAGTGTTAATAAGCAGGGTCTAGATGATGATAACAAGGTTCAGAAGGGTGAGGTGACTTTTCCATAGTGGCACAGTTAGTCATTAATCAAACTTCAATTAGGCACTGGTTATGGGTTGAACTTTGTCCCCACTCTACATTCATATGTGGGTGTTCTAGCCCATAGCATCTCAGACGTTGGCTCTTTAAAAGAGGAACTGGGGTACATGAGGTCCTAAGAATAGGTACCAGTCTAGCATGGGAAGTACCCATAAAAGAACAGATTAGGGCACCAAAACCTCATGAGACCAGCTTAGCATGTGAGGTCACAGCCAGAAAGTGACTATGTGCAAGTGAAGGACACAGGAGAGGAGCCTCAGGTATAAACAAGCCTGCTGACCTTGGATTTCCAACCTTCAGAACTGTGACTAAAATGTCTATTGCAGAAGCCACCTGCTTTGTGGTGTCTCATTACTACAGCTCTAGCTAACACATTAAAAAGCTGAAAAGTAAGAATAAAACTCTTAACAATATCTAAGGCTACAAAGTAATTCCATATTTTTATAATGACCTTGGGGAGTAGAACCTATCTGTCTGTCTGTCTGTCTGTCTGTCTGTCTGTTCATCTGTGTTTTCGTCTATCTACCTATCTATCAGCTATCTTTTTTTAAATCTATTTTTTGGTGGTACTGACATTTGAACTCAGGGTCTTGCACTTGCTAGGCAAGTGTACTACCACCTCAGCCACATCTCTAGCCCATTATTCTTTGGGTTGCATTTAAGATAAGGTCTTGCATTAATACCTCGGATGGCCTGGACTAAGATTTCCTATTTATACTTTCAGAAGAGCAGGGATGACAGGTATGTGCCACTATACTTGGCTTTGTATGGACTGAGATGGAGACTGGTAAACTTTTCCCCTCCAACTGTGATTATCTGCATTTCCTTCAGTCTCCACTTCTAAAGTAGCTAGAATTACAGTACTATACGCAGCCAGGAATATATTTTGTTCCCATATGAGTGGAGGTAATCAAAAAGATGTATGTAAAGTGTTTAATCCAGTGCCTGGCAATAGTAAATACTCAACAAAAGGTCACAGCTATTATCCTTTCCTCTAGCATTTAGACCAGCTCTAAGTGTATGGACAGTGGGTGGAAACCACAGGGAGATGGATTTCAGACCCCATCTAAGGGACAGCTGTGCAAGAGGTGAAGGAGCCACCAGGGAGAGAATGTGTCTCTGCCACGGGACATCTGAGAGTAGAGGGAAGGCAGCCAGTGGAGGCTGAGCAGCAAAGGACTGGCTTTCCTCTAGACCAGGAGCAGCAGCACGTGAGAGCTTGTTAGAATCACAGTGTCTGCTGGTTATCCCAGAGCTACTGATGCAGGGGATATAGCTCACTTGCTGTTTCATACAAGCCATCTGAGCACAGTGAAGTTGGAGAACAGTGGGCTAGAGATAACTGGACAGACTGGAGAGACAGGGTGAGATGACCTTTAACATCCTTTTAGGGCCAGGTACACGTACACAGGGGGCCTCTGTTAGTGGTTACATGTGTCAACTGAAAGTGCTGGGTGCTAACATGTGTCCTGTGGCTTCAACTGTCTCCATCCCATTGACTACCCATCCATCCATAAGCTGGGAGGAATGTGGGTGGGAGTCATGCAGCTAGTGCCACCCAAGAACATGCCATAGGTCTTCATCTCAGTGCCAGGGGCCTTGCAATTCATTACCATGGTCAATCTGGTCCAGCAAGGCAAGGTTCATCCCAGACCACATATCAGAGTGAGGAAGGCCAGGGCTTTTGAGTGTTCTCCTCTTCTCTCTGTGTGGCTCTGTTTGGTGTCCTCATAGGATATAGAATGTGGACATCCATCAAATCCACTTGGGGTGAGTTGTGTTTTCATTTATGCCTCTTTGGCTGCGGTGGCATGTGGATGCCTTTCAATTCCAAGCTGATCATTCTTGACAGAATGTTTCAAAATTGATGTAGAGGTGGGAGAGGACAAAACTATTGCTTGAGGCACATGCACAGCCACTGAACTTTTAGCCTGTCACTAGTAGTTTTTGTCAACATTGGGGAATTATTCTGCCTTGGAAACACTTCAACCTGGGGCATTACAAGTGTGGTTGCTCAACACCCAGAGTTATTTAGGAGAGACACTTGTCAGACCTCATTTACTCAGGCCTGGTAGGGAGCAGGCTTCACATTGCCTTTTGATCTTACTGGGAAAGGTCATGGTGCAGGTCTGCAAAAAGGAACATGTGTTTTTCAGTTGGTCCAGCAGGGCCACCACTGATACTTAAGGACAGGAATAACTCCAGAAGTAGGGCATGGGACAACTCAGAGAATACTTTCTGGGCTAGAAGATGGCAGTTAGGATGTTTGGGTTTTATATACTTGCTTTCCCACTGTCTAGAGTGTGGAGCCTCAAATATACATTTCTAACCGCACTGTAGAGGTTAGTGTTCCAGACAGCACACTTTGAGAACCATTGGAAATAATACGCTGTGCCTTTCTCATGAAAGTCTCTGGAGGATCTATGGGCAGCCCTGCTCTTTCATTTGTCTGCTGTGTAGGCGGCTTGAATAGTTACTTATCATTTTTGAATCTTGTATTTCCCATTTGTAAAATGCAAATAACAACTCCTGCTATGTGTTACTCAGAGTGATGTGGGTCAGGCAGAGAAAAAAATAAACTGGGCAAAAATTGTCAGAACAATTCAAATATAAGAGGAAAGTAAATGTTTATTGGGCACTTGCCAGGAGTTGGAAGCTATATTAAATGCTGGGGATACTGTCACAAATAAACCCGAATTCCTGTCCTTAGGGAACCTAGGGCTAAATGGGGAAGACAGAGGAATGAACCAATGGTAGTCAGTGAAGTTGCCTGCAGAAGCATGGACAAGGGTTGAACCAAGTATCTCAAGACCATCTGGCCTGGTCCTTGACACAATAAGAAGTCACTGTAACATTTTAAGAGGACAGGACCTGATCTGATCAGTTTTGTGGGAAATCAGAGTGGGCTGGAGTACTGAATGAGCAGAAGAATCAAGGGTAAAGGCTGAGAGACAGGAAGACTATGAGAACCTGGATGCAGTGAGCTACTGGTTAGAACTGCGGGCATTTGAAATTGCTAGGATGGAATAGCATGGCAACTGATCAGATATTAGAGAAAATGGAGAAGGCAGATTCAAGATGGTGCCCAAGCTTCCCAAAATGGGGAAGATTAAGGTAGTGGGAAGGGAGGAGAGAGAACACTGAATCTGTTTTGGGAGTGATGAGCCGGAGGTGGGTTCAGGATGTATGTATCTCTTAGCTGCCTCCTGTATGCACTGACCATTGTCATGAAGAGACTTGTCTCATCAGCCCCAGTCACCCTCTGTCATGCCCTTGCTGAGAGGCTTACCCTGTCTCCACCCTCCTTCTCCAGGGCCTGCACTATGGAAACCTGCTCTCTCTGTCTCTCTGACACACAGCTGTATCCTTCCTATCCATACAGTCATCTCCAAAATGAACAGCAGCAGCAATCAGCAAGCAATCATCTTTTCTTCCCCAACACAATGGCTGGGTGTGCAGATAATGTTTGTGATTGTTGTAAAAATGATGGCATGAGACTTGGGGCTCCTTCCAAAGGAAAAGAGGGGGGGGGTTGAAATCCCTATTTAAATAAACCCAAGTGGTTCAGAACCAATTTAAGGATTCCAAAACAGGCTTGCTAATGATTTCTGCTTCTCTACCTTCCCTAGGGCATGGGGTGGGTGGGTGGGTGGGTGGAGGAAGGGCTGTGTCTTGCAAGATCCTGCCAGGATGAGATCTCCGACCCTCTCCCTTACACAGAATGGTGGCCCCGGAAGCTACCTAGGATTGAGGTGATGGCAAGACTGTTCGGGTTCCACTCTTAGCACTGGCATTAATGTGGGGCAGCTCTCTGGGCTTGCCATGCACACATAGTTTAGCAAACAGCCCGCTGAGAGGAGCTGCTCATGGAGGGCATAAGGTAAGTAGGCCACAGGATAGCTGATGCCCATAATAAAATGCTGGGACCGTGTCCCCAGGAGAGCCAACTGACCCCACAACAGGATTGCAGGTGGATGTTAGCAGTCTCTTTCCACAGATGAGAAAATAGAAGGAAACGTTAGTTGTTATATCAGAGGTAGTAAACAGCAAAACTGGAATTCTAACTCAGGTTGCTTGACTCAAAGGCTGATAATAACAAGTATTGATGAAGATGAAGAGACCAGAATCCCTATATTCTGCTGGTAGTAATGTAAAATGCTACAGCACTTGAAAATAATTGGAGAGTTCCTTAACAGTTAACATTCAGGTAGAAGTCCAAGAGAAACAAAAACATACACTCACAAAAATTTTCACACAAGTATTTATAGCGATATTATCCATCACTGTAAAAGAGTGAATGCAATCCGGATGCCCATGAGCTAATGAATGGATACTGTATAGTATTTCTATGCAATGGACTATTATTTGGCAATAAAGAAAAATAAAGTACTGAAGCATGCAACATGGCTAAATCCTAAATTATGCTAACTAAAAGAAGCCAGTCACAAAAGAACACATGTTCTATTATTTCATTTACATGAACTGTCCCAGTCAATTCCACAGAGTCAGAAAGATTAGTGGGTACATAAGGCTGGCAGCCAGAGCAACCCAGGTAGGGTTGTTGAGTTTGAGATTAAGGAGAAATCTGGAATGACTGCTAATGGGTATGGCTCTTTTGAGGATGATGATGAAAAAGTTCTAGAATTGATATTGTTGATGTTTGTTTGAAAATACAAAGCATTATTGAATAATTCACCATCGACTTTAATATGTGATATATCTATTATATCTAAATAAGCTGTGTTTTTAAATAATCCAATGGCTGAATATTTACAAAGAAATATTTACAAAGAAGTAGAAAGAAAGAAAACAGGATCCTGCCAAGTGAGAGCATTTGGAATTATTGATTGCTTCATTTATTCAACAAAATTTGAGCCATTGTTATAGGCACATGCCTCACAAACTAAACCTGTTAGGCAATGATTAATACCAACTCTAGGATTCTGATTGGCTCATAGAAAGGAGAGGAATGACACGGGATGGGGTAGGGGGAGGTAACCCAGGGTCTTCTATTATAATTATGTTTCTTTTTAAAAAGTTACTTGCCACATATACCACTTTTCCCCCCTGGTGCCAGGGCTTGAACTCTGGGCCTGACCACTGTCTTTGAGCTAGCACTCTACCACTTGAGCCACACCTCCACCTCTGGATTTTTTTTTTTTTTTGGTGATTAACTGGAGATAAAAGTCTCCTGGACTTTCCTGCCTGCATTGGCTTCAAACCAGGATGCTCAGATTTCAGCCTCCTGAGTAGTTAGGATTATAAGCATGAGCACCAGCACCTGGCTTATACTGCTGTTTAATGGAAAGATTTGTACTGAAAGAACTGTAGATTGAGAAACAGTGGTGAGAACTAATTCGAAGAGATCCATTGTAGACTTTCCCAACTTTTCCCAATGATAACATGTGGAAAAGTATAAATACTTTCTTAACCAGGATATGGCTATGAATACAGTCTACTAATAGGATTTGCATGCCTTTATTGCTTCTGTTCCTATGCACATGTTAAGGTCTATACAGTTTGGTCACCTGTGCCGGTTTGTGCATTACCATTGTCAAGATCTTGTTGCCCTTCCATAACCCCTCCCTCCAGTTTCATCCTGCAGCTATCAACCACTAACCTTTTTTTCCATTTCTAAACATTTGTCATTTCCACACTCAGCAGAATCATACAATATCTAATTTTTTTGAGATTTTCCTCATCTCATTCAGAATAATTCCCTGGAGATACACTCAAGTTGCTGGGTCTCTCTGCAGTTCATTTATTTTCAGGGGCTCAGAAGCACAGAATAGCATGGAATGGATGGACTACAGGTTTTCTACCATTTGCTCACTCATGGAAGGACACCTGTAATAGTACTTCCATTCTTCTCCTGAATGATAGATATACAGATCTTCTCTATCTTCTCCATCCTACTTTTTGGTTACAAAGAATATTTCCTAGTTGAAATAGAAGAACAAGGAGGTGGCAGTAAGGCTGGGCTTGCCTTTTCCAGACATCATGCTGGAGAGAAGGTAGCCCTCAGTGCAGGGCTCAGGCCATTGCCCTGTCTGTGCTCAGGTAGCAGGTACGATGTAGCCGCTTGATTGAGTTTCCAGGCCTCACATGGGAACAAAGGAGCCTGCCAGAGTCTTCTGGCCTCTGGGGCAGGTGTGTAGTCTCCTCTTGCAGTGTTACCCTTTTCTCTGCCTGTGTGTATGGGCTGGTGGCCCCCAAATGAGAAATTGCAAGGCAAGTCTATGGGGACCGAATAAAATGTGGCATGGAGTGATGCCCTTGAGAAAGATCCCGAGCTGAACCAAGTGGCTGCCTGAAAGTGTTAGCGAATGACAAGTTCAACGTTTGGGGACTTCCTTCTAACACAAGGTCAATGCTGTTTGGGGCTCTCATTGCTAGTGAGTAGATAATAAGGCCCTGTACTGTGCCTACCAGGTGCAGAGCAGACAGGTGGATCCCTGTTTTCCTGTGCATCCCCCACACCCCTCCCCAAGTGACTTTAACCTTCATTACCTAAATCCTTGCAAACATCAATTATGGATTTCTTAGTCCTGGAGAGCAGAGGGCAGAGACAGATTCATGCAACAAACATCCCCTGGGGAACTGTCTAAGGCTCAGACACCTCTCTGATCATGAAAGCTCTCCCTGCTGGGACATTCAGAAATGCTCCCTCTGCATCTGCCTAGAGAATGGGGGCATGTGTGGGGACTGCCAGAGAGGTGCTGTGACTTCCTGCTGTGGGGCAAAGGTAGGAACAAGATAACTAGCTCATGAGGTCAGGCAGGATGCATGCTCACCCTATAGGGAGCCTGGGAAGAATGAGCAGAAGAGTGTTGTAAAGGCCCAGGGCTCAGAAGTGATGCTATTATAGGTATTACCACCAAAACCATCACATCACCACTGACATGGATGGGGTTGTGAACATGGGCCTAGAGCTCATTGGATCCTAATAATAACCACAACAGCATTATTTTGTTATGATCATTATTTTGTGACATCAATTAGGACCATGGAGCTATAGAAATACGCAGTGATGAAGTGACTTGCTCTACCTAACTGACTTCAGAAGTAGAGGAGTTGGGGCTTCTGCCATCTATTCTAAATTCTCTGGAGAGATGGCAGCATGGAACCTTTACAGGATACAGGGAGACATATGAGCTTCCTCCAGGGCATTGGGAAGCCTCTGACAATCACACCAAGGAGAGGTGACCAGATGCAGACCTCTGTTGGAGGAACAGAGGCCATCTGTGTTGAGCTCCCCTTTAATATCTGAGAAAAACACCTCAGTTTTATCTCCCTTTTGGGGTTTCCCCCAAGACTCTTCTTCATTTTAGATGTTATCCTTTGGAAAAAACTAAAATTAAGCTTGCTATAGAGAATCAAGTCCTAGCCCTTCCAGAACTATAGACACCCAGTGGAGGTTGTTAAACAAGCACTAGGCACGGCCTTTCTCCAGGGTTCCTGACCCACACAAGTTTACCCTGTCCACTTCTGTTCTATTTCTCCATGCTGACCCCCAAGGAACAAGACAGGCTTAGAGCCCACCCCATGGCCCCAAAGACAAGACACAGGCTCCAGGAAATGTGTTTCTCCAAACCTGGTCCTGTATATTTTTTTTCTCTTTTTTATTGTCAAGATGATGAACAGAGGGGTTTCAGTTACATATGTAAGGTAATGAGTACATTTCTTGTCAACCTGGTCCTGTATTTTGTGTGGCTCTCCAGGGCCTACCTATAAGCCATGTGGCCATCCAGGGCCAATCCCCTGTGCCCTCTCTGAGATATCACTACCCAGTGGAATGGAAGAATGTGGCCTTGGCAGTTAGTGGGTTCTGAGTTCCAGCTGTGGTTCTGTTATTTGCCACCTGCAGGAGCAGTAGGACAATACCCCTTCCCTCTCTCCCTGGCTTTGGCAAGAGCAGGCTGGGGAAGACTATGTTAAAAGCTCCTTGCAGCTCCTCCCACAGAATTCATGGTGCCTGGGCCCAGTTAATGCAGCCCCAACCCTACCCTTCAATGGGCATGAAGGTCAATGAGAAAATATAAGATAAACACTGGCCACCTGCAGCATGCTTTGCAAAGCAAAAAGATTATTTTCTCATTCTCTAACCCAGTTTGCCTCCAGCATCTCTGGACTCCCTGTCCTTGTGTGCTCTTTTCCTCTGAGGGCAGTGGGAAGAGTGAGAAAGAGAGAGGTGGAGGATGGAGGAGGCGGAGGGAGCTACAGTGTGTTCCCCAGGCCACGTTGGATTTGCTGAGACTGTGTCCTGACATGTTCTGTGCAGGCATAATGAAGAGCTCAGACTCTGCTCCTCACCACAGAAGTCAGGCCTTGTGGGGAAGCAGAGCTGGTGTCACACAGGCCTCTGCTGGGCTCTGCTGAACACCATGTTACACTCTGGTTTGCAGGGAGCATGCATACACACTTCACATGAAAAGACAAACCACCAAAAAACAAGAAGCAGCAAAAACCGTTAACTAAAAATAAAACCTTCTGGGTACTGGTGACCCACATCTGTAATCCTAGGTACTCAGGAGGTTGAGACCTAGAGGATCAAAATTGGAAGCCATTTGTAGCCGAAACATCTACAAGATTCCATCTCCAGTTAATCAGCAAAAAGCTGGACTAGAGGCATAATTTAAATGGTAGAATTCCAGCTATGAACAAGCAAGCTGAGAGTGATATTCTCTCTGCTTTCTCTCTTTCTCTCTCTCTCAGTCTCTCTCTCTCTCTGTCTCTCTCTCTCTTTCTCTCTCTCTCTCTCTCTCTCTCTCTCTCTCTCACACACACACACACACATCAGACCTATATATACCACAGGCACTGAAAACGATCAGACTCAGAAAAGAAAGTATATATGTACAAAAGTAAAAGCAATATTTTAATGATAGTAAAAGAATAAGCAAGAACAACAAGCTGTTGAATAAAGATAAAGCAGCTTGAAAGTGTAGCAATTCAGACTTTTATAGAAATAGGACTTCATGTGGACCTCTCAGGGCCGCCATTCTAACTATGACTTTTTGTATCTACATGAACCTTGGTGTTGGAATTGGAAAACTAAAATGATGTATATATTAGGTCAATCACTGCTTGTCTCTAGGCCTTAGTTTCTTCACCTGCCAATGAAAGGTGGAAATAGATCACCTCCTAGTGTATCATCTTAGATAACATCTATTGGGAACTTGTTTTTATGCTGCCTATGCTTATAAATAATCTACATGTTTGTTTGTTTTGGCCTTGAAATAATTTGATACTACTCACTTTACATATTAGGAAAGTGAAGCACAGAGAGAGAAAGTAACGTGCCTAGATAGCAGGTAGGCCAGGACTGACTGAACTTCTAGAATCTGCTCTATCATGAAACTATATGCCCTCCCACCATGATTGATTCTGAGCTGTCTAGGATTCTAGTTCTATAGTGATTCTTTAGCCTATTAGGAGTCTCCACAGGAGGAGATAGCTTGACAGCAAGAATAGGTTATTAATAGCAACCTGAATACCCACTCTAAAGGGATATTAAGAAAGCTAGTAAAGCCGGGCCTGGGTGGCTCACACCTGTAACCCTAGCTACTCAGGAGGATGAGATCTGAGAATCGTGGGTCAAAGCCAGCCTGAGTAGGAAAGTCCTGTGAGACTCTTATTTCCAATTAACCCCCAGAAATCTGGAAAATAGCTCAAAATAGTAGAGTGCTAGCCTTGAGCAAAATAGCTCAGGGACAGTGCCCAGGCCTTGAGTTCAAGCCCTGTGGCTGACAAAAAAAGTAGTCAATTATCAATCACCAAATATTACATCTTATGGGGAAGGCCTTGCTTATTTTAAACAGGTGTCAATTATGCTATTTATTTGTTTGCTTATTTATTTTTGTGCCAGTACTAGGGCTTAAACTCAGGACGTAGGTTCTGTCCTTTAGCTCTTTGCTCAAGGCTCGTATTCTCTCACTGGAGCCATGGATCCACTTCTGGTTTTTTGATGGTTAATCAGAGATAAGAATCTCTCAGTCTTTCTAGGCTGGCATTGAACCTTGGTCCTCAGATCTCAATTTCCCAAGTAACTAAGATTACTGGCATGAACCACTAGCGCCTGGCCAACAGGAGCCATTTATGACAGAGGTGCTGCATACAATAACAGATTGCTGGGGCTTTTGGATGATTATTGCTTCTGAAAGCACTTCTCTCTAGAGTGATTTTCTTATGCGTAAGATGGGGGTGACTATGGGACCTAACATCACAGGGCTGTTACAGGGTAAGATGTGATGATGGAGGTTGGATCTACAATGATCACCCCTCTAAATGTAGTTCTTGCTGCAGTTGCTCTTGTTATTTTTCACCAGTGAGAAGGGGTTGGGCTCAGCAGCATATGACCTTGATCCAATTCCAGCCTCCCCCCCCCCACTTCCCAGCTATGTGACTTCAAGTCATTGACCCTCTCTGAGGCTCCACAGCCCCATCTGTGAATCAGAAATCACAATGCTTACCTCGCCGGGGAGTTGGGAGGGTTAAATGGACTGTGAAATGCTTAGCACAGTGGCTGACATCTAATAGGTCTTCAACAAATGTCTGTTCTCACCCCTGGAGCGTTTTCTGCACACTTGGCTTTTCCACTACGGTTAGAATCCAAAGAGGCAAAGGATTTTGTTCCTCTTGTTGACTCATCGCTCTTTTCTACCACAGGAACTTTCAGGAAAGTGACAGGAGGTAGAAAATGTCCACACAGAGGGTAAGTCAAGGCAATACAGTAGTGGCAGTCCACAGCCTTGGAAATGGGCCTTTAGTCCACTACCTTGGTTGCTTTGGTGAAACTGGCCATGAAGATATTCAATTAGCAATGGGAAGCAAGCCCTGTGATTTGCTAAGTTAATCCAAGGAAAATGGAACTACCTTCCTGTTTGAAAATAAATGAAGTATGCAGCTTGTAAATGGATAAATGTGACTTGATCATTCTGATTGCATTCCTAGGACTGTGTCATAGCTCCACTCAGAAGACGTGGTACCAGCATTAGGGTAACATTAAGGCATTTCAGAAGGGTGGCAGCATCTTACTTGAGAGGGAAGGGCAGAATTCCACACTGGGTTTCTACAGTAGACAAGCATGGGAAGCTGAGACCAGAGGTGACAATATACTCAGCCTCATAAGACGTATTTATATCATTATTTACACTTCAACTAGATTGTCTCATTTGGAATAATTTCTCCTGACCCTATGCAAAATATATATTCCAGCCAGACAATGGTGGCTCATGCCTGTAATCCTAGCTACTCAGAAGGCTGAGATCTGAGGATTGCAGTTCAAAGCCAGCCCAGGCAGGAACAACTGTGAGATTCTTATCTCCAATTAACTACCAGAAAACTGGAAGTGGCACTGCGGCTCAAGTAGTAGAGCACTTGCCTTGAGCTGAAAAGCTTAGGGACAGTGCCCAGGCTCAGAGTTCAAGCCCAACTGACAAGAAGGATGGCCAATACACACATGAAGAAAATGCAAATCAAAACAACATTGAGATACCACCTCACCCCAGTTAGAATGGCAATAATCAAAAACTCTAATAACAACAGATGCTGGAGGGGATGTGGACAGAAGGGGATCTTATTGCATTGTTGGTGGGAGTGTAAACTTGTTCAACCACTTTGGAAAGTAGTATGGAGGTTCCTCAAAAGACTCCACATAGAGCTCCCTTATGACCTAGCAATCCCACTTTTGGGCATTTACCCAAATGATCACAAACAAGACCATACTAAAGCTACCAGCACAACTATTTTTATTGCAGTATTATTCACCATAGCTAAGATATGGAACCAACCCAGATGCCCCTCAGTAGATGAATGGATCAAGAAAATGTATACACAATGGAATTCTATGCTTCCATCAGAAAGAATGACATTGCCCCATTTGTTAGGAAATGGAAAGACTTGGAAAAAATTATATTAAGTGAAGTAAGCCAGGCCCAAAGAAATATAGGTCCCATGGTTTCCCTTATTTGCAATAACTAGTATATGTCTGAGTCAAGCAGAAAAGATCAGATATGTTGATGTTAGGTGAAATGAACCCCAAAATAAGTATTCAAATGTTTTTTCTTTCATGCAATTGTTTTTAACATATTTAGAAGATGATTTCTTTGTTGCATTGTATTTCCCTCCCCCACGGTATAACCCTTGCTTTCACTGTATTTGATGTTGTATAATTTGTGGAGAGGAGGGGCAAAAAACAAATCATTTAAATAGGGATACAGGTGGACCCATTGCAACAATGAGATGTACAAGTTGTAATGTTGAAAAATGAACTTTACAACTTTGGTGGGGGTGGGGGGAAGTGGGTATGGGGGGCGGGGGGGATGATGGGAAGGGATAGGAAGGGGAAACAAAGGAGGAAGCAACAATGCTTGATAAGAAATATACTCATTATCTTGCCCATGTAATTGTAACTCCTCTGTACAGTATTTTCACAATAATATATATGTATGTATATATATATGTATACATATATATTATTGTGAATATATATATATATCTATCTGTGTATATGTTCCATTCTCTGACTTCTCAGGTACCCATCACCAAGCAAGATAGACAGCTGTGGCAGGGCCTGGCTACTTGATCATCCCAGTCACTAGCTCTTGGAGTTAATAGTAACTTGAGTTTACATCTTACTTGAGAAAAAGAGAATATTCAACTATTGTTGAATAGTTGGAAGTTGCTATAGGGCACCCGAAAATGTAGAACAAAGAAACATTATTTGGTTTCTGGATTAACTTTCCAAGAGCTAAAACATGCATATACAATAAGAGCATACATTAAAAAAATAGTATTGATGGCTTACCATCTATAATCTTAGCTACTCAGGAGGCTGAGATCTGAGGACTGCAGTTTGAAGCCAGCCCAAGCAGAAAAGTCCATGAGACTCTTATCGCTAATTAAAACAGAAAATAAAAAACAAAAACACCAGAAGTGGAGCTGTGGCTTGAAGTGGTACAGTGTTAGCCTTGAAAAAAAGAGTTCAGGGACAGTGCTCAAGCCTTGAGTTCAAGCCCCACGACTGCCAAAACAACAACAACAAAACCCAACAAAACCAAACAAGAACAGACCCCTTCCCAGCAATATATAGTAGTAAACATTCAAGGTCAAACCAATGGTGCCAAGGCCATTGTTGTAGAGCAGTGGGAAAAGCAGTCAGACTGAGTTGAGTTTGGAGTGTGAATCATAGTTCTACCATTTACTATCAAGTTATGCTCAGTGGAGAAAGACTCTGTCCATACATCTGTAAAAGAGGAAGAGTGCATACCTATAAGGTGAGTGCTCAGTTAGCTGTTTGGCTCATTCCTTTTTTGTGGATGCTCTCACATGCCTGTTGGTGACTATGGCTCCCTTGTACACATTGCATACCAAAGAGTTGCTTATTCAAAAATATTTAATGCTGTCTCATTTCTTAGAAATACCTGGCATCCCAAGCTTTTCTCCAGCAGGACTCAACTCCTTCTGGAACACTATCTCCAAGCACTCTACTGTTGAAAGGGGAGGGTATAGAGGATGCTTAACTCAGACTTGGAATGTTAAGGATGGCATGAAAGCTTTCCCAGATCCATCTAAAAGCATGGGGAGGATTTTGTTGAATGAGCCAGGCTGAGAGAAAGTATCCTGGGCCAGGAAATTATCAGTACAAAGGCAAGGGCCTCCCTGAAGCAGCAGACAGAGCATACTGTTCTAATCAGAAATGGCTGAAAACAGACAAACTTATCTGGTAATACATAATCCACCTAGACTGCCCTCACCTTCCTTCTACTAGATCCACAGCTCTGAATCCCCCCCCCCCACTTTCCATGGTTCACAAAAGGGGATCCTGGGAGCTCTGAGGATTCCTAAGACCCTTTTCATAAATCATACTATGGCATTACTCCCTCTTTTCCATCCTCTCTCATGAATATACAGCAAAGACTTCCAGACTAAACGGAAAGCTATCATTAAGAGAGATGTGCCACAATGAGAAAATCTGCTACTCCAGATAGAAGAATCAGATTTCATAGAAATGTATTCTTGACATTATATTCAGGAGTTATTATTTTCATGTTAAATGGGCTGTAAATGGGGAATTTTTTTAAACATTTGTTAATGCTAACTACTAGAATGACAAATTTTAGTAGATACAAACAATGTAAATAAAAACACATTGTAGTCTTCAATAATACTGAAGAGTAGAACAAAGATCCTGAAACCAGAAGTTTCATGCTTTGAGGAAGAGCTATGAACAAAGTTGTGCAGAACAAAGTGTGTATCTCCTCTTGGGAAGGTATCTCAGCAATCTTGCCCTTTCCTGGGAAAAGAGCTTTGGGCAGCCTGTGTCTGAGCACTTCTGCCTTTCCCCACGACTCCCATCTTTCCTGTGGAGACTTTCAGCGGCAGATCAGGCCCATTGCTTCTCTTCTCTTAGCTGCAGCCTCTTCCCCAAGCTCAGGGAGGAATCTGGTCAGAAAGTTTTGGTATCAGAAAGTCTACACAAATTACTCAATGACTCTGCTTTGCATCCCCTATTGGCTGAACCTGTTGAATATTATTTTAGGTAAGTATTAGTCATTTATATACTTAGTTTGGATACATATCTATTCAAACTCATTGAATATGCTTGAAAATATGCTGTTTTTACTTTTGTTGCTGAGTTGTGTTCTTTATATATCCTGGATACAAGTCCTTTATCAGATATAGAGTTTGCAAATATTTCCTTCCATTTTGTGGCTATCTCTTTGCTTTCCTGATGATATTTGGAACCTAGAACTTTTGAATTTGTATTTTGTGTGTGCAGTACTAGAACTTGAACTCAGGGCCAAGGCACCGTCCCTGAGCTTTTTCACTCAGGCTGACACTCTACCACTGAGCCACAACTCTACTTCTAGCCCTTTGATGCTTAAGTGAAGATAAAGGACTTCCCTGCTTGGGTGGCTTCAAACCACAGTCTTCAGATCTCAGCCTCCCAAGTAGCTAGGATTATAGGCATGAGCCTCTACTACCTGGCTAAGAATTAACTTGTAAGAGGTCCCAGTTACCTATTTTATTCTCCTTCTCCTCCCCCTTTGAATGTGCCAAACCACTGTCTAATCCAGTTTTGAGTGGTTACACCTGTCTTTTTCTGAGGTATTTTCAGCTTTAGATCTTGGAGTTAGGTTAAAGATGAGTTCATTTTTGTATACATCATAGTATGAGGAAGGCTCTAGTGTCATCCTTTTGCATGAGAATCCTGATGTCCCAGCCCTATTTGTTGAAGAAGTAACTTACTGTCTCTGTGCCTTGGTAATTTCATCTCTAAAATGGGACTTAAGGGATAGTGAAATGGTTTAAGTGATAGAGTGCCTGCCTAGCTCCTAAGTTCAAACCCCAGTACTGACCAAAAGAGAAAATGTGATTTAATAGACTACTTTGTATAGTGCTGAGAGAATTCAATGAGATACAGAGTGTGAAAACAAAACAAAACAACACCCCTACCTTATAGGGACCTTGTCATACAGCACTCAGTTCCCATAAACAAAGAAATGAACAGCAGATCTAAGAAGGCTTTGAAACACTCTGGTCATCATTACTGCTATCTAATAAAAGCACTTCATTCTGAAGTTCCTTCAGCCAGGGCCCTGTTAGCTTGTGCCATCCTCAAGGTGCTGATGTGCAACCACTTTCCTATACACCTGTTCTGAGCCAAAGACACAATCACCTGTTCTCCTCCCTCCTTTCCTCTTCACTTCCTCACTTTTTTTAACCTTCAATTTTCCATTAAAGGCTATTGGTCTTATTAATTAATTAATTAATGGTTAACCCACTCCAATCCTTTTAGGCAAGGCAGGGAATAAATGAGTCCTTTAATTGAAATCTACTCTCATACTGAAAAGTGAAGCTCCTAGGGATAATGGTTTTCTTACAGGTCACCCACCCTGCCTGCCTGCTGTGTCAGAAGCCTGCACCAAGCTAACTGGAGGCTGCTTACACCCTTTGCTTCCCTTCCCACCCTGGATAGAGCTCCTTTTAAATCCTGTCTCCCTCCTCCACTGTGTTTGCAACACCTCCAGATTTAGTTTTCTCTCTGCATTTCATTAGTGTCCCATTTGCCTCCTCTTCCTGATCTCCAAAGCAGGTGGGAAGCAGGCGGAGGCCAAGCTGGCAACCAGAGCTCCTGTCACCTGATTGGGGGTGGGATGGGGAGGAGACATGCAGAGGGGAAGGAAAGGGGCCTGGACTTGGACTGCAAATCTAGATGGAGTTCAGGTCCACCTGGCTTGAGCCAAGAAGCAGTAGCTTAGTCCTTATTGCGTGGCAGGCACGAGGGGCTCAAATACAAGAAGTGTTTCAGGTTCTTGAAACTCTGTGGGCTCCAGAGATGAGTGGTGAATACTTGTATAATGTACTGAAGGGAATTCAGCCTCATGGGAAACGAAGGGAATTGTGGGGAGACAATGGGGAGGGTTCAGTCTCGGGAAAGGCAGGGTGGGATGAAAGAGTGATGGGAAAACAAGTAACAACTGAAGCTGCTGTTCTATCATTCATTCATTTTCTCGTTCTGCATTTGCTGTCTGTGGTTCAGGCATCACTGCAGACACAGACATCTACAGGAACAGTATAAAAAGGTCCCTGGCCTCATGAAGCCTATGTTCTAATAGAAGAAGTCCAAAAAGAGACGACTAAACTCACTTAGTAATCTGTAATGCATCAGGTGGAGATAAATGTAAAAACGTTCAAAAAGAAGAGGGTCCCAGAAAAGCCTGGGCTGAGGAGTGGTACTTCCCACAAGATGGTGGGAGAGACTCTGTTCCTACCTCTATCACTTCCTGCTTCCTATCTGTTCTCTGAGCATCTCAGAGAACAGCCCTGCACTAGGGTCCTCTCAGCCCAGCAGTGCTCTGCTCATCGGGATGATGGCTTCCAGCTCTGCTACTGTTAACTCACCCAGAAGTTTTCTCCAAGACTAGAAGAGGGCTCTCTGCTTTGTGCCTGGAAGCAACGGTATGTTTATGGTTCACAGAACAGCAAAGAGGTCCCTGGTATGAGAGACAGGTGCACAGGGGTGGGGTTGGAGAGGACACAGGGTGGGGGTGGGGAGTGTCAGATCATGTCAGTGCTAGTAGGTGGTGTGTTGTGTGTGTGTGACATGGGAGGATCGGAGGAGGGGATTGAGGTAATCTGAGAGTGGCTGTGACAGATGTCTCTGGCTAGACGGCAGAGGGAAGTAGGATTCAGAGTGTAGTGAGCTGGCCACTGCTTTTCAGCCTCAACTACAGAGTTGAGATAGACACCAGTGTGGCGACAGCAAATAGCCAGAGGGTTGAAGGACACAGAAAAGTGACTTGTGGTTATAAATCAGCATAGGGTACAAGGGGCAGGATGGAAGGCGGTGATGCCAGAGAGCGCAAAGGAAGAACATTCCAGCCAAGGCGAAGAATCCCATGTCAAGGCGCAGATCTGATCCCATCTGGCTACCTGATACTTTGTAAATTATCTTCCTTCCTTCGGTCTAGATGAGTTCAGTAAGTCCTGCTCTGGACCTAGCTCGGTGGGTGGCAGTAACACCAAGATAAGCAAGCCAGTGTCTGGGCTCCAAGAGGTTCCCTCTGTCAGAGATGAAAGCTATGTCCCCAGGGCTACACCAAACAAAGGACATTGAGGAACCACAGAGAGAAAGCCCAGGACAAAGAGGGACATAGAGCAGAGAGGGGAAACCAAGTTTTTTGAGTTTGGATGGAGTGGGAACTAATTTTAATTTCCTTTCCACTTTAGCTTTCAAGTATTCTTTGTGCATGGACTTGGATGGGGTTGAAGGGTTGACCTTCAGCTTTCCTCTTAACCTTCTAAGGGGATCAAAACATTTTTAATCTTAAAAATGGAGCCCCTAAGAAGTGCCTCATGGGGTTGGGGGAGTTAAGTGGAATATGCAAATCAAATCATTGCCACAATGCCTCAACAAACGCGACCTCCTTTTACCTCTCTCTTTGTAAGAAAAGCTGGAAATCTTAGAGGATCTCTTCAGAGAACCATCTGTCTACTGCAAAGCATTCAGCTTGGTGTGCAGTCACGCATGCTCCAGGCAGGAAGGTGAAGCTATCTCTATTTTGTTCTTGGCTGGCCTGAGGTAACTATTCAATATGTCTTTGCCGAGCAGAGAAATAAATGATTGAAGCAGAGGTATGTAAGGTACAGGCCCTCTTATAATTTTAGTTGGAAGGCCTTGGACAAAAGAGTTAGTCCCTGAGCCTAACTAAGTTCCTGACCTATGAAATAGAAATAATAAAGTCTACTTTGGCAGAGACAAGTAGAGCTCATCAATAATCCATGTCTTTCCCACACTCCCAGGAACACTGGTAACCAGAGAGGACCATGGGACTAATTCTGAACAGTGAGCGCTGTGTCACTTCTGGACAGAAGCACCTAATACTCAACATCTTCCAGCTGTTTCTTCTCCTGCTGCAGTAACCAAGATGGCCACATGTCCCAGGAGGACTACTTGCAACGTGACAGACTTTTTACCAGCCTGGTCCTCAAGTCACTAGCAGAGCAGAGCTCACCATCTCTATGGGTTAGTACAAGTAAGAAATGGAACTTTACTCAGTGAACACGCTGGGGTCGTGCAGTAAGTCATTACTGCAGCGTATCAGAGCCTAGCAGGACTCATATTTCACCTTGTAAGCTTGTTGAGAGGATATGAAACAGGGCTTGGTACAAGTAGGTACAAAGTATTCTCTAAGAAAGGGCTTATTCTCCCTGCCTTTGCTCCTGCTTCTGTTTTCTTAACCTCCTTCATTATGGCCAGCCTCCATTGATGATTCTCCTTCACCAGCTTGAAACTGCCTTCTGCTTTCCCCCACATTACCTAGGAGTTTCATGCAGTTTTTATCATTACTATTCTGCAGGGCAATGTGAAGAATTTCCAGACAGCCCCCCTGGTCCCCAGAGTACCTGCCTTCTGACAGCCTCCCACTAGTTTCTCACTATGCCTCTGATCACACCACCAACTCCAGTCTCCTTTGACCTGGTCTCCTGCTGGCCACTGCTGTTTCTGTGGTCCTGACCTGACCTGCATATAACATCCTTTCTGCCAGCACCACCATCATTTCTGCTGGATGACCATCTAACCTGCCCTCTGCCATACTGCTCCCAGCATGGTTCCCAGCATCCCTTGCTCCTTGTCAGTCTTTTTACCACAACCTGCTCTCTAAGAAGTCCACCTTACTTCCCCTGACCTCTGTCTCTCCCTGTGTATCCTATCACCCTGGTGATAGCTTATATCCAAAAGGGAGGTCCATTTTCCGATTCCAATATATATTTCTCATCAAGGCCATGGTTTTGAGTTGATGATGGAAAATTAGAGCAGACAAGGGGACTGACCTGGCTCCATGTCAGCGCGTTGGGAAGAGTCAGCAGTGTCCTTGGGCCCTGGAGCTTTCTCTTCAAGGCCATTGGCTCTTGGAGGACAGGACAGGATCCTGTCTGTTGAATGAGAACAGAGATTGACTAAGATTGCCTGGCAGAACACCCACCTCTTTCTCGCAGAGCCCTCACCAGCAGTCAGGGCCAATGGTGAAAATGGGCTTGTTTCTAGTTTCACAGCACTGATGCAAAGCAAGTGGGGTTCTCATTCCATAAAGTCTCCATCCAAACAAGTCCTCTTGGGAGGCTTCATTGTTCTGCTATGGGACTGACGTTCTTATAGTTGTTGCTTTCTTGCATGTTTCCTCAGGTGGATCTAACCTCTCCAGGGCAGGCAATGCAACAGCATCGTTATTCAGGTGCCCAGCACAGGTCTTGGAACAGAGGAGAGACCGGGGGTTTTGATGAACAGAGGATGAAGGATGTGCTGTGGCCAGTGAAGAAGGAAGAGAACAAGGGGCTGAGGCCTAGGGCTACTTCATTCATAAGTAACCTTAATTCATAAATGATTAAGGTTCCATGGGCCAGGCTTTCCCACGATGTGGCATGAAAATGTTAGAATCTGGATCGGGGTCCTTGTGCGAAAGACTTTGGTTCTGAGAAAGACACAATTTCTATATGCATCTGACCAAAAAAATGAACTCTAGGAAATAAAAGCAGGTCTTTCTTTTTTTGCTGTTTTTTTCTTTCCTTTTTGTTTGGTTTGCGCATTTATGTCTTTGGAGTTATAAGGGGAGGCATAGAAATGGAGGAATGAAAGGTGAATAAAGGTAGCAATGGTACTCACTAGACACTATGTGGACAATGAACTATATAACTTAGGGGTTGTGATGCGAGGGAAAAACTGGGAGAGAGTGAGGGAAGGAGCTCAAAAAGAAATGTACTCTCTACCTGACTTATGTAACTCTGACCCCGTATATATCACCTTCATAATAACAATAAAAATATTTTTTTTGTTGGATATGGGGCTTGAACTCTGGGCCTGGGTGCTGTCCCTTAGCTCTTCAGCTCAAGGCCAGGGCTCTACCACTTGAGCCATAGCGCCACCTCTGGTTTTCTGAATGATTTATTGGAGATAAGAGTCTCCTGCCTGGGCTGGCTTTGAACCGTGATCCTCAGATCTCAGCCTCCTGAGTAGCTAGGATGACAGGCATGAGCCACCGTCGCCCGACAAATAATTTTTTTTTTATAAAAGACTTGTTCTGGCTTTCCTGACTATGGCAACATCTGATGCATCACTTCCTTTCTCTGAGCCCTGGTTTTCTTATCTGGACTGGGAAGCATATAAGGTCCTTTCTGTTTTGAGATTCTGTAACTATGACTCAAGTCAGCATCTCTAGTAACTATGGAGATATCTTAATACACTGAAACCTGGTCAAATGATAAAAGAAATCTTATTCCACTCAAAAGAAGGGTAAGAAGAGCCTTTCTCTTTCTAGTCATTTACCAAAAGTCCCTGCCAGAGGGGAAGTACGATTGGAACTTGAGATCTCAAAGGCTCACAGTCTCCTATTTTCCCCTGTACTGTGTGCCACCATTCACACACAAACACTACAAAGTGTCTTGCAGAAAAGACCCACATGCTAAAGAACAAGATAAGAAGGATATACTTAGGTATCGGAGTTAGAGATTTTTTTTTAAGCTATTATTTGAAGAAGTTTCCCGAATACAATATTTGCCAAATATGCTTAGGAAACAAGCTAAGAAGTCTGTGTTGGCTCTTAGGAAGTGAGGAATTATCAGTGATTCCCATTAAACACAAAATTCTCCTATGTGTGAACGTTTGCTAGCTTCATCTGCATTTCAAGTGTTTCTTTATAGGAAATTCTAATTATTCTAAACAAAGAAGAGCGCTAGTAGGCTGGCACATTCCTTGAGCTCTTTCTAAGTGCAGATCACCCCTCCCTACTCTGGGGCTGGGCTTCTGAATACTCCACCTCAGGCTGCAGACCTGAAAGGCAGACACAGAGTGATGAGACTGAGTCTGGAGATAAAGTTAGAAAAGTCCTTTCCAATTGGGTTACTGTCATCAAGATAAGAAATACTTCATGAAACAGGATATTCTCTACTATGCTCTATATCTCAAATGAGCAACAAGGACTATGGCACTTTAAATTTCTATTTACCATGGATCATTCTTTAAAAATTCATCTCTAAGTTTCAGAGAGCAGAAAACTGCCTTGATCTGTCAAATCCTGGCAAAGTGAGAGGCTTTTCTCCTGTGATGGGGCCTCTCCCAAATGTCCAGTGGCTTGCAGCTCTTAAGACTTAGATCTGTCCCAACAGAGTCCTATAGCAGCCTAATCACATCCAGTGACTTGGATGTTTAAAGCATACTTAAAATACATGACCAGATCTGGCACTAGTGGCTCATGCTTATAATCCTAGCTACTTAGGAGGCTGAATTGTAGCTCAAAACCAGTCTGGGCAGGAAAGTCCATGAGACTTTTGTCTCTATTTAGCCAGTAAAAAGTCAGAACTGGAGGTAATACTTAAGTGGTAGAACAGTAAAAGCAAAATCCTGAGGCCCTGAGTTCAAGCCCTAGTACTGGCACAAAAGAAAAGGAATCCTGGCCAGGACATCATATCTCACTAAATCCCAGGCAGCTCTAGGCCAAAGCTTTGTGTTTTGCTTCTCACTTGTGCCTTTTTCTTCTTCTCTGGAAGGTTCCATGAACTGCAGTTTTTAAATTTTAGTTAGCATCTATTAAAAGGAGGAGGTTTCATGATGACAATTCCATAGATATGCACAGCAGACTCTGAGCAAGTTCACCCTCTCTATTATATTCTGATAAATCCCCTTCCTCCTCCTCTATTTTTCAAACAGTTTGGTGGGATTCAGTATGTTGTCTTCATAAATAAGTATGCTAAGACTTCGTGTGTGTGTGTGTGTGTGTGTGTGTGTGTGTGTGTGTGTGTGTGTGTGTGTGTGTGTGTGTTATGCTAGCACTAAGGCTTGAGCTCAAGGACTTGCTTTCTTGCTTAGCTTTTTCCACTCAAGTCTGGCATTCTAACACTTGAACAATACCTCTACTTCTGGCTTTTTGCTAGTTAATTGGAAATAAGAGTTTTATAGACTTTCTGTGACTGGGATGGTTTCAAAGCTTGGTCCTTAGATCTCAGCCTTCTGAATAGCCAGGATTACAGCTGTGAGCTCCCAGCTTCTCAACTTAGTATCCTTTTCTTTTCTCTTCTCCCTCATGTTGATTCCCTTCAGTTCCTCTTATACACTTATGTCTCACCAGCACCACCACCACCACCACCACCATCATCATCATCATCATCATCATCATCATCATCATCATCATCATCATCATCATCATCATCTTAAGTCTAGATTCCACAAGGGACTGAAAACATATATTTGCCTTTTGGGGGCTTGGCTTATTCTTGCTGAATATGAATTCCAGTTCTGTTCATTTTCCTTCAAATAAAACAATTTTTTTTATTGTCTGAGAACTATGTAGTTTACTCTTCTACTTTCATCTTGGCCAAGCCTTCAGGAAAAACTTCAACTCCTCATTTTCAATCTGTTTATTTCTCTTTCTGTTCTCTTCCTCTTTTCAAAGTGTCTCCAGTAAGCATCATGCTATCTGGTAAGGAACCGACATACTCAGGCTGCTGAAAAGGTTTTATAAGTATTCACAGGCAAGCATCTCACTGAGAGAAAATCCACCTAGGGAATGATTATAGCATCCATCTATCCACCCATCCATTCATCCATCCTTCCACTTATTCATGAATTCAATCATTAATGTTTAGAGCATGGGGCCCTATACAGGATACACTGACAACTCAGAAGCAGAACCTGCCTTCAGGAAGCTCATGGACCACCAAGGAAAACAAGCATGACCACAAAGAATTACATTGCTTGGCAATTTAAAAGAGCTACAGGTAACACTAGTAGATGATGGGACTGGAGCAATCCCCTTGGCTGCCAACTTCCTGAGGACTGACGGACCAATGCACGTTGTATGCTCAGCCTTGTGCCAGCAGTAGAATTAACACAGTGTGGGGATTGGACAGGGTACTCTACAAGAGGAGAACACATGACAAAGCATGTCCTCTCATTACACAGTGTGTGGTGGTGTATAGAAAAGTGATCGGATGACAGCTTCAAGACAATGCCAGGGAGGAGAGCAGCCATTTCCTCAGTGGACATTATGTTGAAAATGAGCTATACAACTTATGGGTAGTGGATGGGAGGGAAAAACTGGGTCATGGGGCCTAAACTCTGGGCCTGGGCACTGTCCCTCAGCTCTTCAGCTCAAGGCCAGCACTCTCCCACTTGAGCCACAGCACCACTTCTGGCTTTTTCTGCTTATGTGGTGCTGAGGAATGGAACCCAGGGCCTCATGCATGCGAGACAAGCGCTCTACCACTGAGCCACCTTCCCAGCCCAAGAAATGTGCTCTTTACCTGACTATAACTCCTCTGTACATCACTTTTATAATAACAATAAAAATTTATTTTAAAGAGAGCAGCCTTTATTTGGTACTAGGAAGCCACTGAGGGCTGTTGAGCAGTGGCGTGGCATTACTGGAGCTCTGCTATAGACAAATGAATTTGGCTAGTTTTGCACAATATGAATTGGACAAGAAAGTACCTGGTAAGGAAGCTCCTGATTGGGTTCCAGGCATTCAGCAGGGTGTTAGAGGCCTAGATGTTATGGAACTTTCTAAACAATTGTCCCATGTTCTGTTTAAGAAAGGAGGCTTTGAAGATTCAGAGCTACTTGCCATAAATCCCAAGTTAAGCAGTAATGGAGACAAGCGCTGAACCTTTCCTAGGTGTGCTATGGTGTGTGCCTGGACCCTGCACTCACCTCTCTACCTGAGTCGCTTGTCCTGTTCTCTGAGAACCTCCTGCCTGGGGGTCCACCACTTCTTGCGTTGATCTGAGCCCAAATGGGATCCACCACAGATCCTTCAGTTTCTGTTACTGGAGGACCACAGACCAGAGACAAGATGCTCTTTGAGTTAGGTCCCTAACAGCATCCAGAACATTTCAAAGGTGGCTGAAAACCACCCTGATGCTCAGCAAGGGGAACTTGCTTTTGTCTTACCCTTCTCAGATAAACCAAGTGGACTTCAGAACATACCATTCCTTAGATACACTGGAACCTGCGGTGCAAGGAAAAATGTTCATGAAGAAGCAAACATTGCTATGCGTTGGGCTGAGCTTGTGTAGGGAAGACTTCTTTGAGGACTCTCTAGGCACTTAGACCTGATTTTAAAAACTTTTTTTCCTTTGCTATGACAAAATACCTGAAAAAGTCAACTACAGGAAGAAGGATTTATTTCGGCTCATAGTTTCAAAGGTTTCTGTCCAAGATCAGCTGGATCCATTGCACTATGGGCTTAACTGAGATACAGCTTCAAGGTGGCTGGAGTATATGGCAGAGACTGCTGATCTCATGGTGGACAGGAAGCAGAGATGAGTCAAAAAAGGGCAAGGACAAGATACTCTTCAGAAGTTAGCTCCCAATGACTCCCTTCCTCCAGCTAGGCTTCACTGTCTAAAGTTTGCAGCACTTCCTAAATTAGTGCCACCAGCTGAGGAGCAAGTACACATGAGCCTGTGGGGACATTTCAGATCCACACATTCACAGGTGTCAGCCTCACACCTGCAGCCTGGGAGTGATGATGGTGAATCACTCTCATTGAGACATCTGCTACTAAAACTTTATCTCATGTCCTTATTATAACCATGGGATATGTGCTATATACCCAGCAATTAAGGGTATAGACTTTTGGAACAGAAGCCCAGAGCAGAGTGGGTATGAATTGTACCTCAGCCTTGGTTAACTATGCAGCCTGGAGCAAACTTGTTTGCTTTTTATTAAATGGGAAGGAAAGTAATGAATTAGAATAAGAAGTAGTAAGTGAAATGAACTCCAAGACATAGATACAAGAGGTTTCTCTTTGTTGTTGTTGTTGTTTTTAATGTACTGCACGATTTCTTTTTTCTTTTGTGTTTTTCCCCCCTATGGTTTATACCCTATTGTTACTGTATTTGATTTTGGTACCCTGGGTATTGTATATATATTGTTTATCTGAATTAGGGAAGAGGAAGGTAAGGGGAACAGCAAAATGGTGAGACAAAGGACAAAGGGCGAACCAATGTAACAGTTATACTCACAAGACAGTATGTTGGAAATGATCTGTACTACTTGGGGTGGGGAGGAAGATTGGGAAGAAGGGGAAAAGGAAGAAAAATGAGGGAAGGAGTAACCAGCTAGACAAGAAATGTACCCATTACCTTACTTATGAACTGTAACCCCTCTGTACATCATCTTGACAATAAAATTAAAATAAAAAATAAAAAACAAAGAATTAGACCCTTAGCACAAAGAAAATAATGAACAGTATTGTTTTTTATGTCCGCTATTATGGGCAATAGTTCCTCAATGAGGTTGCTGTCCTCCTCACAAAGTTACCAAGAGAAAAAAAAAGATTTTGGAAGAAATCACAGCAAGTAATTCATACACTTAATTTTTAGGATGAGAACTCTCTCTTCTTTCACTAACTTTGCTTGAACTGGCCTCAAACTTTGGATATTCCTGCCTCAACCTCCTGAGTAGCTGGAATTAGAGGGTGCATCATGACCAACATGACCAATGTCTTACAATCATGTGGCTTCATGGTTTTACTTCAGTGGACTGGGGACTCTTTTTTTTTTTTTTTTTTTGGTTGGTCGTGGGGCCTGAACTCTGGGCCTAGGTGTTGTCCTTCAACTCCTCAGCTCCTGAGCTCAAGACTAGCACTCTACCACTTGAGCCACAGTGCCACTTCTGGCTTTTTCTGCTTATGTGGTGCTGAGGAATTGAACCCAGAAACTCATGCATGCAAGACTGAGCCACCTTCCCAGCTCTTGGAACTCTTTTTTTTTAAAGAGTTTCCACTGACTCCATACCCTGCACACCATGCTTTCTTGTTCCATATTAGCTGCTTTAAAAAAAAAACCATTTTATTATTATTATTATCTTTAAGTAGTTGTACAAAGAAGTTCCCATTCTACAAAACAGCATATTAATACAAGGTGTCTGACAATATTGTCACTCATCGCTCCTAACCCATCCCTTCTCTCATTTTTTTTAAAAAAATTGAGATTAGGTGATTACATAAATTTCACATATTTCACAGTATTGTGGAATAGTGATACTTAGTTAAAGTCACTTTCTTGTGATTGTTTCCAACATATTAATAAGATGATTTATTTGTTGCTTTGTATGTCCCTCCACCATGGTATAACTGCTTTTACTGTATTTGATGTTGATATAATTTCTGGAGGGGAAGGGAAAAGCTAACTGTTTAAATAGAAATACAGGTGGACCCATTACAACAATGAGATGTACAAGACGTTATGTCGAAAAATGAACTTTACAACTTTGGTGGGATGCGGGGTGGGGCGGGTAGGGGGGTGCTGGGGGGGGTGGGGGTGGGGGGTGGAGAGGGGAAGGGATGGTATGGGGAAACAAAGGAGGAGGCAACAATGCTTGATAAGAAATGTACTCACTATCTTGCCCATGTAATTGTAATCCCTCTGTATGGTATTTTCACAATAATAATAATAATAATAACACTTTTTTTAAAAAAGAGTATCCACTAGTTCCATACCCAGCACACTGTGCTTTCTTATTCCATATTAGCTGTTTTTTTAAGACTCAAAATAAACCAGAGTCTGGAGCTCTTCTGGGATTTTCTATTCCCAGCCTGGTTTGAAGAATGACTTTAAGCACCACCTTCAAAAACACATCCAATCCTCTGAAAAAAAACCATCTCATTATCATGTAAATTATTAGCACAAAATACTTTACCTTGTTACTTGCTAAGAGCTTTGGTTTGTAATCCAAGCCAATTACATGTGCCAATGTATTCAATAACATCTTAATAACACCAATCCTCCCTGCACTCTGGACAGAATCAGACCGGGTTGAGAGATTTGGGGGCTAATGGGGTACCAAGAGGACAAAGAAGTAAAGCATCCAAGGGGATTTAAATCCTCTCATGGGGTTGGGACAAGCCAGTATGGTGCCTGGGGTCAGGATAAACGCTCAATAAAGGTTAATTCCCTTCTCTCCCACTGACTGCAAAGAAAAGCAATACCATAAAGCTACTTGCAAGTAAACAGGGAGAGAAGAGAAGATCTACCACATTCCTGAGTTCATTTACAATATGGATTTTTTAAAAGCATTTCTCCCTAAGGACGAAGGGAAGCAGGTTATTTCATTTTAATTACGGCAGCTGCAGCTGCTGCGTATGGACTCCAAGACCAATTTTCAGATTAAGGAGTAAAAACACACATTCAACCCCCCCCTCCACCCCCCTACTCAGCAACAGACTCAACCACCACAAACACAGAATGGAGCTTCTGTCAGAGAGCATGTCAACAGAGTGGAAAGATCTGGAATGTGCTGTTGGGGGTGGAGGGATATCCAAGTAGAAATCCCTGGGCATATGCACCCTTGTCTCTTCCACCTTGCCTTCATTCTGTCCTGATCTACGAAGACCAGCTCCCAAGCCCTGTGTGATGGAATGTTTCCTGGTGAGCAGCTGCAAGTGTTTAATATACACAGGGGGAAATAAAGGCAGCAGATGGCTTTGTGCAATTGCCCTATGAATTTTTAACTGGGCATCCTCACTCAGGAAGGTACAAAAGGACCTTTGCTTTTTTTCTGTTTTGTTTTTTCAGGGCTTCAGTGGGCTGAACCAGCCAGTTCTGGACATGTCTTATTGCTGATGAGTGTCTGCTAGACTGGCCCAGGAAAGCAGACTAGATCTCATTTGCCACATTCTGGACTGAATGTCATGTCTGTTTCCACTCAAAATGTTCTTCCTCAGGGTGTGAGTCTCAAGGCTGGCCATGGAAAGCGCTGGTTTATAAATCCTCCATAGATTCCACTACCACCATTTCAAATATGAACCCCGAAAAAAGACTAAGAAGTAGAGCTGGCACAGGCTATCAGAAAGAAGGTCAAGTGGACTAGGTAGGGTGTGGGGACCTGGGGTAGGTGCACACTGCTGGCTTTTTTTGAGGAGGGCTGGGGAGGGAAGACAGGGCTTGAACTCAGGGCCTTGCATGCTTGCTTGGCGTTTTCTCATAGGATCGGCACTCTACCACTTGAGCCACTCCTCTATTTTTGGCATTTTGCTGGTTAGTTGGAGATAAGAGTCTCTTGGATTTTCCTGCCTGGGTTGGCTTAGAGCTCCAATCCACAAATTTCAGCCTCCTGAGTAACTAGGATTACAAGTATGAGTCACCAACATCCAGCAAGACTGTAGACTTTAAATAAGAAAAGATTATGTGTCTACAAACTAGGGAGGGCTCTACTTACAAGAATGTCACCCAGGAAGCTTTGGCAGGGGAACAAATGGCGCTCAGATAGCTGTAAATGTTAAAAAGCAACCTGAAGAAGCAGCTTGTGGTATCTGTGGAGATTTATCATTTTTTAAAAAATTGGTGTGTGTGTTTATTTAGCAGGTACTGGAGCTTGAACCCATGGCCTTGGGCACTCTACCACTTGAGTTATAACTTGAGTTATACTTTCCTTATGTAAAGTTATTTTGGAGCTAAAATCTCATGAACTTTACTATCATGACTGGCTTTGAACCAAGATCTTATGTTTCGAGCCTCCTAAGCAGCTAGAATGACAGGTGTGAACCATCAAGTGCAGTAAAATTTACTTTTGTTTAATGTCCACCCTTAAAACCTATAATGATTAAAATTTCTGAGATTTTTTTTAAACTTTACTTCTTTGGTGTGGGGGGGGTTGGTTATTGATAAGGGTTGGGTCTCATGCTTGCTAGGTAGATGCTCTACCAAATAAGCACAATTTAGCCCATTTTTATTGTTGCTATTTATTTTGGTAAGATCTTGTGTTTTTCCCCCATTCAGCCTGAACTGTGATCTTCCTACCTAGGTTTCCTGACAGCTTAGATTACAGATGTCGACTACTAGCACCAGCCTGTTTTATGAAACTGGATCTTGCTAATTTTTGCCCTAGCTACCCTGAAACTGTAAAGTCCTCCTATCTCTATCACCCACATGTTTGAGATTAGGCAGGTGAGGCTATAAAACGTCCAAGATTTTAAAGTGTGGGGGGGGTGTAGATCACAAAGCCTAGTTTTAGACTATCCAGAGTCCTCCCAGACTTCCAGGCCTCTGCTCCGCTGTGTCCTCAACCAAGGCCACCATCTCTTTTGGTGGCCTCCAGATGCTCTTCCAACTACCACTCAGGAGCCAATGAGGATGCCAGAATGTCCACGAAGCCCCCACTCTCATCCCCCTGCAGTCTCACAGTGACCAGGCTGGCTGATTCCACCTCCTGGGATAACTTGACCCATGCCAGGTCTAGTGCTTTTCTATTCCTCCCTACACAGTATCAAACTGCCCATGCTATGTTAAATGCAAACTGGTCCTGCTCTTCCTGCCTTGGACTCCTTAGTTTCCCTCCTTGTCTTTGGGACAAAAATCCAACTCCTCCTTAGAGCAAGAAGTTTAGTTTACTGTCCAGTTAACCCACCTTTCTCCTCCAACCACCACTCACCCCCACCCCCGTACACTCCAGCCAAACCAGTGTTTTACAACTTGCTGTCTCGCTGGTGCTCTTTTTTGGCCTGCGATGCCCCCTTAACCCTCCTGAGTCTAACCCACTGGGTTACTCATGCAGCACCCAGCTCAGATTCTGCCAAAAGTATCTCCCTCCTCATGAGAACATGGTTTTCATTGCTCTTATCCATCATAGCATTGACATACATCTGTGCTCTTTGCCAAATTTCTGGACTTCTCTGTTCCAGGCACACAGTGGGGCTGATACCCCCAAAAAGGCCATGTCGTTAGCTGTAGTCCCTGAGTTGTGAACACATTTTATACCTCCAAATGGAAGATTTAATTATCAATAGAAGACTGCCCAGGTATGCTCCTTTATACTAGCATAGCAGCTGGCAGCGTTGGGATGGTTTGCCAGCCTGGGCCCTGGGGAACTGTAGTGAGTAGCAGCCCCTCTTGCTCCCCCCACCTACTGTCCACAGGAGACATGGCGATGGGGTTACAGTCCACTATGTACCCAGACTCAGTTAGTGGATCTAATAGGCACATGAGTTTGTAAGGACTGCCAAAGTCTTAAAGACATCTGTCTTCCTGTCCATCCTTCTCCAGCTCAGGGCTGGGCACCTTAACAGAGATAGATTGATCATACTAGAACTTGATCTAAGATGAACCAGTAAGGGCTGGGAAGGTGGCTCAGTGGTAGAGCGTTTGCCTTGCATGCATGAGGCACTGGGTTCAATTCCTCAGCACCACATAAGAAAAAAGAAAAAAGCCGGAAGTGGCACTCTGGTTCAAGTGGAAGAGCGCTAGCCTTGAGCTGAAGAGCTGAGGGACAGCGCCTAGGCCCAGAGTTCAGGCCCCACGACTGGACCCCCCCCCCAAAAAAAAAGATGAACCAGTAAGTTTTTTTCACAGGGATTTTGGAAAGCAGAACACAACAGAGAACATAGTGTCCAGTAGTGAAAAATTATAAATGTAAAAACAGAGCTTTTGTGATCATATGTGTCTTATTCTCCAAAATATATGCTGGAGTCCAAACCTCAGCCCCTTGGGAAAAGACCTCATTTGGAGATGGGGCCTTTATAGAGGCAATCAGTTACAATGGAGTTATCCCAGTGGACCCTAATCTATTATGACAGGTGTTCTTAGAAAAAGGGGGACCTTTGAAAGCAGAGGAAGATGAGTCCAGGGAGAATCATGCTGTCACAATTTAAGGAACTTCTAGAAGCAGGGAGAACAACATGGATCTGGCACCTTCAGGGGAACATGAACCCACTGATAGCTTAAGCTGAGACTTTTGCTTCCAGAACTGTGGGAGAGACAAGGTTCTGTTGCTTAAGGTATTCATTTACTGTGTTTTCTTCTAGCAGCCCCAAGAAACCCAGTACAGTGGAAGAATGCTGGTCTGTGGTAAGTGAATAGCACAGCACACAGCCCAAGGGAAACAGACCAGAGCAGAAGAAAGATAGAACAAATCTTATAGAACTAAACTCCCATTGCAATTTCACTGAGTCTCTGCCTTTTCTCTAGCTGGAAGAATTCAACTTCTTCTTGGATTCGATGAGAAAACACAGTCTCTCTTTTCTGAGTAGACAGCTTGGAGAATTCAGACACCTTATCCCAACCATCTTAACTAACAGTGTTATTAATATTTAACAGTTATCATTGTTGCTACAGTTAAGAAAATGAGTAACATGAATGGCTCTAAATGGTGCTAAACCTACCAGTCTGTGATGGAGGGCCAAGTGAGCTCCCTGCTTCCTATGCTGTCCAAACACGTCCCAGGAAAAGATGGGCCCCTCCTGTCTGGGTGCGACTTCCTCTATGCACAGTTTAATCCTCTTGGTGCTTTCTTTAATCCAGTAAGAGCCAGAATAAAATCTTAAAAAGATTTTCTTCTATGAAGTTATGCCTTCCTTTCCAACCCAAACAAAACTCTGTGCCTGGCCCCTGGAAATGCTCCAAAACAAAACAAGAAAGCCCCAGCCCAAATCCTTTCTCATATTCTATATTATTTTCTTGGCTACACAAACTTAGGGGCCTTTGTTTATTCCCTTCTGTCCTTGGACTTTTCCTTTCCACATTTGCCTCTGTCTAGAGCCTCCCTGGCAGCAGCAAGTGCTCCCAGCCAGCAGACAAGCAAAAATGCGATCTGAGGGAAGGCAAGCTGGAGTCTTGGACAAGAGCTGGATATCCCTGGTGCAGTTTAGCAACCCTCTGGACTAGCTACTAAGCAAGGCCCTCCTGGGCAGAATATGGCTGCACAGGAGGATATGGCTTATAAGCATAATCTTACAGAGACACAGGTAATTGTTCAAGATGCAGTGGAACCTCTGGGACTGCTTTGAGCAGAACCATTATACCATGAGTACTGAGAGAAAGAGAGAGAACTCTTCTCCAAAAGACTCAGGATAACAATTACATACAACAGCCAAGCTACAGAGTGCTGCGGATTTACCTCCATCTCCCCCAAAGTAAAGGAGAATTCCTCATTTTTTTCTATTCAAGAAACCTATATAAGACAAGAGTATGGTACTTGTATCAAGATGCCAACTACCTTCATCAGAGAAACTAAAATTGTGCAGGAGGATTTGGGAATGAATAGAGACTAGTCAAAGTGGGTGTTGGAGGTGAAGAGTGAATGCACACTGTACCAGTCATTTGTCTTTTTGTTCCCAGATCTATTTCCCATGCTGCCCTGCTCTGCTCTATTTGACAGAGTTCTATATTTCTCAGGTCCCTTGATTACTGGATCTGGGCAGATTTAGTGAATGAAAGACCATGATAGAAAATTAGCGGTAAGAGAGTAGACAAGGTCTTCTCCCTGTCCTGCTTTGTCTTAGACAGCATGCCCATCAATGACCATCTAACTTACTGTTGCTTTGGGTCTTGACAGGTATCCTGCAAAATGGTTGTAGCTTCTGCTGAGTTGTCCCAGCTTCTGGGATCTGGAAGTGCCACCTTCTCTCATTGTCACTCCAGCCTAGAAATAAGAGGTTGGCTGTGGTTGCTGATTTCTGGGTTGCCAGAACATGTACTCTTTAGGTTTCATCAACTCTGACTAATTTCCTATATTAAATCTCCTATGTTAACAGATCTAGAGTGATTTCTGCTTTCCTGCCTGGACTTGGCCTAAAAATGCAATCCCCAAAAGCCAGATGATGGTGGCTCATGCCTGAAATCCTAGCTACTTGGGAAGCTGAGATTGTCAACATTGCAGTTCAAGGATAGCCCAAGCAGAAAAATGTTTTCAAGACCCTTTCTTAATGAAAAGTTGGATGTGGTGGTATACATATTCATTATCCTATCAAGAAGAGGATTATGCCTGCCCAAAAGCAAGACCTTACCTCAAAAGCAAACTCAGGGTTGAAGGCATGGCACAGTGGTAAAAGTACCTGTTTAGCAAGCATGAAACCCTGCGTTCAAAATATCTATATCTTCAAAGAAAAAAAATGAACTAAGTACTGAGAAAGAATCTGCAAGTGGAGGTGCTGCTTGGCGGGCCCCAGTACAATGAATACACAAAGAAGCCCAGAGCTTGAGGAGGCTAGGAACACCTTACAGCACTAACCATGCTCCAGAGGAAGGAAGTGCTAGCTACAGGCCCTTGTGAGGGTCAGTAGAAAGCCCTTGAAGGAGGAGGGTAGGGACACATCATCAGCAGTGTGTGTGTGTGTGTGTGTGTGTGTGTGTGTGTGTGTGATTTAAATTTGACATTTTATGCCTGTCCTAGGGCTTGAACTCAGGGCTTGGGACCTGTCCCTGAGCTTTTTTGGGCACAAGGCTAGCACTCTACCACTTGAGCCACATCTCTACTTCTGCCTTTTTGGTGCTTAGTTGGAGTTAATAGTCTCACAAACTTTCCTGGCCAGGCTGGCTTTGAATCGCAAAGCCTCAGATCCTTGCCTGCTGCGTAGCTAGGATTACAGGCATGACCCACTGGCACTTGGCTTGAATTTGATGCTTGAATTTGATTTTCTTGCTGTTGGGTGGTCTGTGAGCATGGTTTAAAGACCATGTATCTCCATTGTAACACTATTCACTCCTCTGGCAAGTCAGGGTGTCTTGTCTTAATGTAGGAAAGCCAGGAATATAAGAAAACCAAGACGACCATGAATGACATCTCTCTGCAGGGTTGGTAACATGGAAATGTTCATGGGATAAAGATTGGGTGGGGAGGGGTCGGTCTTGTCTATATGGACACTTGCCATTTGTCATTGGTCCTTCCAACCTCAGAAGGGTGGAGAAACATTTCCTTTATTGAGAGGATGGGAATACAAATACAATGAGAGCACATTGTAGTGACTGCAGAGAGACAGGGCATCCTTTGTTAGTAAAGAGGAATTTGGATTTTTTTTCAAACAAGTATCTATACACAGACAGACACTGGTGGGATTGAACAGAGACAAAGAAATTTAAAAGAAAGAAAAACTCTACTAGAAATGAAGGGACAAAGCCTTACAATCTTTCCATGTGAATGAGCCCCTGGGTGGTGGGCAGTTTTATAGCAGAGGTCAGATTCCCACAGTCAAGATGGGGGCTCTGGGATCTGAGACATGTTTGTTTTCTGCCTCTGCTCAAGCCCTTGTTACAGGTGGCCTTTTATTGACTGACCCAAGAGTCCCAGACCAATGTCCCCCACAGGAACAGAAAGGACCACCAGGTGTGGAACAGCAGGGCTGTTAATGAACTGTCACATACCTCACTTCCCTGCAAACCTCCACTGGTCCCAGGGAAGAAGCCAATGAAGAGACTTCAACACAGGCTTTGTCTTGCCCTCAGAGTCCCCACCCACCTGCCCAGGCTGCCCATGCCCACCCAGGTGGACAAGCACACCATTTCTATTTCCGTGAGCCTGAAATCACTGTTGGCAGAGAAAGCAAATTGGAGTCCCCGAAATATGGGGGAATCAAGGATCATTGGGGGGGGCTGTACATATCCCCTTATTTTATTGCCAGTCTTCGTCTCCTACACTTTTCAAATAAAAGTTTCAGAGAAGTTATAGACTTGCCAAAGAAGATAATACCGAGTTTATCCCTATGCTCTGCAGCCAATTTTCCCCACAATACTTTGTATTAGTGTAGTTGATTTGTTACAATTAATGAACCAATACTGGCTCATTATTATTAGCACACACCCATAGTTTATTCTGACTTCCTAAGTGTCCTGTTGATGTCTCTTTCTGTGGATTCCCACTTATATTTAGTCACCAGGCATTCTTAGGATCATCACATCTGTGACAGTGTCTCAGATTTGCTTTGGATAAACCATGCCAGTTTAGAAGAATATTAGCAGAATTTTGGTAGGATGGCCTACTATTAGACTTTGACTATGGTTTTTCTCTGACTGAGTTTGTGGGTTACAAGAGGGAGAAGTCTCTACGTTGTTAATCATTTCCTGATTACAGAAATGGTGCTTATGCCTCTAATGCGGCATTGGCCCGCAGTTCAGGCATGAAGCCGTGGGAGATATGGCCTGTGGTCAGGCAGCATCTGAGTAGTCAGGTCGTCCTCCTCTGTGGGAGCCCCACGATGCTCACAGAATCTGGTCACAATCTACAACTTCTACATTGAGTTCTTCATTTTCATCTTGCCACGTCAGACTTGCTTTTAAGTTCCCAAACCTGTCCGCATAGTTCAGATCTTCATGTCTATGCTTCGGCTGTTTGCTTTGCCAAAAGTATACTCTTCCAGTGAACTCCCTACAGCCCCACTTAGAAGTCAGACTTGCAAAAAAGCCTTGTCTCCAGAGACTTCTCTGAGCCACCACCTAATGCAGAATCAGACCCCAGTTTCTTGATGTTGTTTGCTCCTGACCACTCTACATGCTACTCATCTACTATTGGCTGAATGAATGGACGGTATGCTTAGGGCCTTCCACACACTTTTGATAGAAACTTGAACTTGCCTCTGTCTCTTTTGGTAGACAATGAACTTCTGGAAAAGGACTGGTCCCTATTTAATGAGAGAAGACTAGACAGCCAATCTGCCATTTAAGTCATGCCTTAAAGACCACCCTGGACACACTGGCCATCCTTATTCATTATTTTTTAATCAAAGAGCTGAGGACCCTTTTTCTGCTAAGGGCTATTTGGATATTTATAACCTCATTTGAGGGGGAGGCATAATTATTAAGATAGGCAGAGGGCGGTGGCAGCCAACAAGAAGCACGGGAGAAGAGATATGTCTGTCCGGTCATGAACCAAGTCATTTTTAAGATCTTATAATGGTTCATGGGCCAGATATTCCACACTTGTCTGAAGAGCATCACCGTGAGGCTGGCACGGCTACATGCAAGATTGTCTCCAGGACCCTGGAATCTAGGACAGTTGGGGAGAACTTTTCTTTCTCACTGGGACTGAGCCCCCCCAAAGAATATCCTAGCCTATTACTGAATGGTCAGGACTACTCCGAGGAGCTCTTTTTGGTACAAGCAGAAACAACAGCAGCTTAGATACTGAGAGTAGAGCTCTACCTTCTTCCTGAGACAAGTTATAGGGCCTCGGTTTTCACACTAGATAATGAAATAGTATCATTATTTGCACCTTTGCTAGGGGATTGCTGGGAGGACCCATTAGGGGTAGCAATCACTTTTATCAAGGAAAGCCCAACCTAAAGCATTTTCCTTGCCCAAATCAACAACTAACCCTGGTCTCATGTTTTCTCACCCTGTGATATTTGTCCAACAATGACATAACAAGCATGGGTAAGAAGGTGGCTTTAAAATCTAGTCACTGGTTAAAGTAGGTGTATGTATGTATGTATGTATATATATATATATATATATATATATATATATATATATATGTATATATCAAAACTGACAGATAAGGCAATCTTTTATTTGTGGTACAAACAAGAGCAAGAGCCTGGGGCTGAGGGCTGTGCTTCTGTGACTGATTTTACCACCCAACTAGCTGGAGCAGGAAGAGGTCTATGTTGCCTGGGGAAAACTCACTTCCAAACTTTGGCTGGGATTGGAGCATGCTGATTGTTCAACTTAACACGAACGGAAATTAATTGTATTTTATAATTCTGCATAATACGAAAGAAAGAAAATAAAGGGGAAAAAGACATCAAATGGGAAAATATTTGTAGCATGGAAGATAGAAGAGAGTTACTATACATTCAATAAAAATCTGTTCACCAGTGGCTCATGTGTGCAATCCTGGTTACACAGGAGGCTGAGATCTAAATATCATGGTTTTAAATCAGTCTGAGCAGACATAAATCAGAGACTCTTATCTCTAATTAGTCCAACCAAAAAGCCAGAGCACAGGAGTGGGTAGCTAAGGTGTAGCTCAAATGGTAGAGTGCCAGCCTTGAACAAAAAAGCCACGCAAGAGTATAAGGCCTTGAATTCATATCCAAGTATTGGTATTTAAAAAAAGATCTATATGATAAGGGAAAATTAGCATACCAATAAATAGGAAACAGATATGGGTCAGTTGTACAATCAGTATATTAAGTGAATGTACACATGAAGAAAACAGTTAATTCTTCTAGTAATCAAGAAATAAAAAATTAGGTTAAAAACACCATTGTATCTTAATCAGTATGCTATTTTTTCTTTTAACTTTAAATAATTGGAGATGCGCTATAATATCCCTTATTTGCAATAACTAGTATATGTCTGAGTCAAGCAGAAAAGGTCAGATAAGTTGATGTTAGGGAAATGAACCCAAGATAAGTATTCAAACATTTTTTTCTTTCATGCAATTGTTTCTAACATATTTATAAGATGATTTCTATGTTGTTTTGTATGTCCCTCCCCCACGGTATAACCCCTGCTTTCACTGTATTTGATGTTGGTATAATTTGTGGAGGGGAAGGGCAAAAACAAATCGCTTAACTAGGGATACAGGTGGACCTATTGCAACAATGAGATGTACAAGTTGTAATGTCGAAAAACGAACTTTACAACTTTGGTGGTGGGGGGGAGGATTGGGTGGGGGGAGGTGGGGTGAGTATGGGGAGGGATGGGAAGGGGAAACAAAGAGGAGGCAACAATGCTTGATAAGAAATGTACTCGTTATCTTGCCCATGTAATTGTAACTCCTCTGTACTATAAAAAAAAAAGATAACAATTTTCAGAGGCAGTCATTTCAGACAGCATTTATTTGGCATCTACTATTATACTACCCACCATGTCAGACATACTGGATGAATAAACACACATGGTCCTACCTGAAGGGCCTTATATCATAGTACCTGCTTTCTAGCTGTGTGACCCTTAGCAAGTTAAATAACATCTCTGAGCTTGGCCATGTAAGTCTTTGTAGAAACACAGTGGCCTGATCCCAACCACCTCCTTTAGATGTGTTCACTGGGGCTGTCATGCTGAGGGGCACCCTGTTCCTGGGCTGCCCTTTGCCTGTGCTGTGACTTACATCACCAACACAGCAGACCCAACCATTTCTTATATAACTGTCCGACTGTCTCAAGCCTAGCATGAAGCCTGACACACAGTAAATGCTCATCTGTTCTGCGAATATTTGTAGGGTGGATAAAAAGGCTCCATGTCAATGGATGATTGGACAGATAAAATAAATGCCTTATAAACTCGCTCATAACATTATGAGAGATGAGAGTGAAAGGGAGCAAAGCAGAAGACCCCTGAAGTCACTAGCGCAAAGTCAAGAAGATGGTACAGGGGTTGATGGTACCAGGAACTTCACAGCTGGGCCTTACTAAACTTGGAAGTTAGAAAGTGATGGTGTGGAAAGGTGAAATGAGTCTGACTCCCAGATTCTGAGCAGTGCACAGAGTACATTAGGCAAGAAGAAAATCCAGGTGAGCCATTCTATATTAGCTGGAATGGGAATGGGAAGAGGAGATGGTAAGTCTGGCCCTATACACAAGGGAACAGGCCAGTAGGATAGAAAGTCTGGGATATGTTATTTTCTTTTTAATTTATAGTTTGTGTGCTGGTACTAGGTCTTGAACTCAGAGCCTGTACATTCTCTTAGCTTTTGTGCTCAACCACCTACCACTTGAGCCATATTTCTATTTCCAGCTTTTTGCTGTTTCAACTGGAAATAAAGGACTCTTGGACTTTTCCTGCTTCAGCAAGCTTCAAACCTTGATCCTCAGATCTCAGCCTCTAGAGTAGCTAGGATTACAGGCATGAGCTACTGTACTCTTCTTCCAGGACACGTTCACACCCCACCTTTAGGAGCCCTTCATGAATGGGCAAAACCCTGGTCAAGTACAGAAAACAGAGGACTCTCAGATAGAGTCTGGGATTTTCCAGTGAACAGGAAGAAAGTAACAATTTCAATATAGTTACACTTGGGCCCCCTGAATTCCCCTCCTCCATGGCATTGCCAGTGGGAGTATGCAGTTATCTCTGTGATGGGCCATAGACCCAGTGGAGATTGACCAGTGAAGTGCAATATAGCACAACTCTGAGCCAGGCAGTCCAGGACTCGAATCCAAGCTCTGCCATGCACTAAGAAACAGCTTCCTGTCAGCTCTTTAGTTGTCTGAGTCACTGTCCATTATAAATGTCAACTTAAAGCTTGTATAGACCTGGAACTTTCTCCCTTTACATCTCATTCACACACACACACACACACACACACACACACACACACACACACACACACACACACACACACACATACATACATATATATGAATTCCATATATATATGGAATATATAAACATATATATCTTTATTGTAAAGGTGATGAACAGAGGGGTTTCAGCTATGTAACACTGTTACCCTCTCCCTCATTTTTTCCCACTTATCCATCCCTACTCTCCTCCCCCTCCCCCAAGTTGTATAGTTCATTTCCAATATAGTGTCAAGTGAGGATCATTGTTGCATTAGTTCATCCTTTGTCCTGTTATTTCTATGATTCCCTTTCCCTTCCATGGATCAGATAAACTTATATACAAGACAAAGGGTACAGAAAAGTAAAGCACACAAAAAAAGAAATAACTGCATACAGGATGTAATAAAAACTTCTTGTTTCAATTTCTTAGAGTTCATTGCATCTGCTTTTGAGCAACGGGGGAAAAGGTGCTATGGTTGATCCTATCCTACCTGTATTAAACACTTGCCGTGTGCTGGATATCCTCAAAGCTGTGGGAAAAAATAATCTTCGGTGAAGGCCTGACCTTTTATGGGCTTGAAATGAAACAGTAATCACAATGTACTAGCATTCTCTATGTGCAAATTATGCCCACTCATGGTGTCTAACAGGCCTTGGCAAGTCACCATCCAGGCTGAGCTCCGTCTTCATTGGTTGACCTCACCACAGCTCACAGGGTTGTCTTGGGCTGAGAAGGGAAAGTATCAGGGGCATAGCAGACCCTTGGGACACTTGCACCTGCTGGCTGGCTCCCTTACTGGCTGTAGAACAAGCCTTTCCTGAGCATTCTCAGAGACTCCTTTCTGCTTTCTCATTTGAACACTTAATGGGTTTCACCCTCTTAAATGACACCTGCTGGAAATGTAATTGTGCACATAATTGCTATGGAGGAATGGAGGAGGGCTTACTTCCCAAAGCTACTACTTCCCTTAGGAAAAGACATAGTGTATCCTTTTCCCATGTCCCAGCTGATGGGGCACCAGATGGACTTTTTTCCCTGGGTGCAGAGTAGCTGGCCAGAAGACTGGCCAGGCAAGTCAGCAGCAGTGGCTGCAATACTTAAGATTTCTAGACCCAAATATCTGGCCTTCAGCCCAGTGAAGCCATAGGTCTTGTAAGTAAGAAGAGAAGACTGCTTTAGGCATGACCATGCCAGAACTTCCCCTGCCAAGAATTTTGGTTAAACTATCACAAGCAAGGTGGTTGTGCTGTTTAGGACACAGTGAGTGGTGGGTTGAGGCCAGGGAGTTGAGTCAGAGTTCCTATTGCTCTCTGCCCTAGTCTTGTGGCCTGAGGTGTGGTAGGCACTTAAGATGAGCTAGCTGAGATCTGAGCATTAGGCACAATGGCTAGTGTTAGCCATAACCATCTTATCGATGACTGACTGAAGGAATTCAGGACAGGGAAGTTTGGGAGAGCAGAGAGAAGGAAGAGAAAATTGGAGCAAGGGATAGAGGAGACAGGCCTTCATGCCAAGGACTACATAGATATAAATGCATAAGTCTGTTGCTATAAATAAATATGTCAAAGCACAAATATATATCAAGCTTGTCATGTTGAAAACTGGATCAATGGCCTATGACCCTATGGAAATAAACTTTTCCTCTTACTGGCCCCTTCCTGCTAGCCCCCTCTTCATACTTTCACTCAGATTGAAGAGATTTTTCTGAAGTCTGGGGATAAGAATTAGGACATATAATGAGGTGTGGTAGTGCACGCCTGTCATGCTAGCACTTGGGAGGTTGAGGCGAGGATCACCAGGTTCAGGACCAGCCTGGACTACATAATAAGACTATGTCCCAAATCTACTCCCTCCAAAGACAAAAAAAAAAAAAAAAGAATTATGCTTTAGCTAGACTTGTTTGCCTGTTCAGACCACTTCCTTTGACCTCTGGTGGCTTGGGTTCAAACTCTCTGGAATCTATAGCCATCCGACACAGAGAAAGTAGCTGCTGGCCTTCTTCCCCATGAGCCAGGTTTCAGAGGCCACCTATGATTTTGTTGTTGTTGTTGGTTCTGGGGCTTAACTTCAGGGTCTGGATCTGTCCCTGAGCTCCTTTTGCTCAAGGCTAGTGCTCTATCACTCTGAGCTACAGCTCCACTTCCAGTTTTTCAGTGGTTAATTGGTATAAATCTCATGGGCACTTTTCTGCCTGGACTGGCTTCAAACCATGATTCTCAGATCTCAGCCTCCTGAATAGCTAGGATGATAGGTGTGAGCCACTGGCACCTGGCTGCATCCATGATTCTTACAGGACCATTGGCCCCTGCTGGGGGTGTCTGGTACTTGGCTTTTGGTGGTCACCCTGGGAGAGTGACACGGGTCTCTGATGCTGCCACAGTCCCTGTGTCAGCAGATACCAGAACAATGATTGTAATAACACAGAGCACATAAGTCTCCAGATTTCCACACCTCAGTGCTGTGCACTAGTGGTCAGGGAAAATGCACTTGAGAGATGTGAAATCCTCAGACATCTGTTGGCGACCTCCCTGTCTTCTAACCCAGGCTCCTGAATATGACCTCCATTTTTCTGAGGGCTTAGGACCTGCATAGCTATTCCTGTCACTAAGCTGTCACACTGCTGTCCTTCCTGACTGCCATCTTCTGTAGAGTTGTTCCATTCCTAGGGGCATGGCCCCTATGCTTTGTGCTTTTGAGGTTTCTATGTTTTCTTTCTCATGTCGTAAGCCCCTCCCTGGCTGTCAGCACACAGTCATCACGCGGTTATCCCCTCTTTCCTGCTCTCCCTGAGGACAATGAGTTAGCTCTGGATTTGGCCCACTGAACTCTAATGATCTGCCCATATTTGTAGCAGCTACGGAACACTCTTGAACACCTGCTTCCATCTCCTTCCTGTGCGCTTCTCTGCATCACTTAGGCCACACAGCTGGAAGCCATGAACCTGTCTCTGACATGCAGCAGCCCTCAGGACGACAGTGGGTGGTATTGGCACAGGTGGGAGCTACGCCCAGGTGAATGAGACCTCCCACCAGCATGCTCATGGAGGCATGCATTTTGTCTAGACGTATCACTGTGGCTCTTACCGTCTGTTTTCTACGGTTCTGAGTCTCAAGGCATGAGGACAAAGCGATTTCTGGTACCATAGTTCTATGCTATGCTGTGCATCTCTGGTTCTATGGCAGCCATGCTTAGGTCCCTGACATTCTTGGAGAATGAACAACTCACCTGAGATCCTGCTTTAAACCTTTTACTATTTGAATGAGCCAGAAGAGATTCTGTTGTTGGAGTCTAAGATCCGTGACCGAGACAACATGTCCGCAAGAGGAGAGGCTCTTGCATGGTTACCTCCCTGGTGCCTCAAACATCCCCGTGCCTCAGAGACCTCTCCTGATTGGATGGAGGTGAACGGGCCTTCTTGTCCCTCCCCAAACAGAATGACTGCTGTGTTATTAATGCTTGGAGAGTCAGATCATCTAGCATACGAACAATGCATAGAAAATAAACATTAATAAACAGCATGCAAGTATGGTTCTAGAGGACTTCCCTTCAGAAAAGCGAAAAAACAGTGAGCGGTGCACAGGCGAATTGAAATGTGTTTTGTTGGCTCAGAGGCTTATATTTTGCTTCCTGCTTGGCTGGCTCTATGCCATGTTCCAAATAGCTGAGGGACTTCCAGATAATCAAAGTTCGCTAACCATACACACTGTTAGCAACTCCTTTCAGACCCTTCCTGTCCAGATGTACAAAGAGAACAGCAAAAGGAAATAAATCCAACACTTCCTCACTACACCCACCACACTGCTAAATCTCAGCAGTTCTGAATCATCAAGCCTTGCATTTCTCATTAACTGGCCCTCATATGCAGCATTTTCAATTAAGCTGGGAGCACTGCTGTACTAATTATGTTATGATATTAGTCCCTGTAGATTAATAAGCTGCTAACGGTTTGGGAGTGCTGTCTGAATTGTATTGCGTGGCCTAGCTGAAAAGAAACATTTCCCAGAAAGTTGTCCCTGACCTGAGGTAGGATCAGGATGGTAAATTTTGTGCATCAACTTGACTGGACTAAAGGATGCCCAGTTAGCTGGTAAAATACTTGTGGGTCTATGAGGGTTTTTCTAGGAGGGATTAATTAATCTGTAGACTGAGAAAAGTCAGTCCCCATAATGGGGGTAGATAACATCCATCCCTTGAAGGCCTTAATAGAACAGAGGGCAGAGTAAATGTGATCCCTGCTTAAGCTTGGATACCCATCTCCTGCCCTTGGACATGGCATTTCAGGTTCATAGGCCTTTGGATTTACAGGAACTCCACCCCTGGCATTCCTGGTGGATTGTACATCATGTGGTTTCTCTGGCGCCTTAGCTGTGTGAACCAATCTCTCAATGCAAATCTCTTTGTATCTTTCTATGTCTATATATCCTGTTGACTCAGCTTCTCTTCAGAACCCTGACTAACAGAGGTCTGAAGAATGAAGTACTGTGAAGTAAGCTTGTGGTCTCTCTCCAAGGGCATATCTACATATACCAAGGCCTGCTCCCATTGAGTCACAGGTGAAATGTCCCATGGCCACATTTTCTGTTCCTTCTGTATACTCACATAGTCCTGTATTCAGAGGAGATGCTCAGGTAACACTCTCATAGCAGGCCAGCCTTGGAAAGTCCTACTGAAAAAATACAGAACGCCTGCTGTTTCTGCTTCTTATCAAAAGTATGGCTCTGTTCCATGAAAAACACAACCAAAGAAGGGAAAGGAAGTTGTATTTGCTGCTGAATATTCTGAATCTGACACTTTGAAAGTACATAGGCTCATCAAAATGTTTCCAAGTATCCTTTGAGGCACATGTTATTACTCTCATCTTACAGATGAATAACAGAGGTTCAGAGAGGTTAATCACAGAGTATGGATCTAAGGCAGTGGCAGAGGCCTGGATACACTGATGCTAGAGCCCTTGCATTAGTAAGTTGTACTGAACAATTGTAATTAGTGTGTGGTATTGATTAGGTCTGGGGTGAGGGGACATGGATAAGGAGAAGTACCAAAGAACACTGTAAGACATGTATGTGTTCCTATGTCCACAAAGGACAAAAGAAATAAAACAGTCATCTAATAGTAATGATCACAATGACAACATCTATCACTGACATCTATTCTGTGCTCACTATTTACTGGTACTTGGAAAAGTACTTTACATGCTCTAGTCTCACATGCCTTGAGTCATCCCCCAACACACGAATGAGGAAACTGAGGCTCAGGGAGCTCATGTATAAAAAGAGGAAATTTTAAGCCCGATCTAAAGTATCACATGACTTTTTGGTAAGCCACTTCTGAACTCTCTAATTTCCCCCTTTGTAAAGGGAATAACAGCTGATTGTTACATGGACCAAATGAAAAGAGTACATGACATGGTACTGTTCTACATCAAAATTATTGATAGTCGGGCACTGGTGGTTCATGCCTGTAACCCTGGTTACTCAAGAGGCTAAGATATGAAGATGGTGTTTAGAAGCCAGTCTTGATTGGAAAGTCTGTGAGACTCTTATCTCTAACCAGCAAAAAAGCTGGAAGTGGAGTTGTGGCTCAAGTGGTAGAACCCCAGCCATGAGTAAAAAGCACTGATAAACATAGAGAGCTATGGTGGCCAAGTCCAAGGCAAACCTCTAAGTTACAATCCTGGCTTTGTGATTAAACAGCTGTGAAGACTTGGGTAATGTACTATCTGGCCTGTCTTTCCTAGATTTCCTCATCTTTAACATGAGGGTAAAACCAGCATTTTTTTCCTCATAAATTATTGTGAGGATTTCATGGACTAATGTGTGAGGAATTTAGTATTGCTGTAGGTAGACAAGAAGTCATAACAGGGCTTTTGGACACTCAAAACTTCCATGATATGGAGTAACTCAGGCTGACTCCTACAGAAAGACCCCTTGGTCCACTCTGTCTTGAGATTCAGATCACACAACTAGAAAAGGGAAAAATCAGGATTCAAACTTACAGGCCTTCAGATCCCAAAGCTTGTCCTACATACAAGAAACAGCAGAATCTTTTGTTTCTTAATATGTAGAGCATCTCAGCACTAAATCATCTCAACCTGGGACCTTAAAAAAGTAATTCGAACATTTTCCAATATTTCCTTTGCATAGTATTTTTTCCTTTTCAAGTCTAATTTTTGTTCAGTCACATTGAATAATTTACATTTTCTTTGAAAATTGCCCAATTTACAGAGATTTTTTTTTTCCAAATTGGGTAGAATACCAAAGCTCTTTGTATGGTTCAGGTTTTAAAACACATCAGTTGCTTTACTTCTCACGTATTAATTCCTTTCATTGAGATATTGAAGGTCTCCAGGTATATTTACTTTGAGCCCATAAGAAGTATCCACAAGCAAAGTGATGTTAAAATTGTTGGCCACAGTGATGTTCACTGGCTTGAAAAGAAGTCAGAATGTCTCTTTGAGAGAAAACTCTTTTGTAAAGGACAAAAAAAAGCGATCCCATATTCAGCTTGCTTGGATATGAAAGAGGCTTCCAGGGTTTAGACAAGTATTGTCTATCTAGGATAATATGAATGGATCTGACAGTAGACTATTGGATGAAGGGTCCTGGAGGGCAAAGTAGTTAGCTGGGCAACATTGGCCAGGAAAATCTGGGAAAGCTTATCTCTCTTGCTACAGGAATAATGTGGACAGGAGTCCATGGCAGGGCTTATGGCTGTAGGCATCCTGTACCCTGTTATCAGGGACTCTGTAGTGAATGGATCCCCCCAAAGTAAGAGGAGGTATTAGTTGGGGAGACTAGGGTCCTCCCTAAACTTATATGAGCTATCCAGGCAGGCAAAAGAAGAATATTTAGTGGATTTTGTTACACTCATGAGGCTTGGTAATACTTTAAGGTCATTGTGGGAATTAAAGTATGTGTGTTAAGAGGCCTAGCATGGTACCTGCTTCTTACAGACCATTGATCCACATTGTGCACGTTCCTGCAGAAAGAAGGAAGGAAACACCTACCATGTGTCTACGTGTGGCTGAGTGTGGGGTCCCAAGGAATAGGTCGAGTTGAGGAATGCTCAACAACCTGCAGGTCCGAACTCTTGAAGATCACCTGTCTCCCACTGACCCCTGAGCTAGTAAAAGGTCTGGCCAATGGATGGTGGGACCCTGGCCTCATTCCTAAAAGGCAGGGACAGGGTCTGAAGCTATGAGATACCCCAGCCAGCTCCCCTGTCACCTGAGAGAGTGCAGGGTCTACCAATGACCCAGTGTGGTGGCAGCCAGCCCAAATGTCATTTCTGATCCTTGCATTTGGGCCTTATCTCAATTAAGATCAGTTAGAAGTCAATTTCACGGTGGTTGGTTTTCAAGATGCCCCAAAAACGATAAGTTGGAAACAGGCAGTCTTCCCCCCCCCCAATCACCGTACCCTGTCCTCTCCCTCCCCTACCCCCACCTCCGGGAGCAGAGACCTCTCTCAATAAGGGCTCCAATGCTTTATTTATTTTTCATTTGATTTCAATTTCGTGAATAATGTTTATTCAATTTCTTCCCCTCTGATTTTAAAACAACATACGTTCAGGAAAGAGAAAATTGCTGTTGTATTGAGGAACTAGCCTTAGACCAGAGGTGGCTTCTTTTCTTTTGCTTTTCTTTCTTTTTTTATTTTTTAGCACCAACAAGGCTTAAATAAACACCTACATGATGATGAAAATACCAGAAAGACAGAAATAAAAGGAAGAAAATCATCCACAATCCTAGGATTCAAAGACAATCATACTGAGTGCATGTGGATGTGTGTGTGGTGTGTGTGTGTGTGTGTGTGTGTGTGTGTGTGCTTCCTTCCTGTAATTTCTCCATAATCATTTTACATGGCTGAGATCATACAATATGATTTCACATCCTACATTTTGTACTTAATGGTATACCATGAGCATTTCTCTATGTCATTAAGAGCCCTATAAACATCATTTTTAACAGCTACAAAATACTCCACTCAATGAATGAGCCATAATTTACCTAACCAGTTCCCTAAAGTGGAGCATTTAGTGGTTTCCAATGTTTCACTCATATAAATAAAGTGACAGTGAGCACAGGTGTGGATACATTTTTGTCTGCACTTCAGATTATTTTCTTAGGACAGATTCCCAGAAGTGGAATTACTGGGTCAAAGGATACAGACATCTCTTGAGGCTCTTGAATCTTATTGCCAAACTGCTTTTCTGGCTGGCAGCTACAATAGCCACCCACATCCATAGTGTCTGAGGGCCCTTAGGACACACAGGCAGGCTCTGATTCTGAGCATTTTTAAACCATTAGCTCTGGGAAGGAAAATGACCACTTGTCTAGGGACTTGGGACTGCCAGCAGCCCCTAGATACCCAATGGTATCTTCTAACTCTATTGGCACTCTAAGAAAGACCTGTGAGAACCCTTCCATTTCCTCCTCCTTGCTCTACAGTTCCCCCATTAGATTCTGGTTTCATCTCTTTCTATCTGAGCCTTGGAGGGAGCTCTGTTCCATTATAGATCCATGACACGCAGGAGGAAGGGAAGGGGGGTAGAGGTTATCTCTGCTTCTGAGGTCATTTTTAGTATTTTTCAGCAATCTATCCGACCTCAAGTATGTATCCCTTTCGTCCTTTGCTGAAGTAGCCTTTGCACATGCAAAGTCTTTGGTGTGTACATCTAAGGGCTGCCTTCTAATGCATTTCCACATGGTGGATATGGGGTCCATTCTGGATGGCACTGGAGAAATTCTTCCTGATTTTGTACTCTAAGGTTAAGAATCAGAAGGCAATACTGAACTTAAACACAAAGCGTAACATTTCAAAGGGGAGATATACCATACAAGTCTTTCCCCAAGCAGAAGCACAAAATTCCAACTAACCACTACCAGGGATATTTAGTCATGACAAAAAAACAGAAAATCAAGATGAGGGTGGGTTCCAAGAATGGAGCTCCTGTCACCAGAGAGGAGGGGGAATGTCAGAGGGGCTGGGACCCCTTGCTCACCAGGTTGATGAGGCAGGAAGGAAGGTTCTGAGGACCGCTGTGCAGCTGGGACTGTGGGAGGCTTCTCATAACTCCCAACCAACCAGAACAAAGATTTCAAGGCACCCATCCAGGGCATCAGTGATGGCTCTGAGGTCGATAGAGGTCAAGTGCCCAACTAAGATCCACTGGGGTTCGTGTCCAATAGCCACTCAAGCTAAGAGTCCACCGGAGTTCTTGTTAAGATACAGATATGGATTCAACACTTCTTATAGCAGGTCTGCATTTCCAACAAACACATACCCAGGTAATACTGAGGCCGCTGATCCAGGGCCATTCTTTGGAGTAGTGAGCTCAGATGGTGTATGAGTTCCCAAACTTGAGCAACCATCAGAATCATTTGGAGATCCCCTTCAAATCCTTGTACCTGGAGTTTGTAACTTATTAGTTTTAAGACTGGGACCCAGAATTTCATTGTGTGAAAGTTCCAGGTAATGCTGACACTGCAGGTCCTGGGACCACCCTGGGAGATTCACAACCCTATACCATAGTGCTACACTTTCAGAGATTGGCAAGGACCAATCTCCTTGCTGAAATGCTACCCTGGGGCCTTCCTGAAGTCTGTACAACACGTTGGGCTTTTGTGTTTGAGAAGATCTGGAGTTGAGGTTGCTCTTGTCTTGAGACCCTTAGCTTATAGCTGTGGCTTTAGCAGGGGAAGGGTCTTTCCTGTGCATATATGCACATGTGCACATTTGTGTTTGTACACGTGGAATGACAAGTCTCCAAAGCCCTTTTAATCTCCTAGGCAGAGCCAGGCTGTGATAGGAGAGGCCACAGGACTCACCTATTAAAAAAAGAAAAAGAAAGAAAGCTGCCTTGCAGTACATCAGTTATATTATGTTGTCGAACAGGGCTTCCTGCTTGTTGGGTCTTGGAGTTTAATAAAAAATATATTATGACTCAGTCCAAACTTTACAAAAGTCCTTGGGGAATCTGAAATGAATCATGTTAAGCTCCTGTTATAAAACAAACAGTCAACTCTTTCACAAGCCTGTGTCCACAGCAGACTAGTGGGAGAGGCGGGGGAAGGGAGAGCAAGGAAGGAGCCTTACAGCAAGGAGTAAAGTCTTCACCAGGGCCTTTCCTAAACACCAGAGGCCACTAGGCAGAAGGAAGGAGGTGTGGAGGAATGGCTTTTTAACAGTGACCCACATTTTCCCAACAGAAGGTGGCTAGAGAAAGTGAGATCTTAGAGGACACATCCTTCAGAAGGCCTTCCTGGATTTCTTCAGGCTGGACTTTAAACTTTATGGCCCTTTATCTGTGTCTCTGAGCACAGAAAACCAAATCTTTCTATGCCAGCTCTGGCAGCTATGACTGCTATTGTATTGGACAGAATTTTCAAGGATGGATGAAGGAAGTTGTAGTCCTGTAGAGCAGCAAGAGCCCCATGGCTGCTGTATGTTCAACTGAGTCATGTCATAAAGATTCTCAGTGTCCATGTCTACCTTCCTATATGGAAGATGGAGAGCCCAGAGTGCAGCCACAGAATTTAAACTAGGAGGCTGATGAAGGGTTTGTGTGTTCTTACTTTATCACTTTCTAGCTAGGGAACCTGGGGCTTGTCATATCATTTCTCTGGGCCTCAGTTTCTTCACCTGACTGTCAGGGATAATAATGAAACTGATGCCACGGTATTGTTGAAAAGGTTAAATCTGATGCCACATGAAAAACACGAAGAACAATCCTTTCAAAAAATGGAGGAAAGAAAGAAAAAGAAAAGCATCATGGTGGTAAAAACAGGAGACCCTGAACTAGAGATTGAGAAGAAAGAAGAAAGAGAGAAAAAGAGGTTAAGATGAATTCTTTATGTTATTTCACTCCTAAATCGACAGAAGAGGTAAATGAGGAGCCCAGATAAATGGGGGACACCTGTTAAGTGCTTCATAAGTGTTAGCGACCTAGTTAAGTGTTAAGTGTTAAGTGTTAAGACCTAGTCTGTGTTATAGTACATAAATGTTATTTCATTCTATCATAACAACCTAAGGAGATGACTTATTTCTCAGATTTTAAAGATGAAACAGCCAGGGCATCCCTATTGGGTCTTGGAATTTTCCCACCATGGGCCTAGTGGAGCCATTTTCCTATGGTATAATGAGTTTTTTTAAAAAGAAAACCAAAGCATCCATTGCATTTATTTGTAGATTTCTGGGCACATTCTAATTACTACAAATGAGGGAAAACATATATTTCTTTGAGTCTGCCTTATTTCACTTAATACAATTTTTTCCAAGTCTTTCCATTTCCTTACTAATGGTACAATATTATTCTTTCTGATGGAAGCATAGAATTCCATTGTGTATATATACTACATTTCTTTGATCCATTCATCCACTGAGGGGCGTCTGGGTTGATTCCATATCCTGGCTATGGTAAACAATGCTGCAATGAACATGGTTGTGCTAGTAGCTTTAGTGTGGCTCTGTTTGTGGTCTATTGGACACAATGGATGTTAAAAGATGAAAAATTAACACTTGGACATGAATTAAACAGAACTCTAAACATTCACACAGTGAGACCAAAGGAGGATATTCTTAGGAGAGGCTCACAAAGGCTCAATAGCTATGTGCACATGATCATATAAAATGATATTTATTGAAATATATTTTAAAAAATGGAAACAAGAAGATTTGTTTTGTTACTTTGCTTTTATTTTAGTATCGTTTTTTCCTTTATCATTATTTTAGATTTCTGTACCTTTTATCTTGTATATAAGTTTATCTGAAAGGGGGAGAACAGAAATGCTGGGACAAAAGGGTGAGCAAATGCAGCAGTGATATTCACTAGACACTGTGTTGAAAATAATCTATACAACTTGTCAGGGAGGGAATTGGGAGGGAAAATTGAGAGAAAATGAGGGAACAGGTGACACTTCAAAAAGAAATGTACTCATTACCTGACTTACATAACCGTAACCTCTCTATACATCACCTTTACAAAAAAAAAAATAGAAAGAAAACCAAAACAGCAAAAGTTGGAAATGCATGTGGTATTTATTCAAGTCAAGTTGATGATACCAGGCCTAGGAACCAATGACCTCTTTCTGAACTAGGGTTTGAACTCTGGCCTTAATGCCTGCTAGGCTTGACTTGCTCAGCTGGCACTTGGCCACTTGAGCTTATAGTTCCAGCCCCACATTTTCCTGATTAACTGGTGATGGGGTCTTCAGAATTTTCTTCCTGGGCTGCACTAAAACCATGATCCTTTTGATCCCAGCCTGCTGAATAGCCAGGGCAACATGTATAAGCTACTTCTGGTTTCAACCTTGACTTGGAACCAGAAGTTTCAATCTTGGTGTCAACCTACAAAAAGACCTCATACAAATGCCCCCACATCACTACTCACAGTGAGACTCAGCAACCCAAGTCCTCTGACAGTGAAATGCATGACAACAGATGACCAGACTTGAACTACACACAAATCATAAAAGCACGGTGGAAATCAAAGTTGGACAAAGTATCAGGGATAGTAATGAATATGTATTAGAGATTTCCTTTATGGGAAGTACAGAAACAGGGAAATGAAGCTCTATTGTCTGGATATGAATCCTTAAATGTCAAAGCAATAAAAAAATGAGTGATGAGTGTCTCAGCAAAGTGTAAGTGCTGGTCATCCATGAGATAGATGGGGTAAAGGAGAGGCGACTGGCTTGCTTTTTTGGACTAGACCAAGAAAGTTGTGGAAGTTTCTGTTTTGACTGTGAGTAGTTGCACAAAGTGTTCACATTGTGGTTATATGTTGGATAGTGCCTACAGGTGTAGCACACTTTTCTGTAGGAACACTGTATTTCTCAATAAAATATTCAGCAGCCCTTAAAACAGCAAGACAGCATATGTCTTAGAGACTCTAGAAAATCCCAAGTCTAAAGCACAGGATTTCAGCCCAGCAAGAGATCATGCTGATTCCTGGCCTTGAGCCAGGGGCCTGGAAGGTCTGTCTGCCTGCTTCTTAAGGATCCAGTGGGTCCAGATCCTACATAGTGGCATTTATGTTCATTACCACTGCTCCTTTTGACAGCAGTGTGATATAGCCATTAATAATTTATTTTACAATGGTGGAAATACGTGAATGCTTTCAAAGTCTCTTGGACAGGAAGTAACAGAGCCAGAATTTAACCCACATCTGCCCCAGTGAGGCTTCCAGTGCCATTGTTATTATACGACATGGCCTTCTTCCACACCAAGGTTATGTGCTTCAGTAACTTTTTTTTAAACTAAAAGAACTAAAATGAGAGAATGTACTAGACTCTTGGAGCCACTGAATATTGTCTAAGTTTCAGTGTTTTATTTTATATGGAAGGAAACTATCTAAGAGACTACCGGATAGCCTGTACCTTTGGCTAAGTCAAAGTAAATCATGGAAACCTTCTTTACCCTGATGACCTTGTCTGACCTTGGCCCCCTTACAAAGGCATAGGGTAAATGTCTTATCTTAGTAAAGAGAGATGACTCAAGATGACATGGATCTTGTGGCACTCCACAGTGCCTTGTTGCAATGTGTTTGAGTATCTGTGGGACTCCCAGAACTTCATTTAGCTTCTCCCTTTAGCGTTGGCTAGCATGCCATCAAAGTGCCAGGCCTACAAAAGGCATTTAATAAATCAACATTAATCAGTTGGCTGACTTTCCATCAATGCCTCCATGACTACCTGTCCTTGCTGATCGCTCATATAATTAAGGATACTAGAACAAGAAAACTCTTCCCCTAGGGGCCAGGGACAACTATGTTAAGAAATGTCCACTAAGCCCTGAGGTGACACTTTGCTAGCCACATAAGGATACACAAAGATTCTTTTAGAAATGTCCTCTCACCTGGGACCAGCTTAGTTTGGGTGTCTCAAGTGTATCTATAATTCTATCATTAAAGTCATCTTGGAAATCTTCCCCAAAATTCAAGGATAAAACTCTTGCCTAATAGAGCCAGTGAAAGTTTTTTCAAGGAAAGAAATCTTCAACTACTCCACAAACCCCGACAAAAAAAAAAAAAAAAAGAAAAGAAAAAAACCCCCACATACCTTTCTTCCTTCTCCTCCTGGTTCTTCACTAGAGACCTCTGAGTTATGAAGTGCACTTAACACCATTAATTGTCATGGAAACTACAGCATCTTCCACAGAATTTGGTCAACTACTTTTTCTGCAGAGAATTTATTTTCTCTCCGTGTCTTTCTGCTGAGACTTGGAATAAAGGGCTGTTTTTGTTCCTTTTGTGGAAAGACAAGACTTCCCTCCCCCAGCTGCTCCTTCTGATGTGTTATCTCCCTGGGTCTGTTCTCTGTGATAGCAGCAGCTGGCTACCAGGTTTCCAGAAAGAAAGGAAAGAAAAACAGAGGAAAAGGCTGAAGGTACCTTGGATTGCACACTGATACAGTTGGTGTTCAGTTGGGGCCTTCATGACCTTCAGCCATGAGTTTATCTTCACCAATTTTTATCCAGCACCATTCACATCACCATAGTGACATGCAATAGCAATTATTTCATAGTAAGTCCTATTTTCTTAAGCGCTAACAATGAAATGATAGCTTTTATGTAGTATTTATTGTCTGCGGGGACCTTCTCGAGTGCACCATTTTATGGGGGAAGAAAACTCAGACACAGAGCATTTTTTTAATTGTGAAAATACCATACAGAGGGTTACAATTACATGGGCAAGATAATGAGTACATTTCTTATCAAGCATTGTTGCCCACTACCCCCCCCCACCAAAGTTGTAAAGCTCGTTTTTCTTGTACATCTCATTGTTGCAATGGGTCTACCTGCAACCTGTATCCCTATTTAAATGATTTGTTTTTTCCCTTCCCCTCCACAAATTATACCAACATCAAATACAGTGAAAGTAGGGGTTATACTGTGGGGGAGGGACATACAAAGCAACAAAGAAATAATCTTATAAATTGTTAGAAACAATCACATGAAAGAAAAAATAACATTTGAATACTTATCTTGGGGTTCATTTCACCTAATGTCAACTTATCTGTCCTTTTCTGCTTGTCTCTGTCATATACTAGTTATTGCAAATAAGGGAAACCATGGGACCTATGTTTCTTTGGGCTTGGCTTACTTCACTTAACATAATTTTTTCCAAGTCTTTCCACTTCCTAACAAATGGGGCAATGTCATTCTTTCTGATGGAAGCATAGAATTCCACTGGGTATATAGACCACATTTTCTTGATCCATTCATCTACTGAGGAGCATCTGGGTTGGTTCCATATTTTAGCTATGGTAAATAATGCTGCGATAAACATAGTTGTGCTGGTAGCTTTAGTATGGTCGTGTTTGTGATCATTTGGGTAAATGCCCAAAAGTGGGATTGCTGGGTCATAAGGGAGCTCTATGTGGAGTCTTTTGAGGAACCTCCATACTACTTTCCAAAGTGGTAGGCACAGAGCATTTTAATCCACTTGCCTATATGCAGACAGCTAGCAAGCATGATAACTGACACTTGAACATGGCTTCTTCTGATCTCAACCTCACCCTCAAGTTTTCCATCACGCTTCCCTTCTACCTTCTAACAGAAAAGCCACATGGCCATTTTGACAGTAACTGAATCATTAGTGAACTGATTGAGCTATTAAGTATTTATTAAGATCCTGCTGTATGACAGACATGGTGCTGGGTCTTGTTGGGCATCCTATATGGCAGCAAACTCAGCCATGTAAAATTCTCCTGAACAAAATCAGGATTTCACCGGGCGCTGGTGGCTCACACCTATAATCCTAGCTACTCAGGAGGAGAGGAGATCTGAGGATCACGGTTCAAAGCCAGCCCCGGCAAGAAAGTCCATGAGACTCTTATCTCCAATAAACCACTAGAAAACCGGAAGTGGCACTGCGGCTCAAGTAGTAGAGTGCTCGCCTTGAGCTGAAGAGTGCAGGGACAGTGCCCAAGCCCAATGTTCAAGCCCCATAACTGACAAAAAAAAATCAGGATTTATGTCCCCCCAAAGAGCCCTGAACAATTCAAACATATCAAAACATTCACTACTTCCAGATTTAAATTACTTTCTATATTGTATTGGGGGGAAAGTGGGTGTGGATACTGTCTCTTAACTTTTGTGCTTAAGCCTGGCAATCTATATTTCTGAGAAGCCAGAGATCCAAGTTTGGATTCTGAACCTGTCACTGCTTTGCTCTGTTGCCTTGGATGACTGACTTGACTTTTCCCAACTTGTGTTGCCTAATCTCAGGAGGTTATTCAGAAGATAAGACTGGGAAAGGTAGGTAAGGTGACTGCTCTGGTAACTGACATGGACTAGGAGAGGAGTAACCAGTTCCTGTAGCCACACTTTTGACACTGGACATCTTGTCCTTGAACAATCACTGTGCATCAGTGATTTTTCAACTCTCTTTGTGAGCTCTGTTCCAATTTTCCTCGAAGAAAACGCCTAGAACCCTGGGGCTGGTAGCTCATGCCCGTAATCTTAGCTACTTGGGAGCTGAGATTTGAGGATCCTAGTTTGAAACCAGCCCTGGAAGAAAAGTCCATGAGACACTTAATCTTCAATTAACCACAAAAAGCTGGTGTGTTGAGGTATGGCTCAGTCTCCAGATGAGAGCACAAGGTCTTGAATTCCATACTCACTATTGGTACATACACGTGCAAACAAGTACACATGTGTATGTGTGTGTGCGAGTGTGTGTGTGTGTGTGTGTGTGTGTGTGTGTGTGTACACACACATGGAAAAATTACTAGAAAGTTGGGTATAAGACCAAGTGAGACAATCAAGCATAGAGTTAAGCAGGACACTAGACATAGGGCAGGCACCAAAGATATTGGTTCTACTCATTGAAGGAACCATCATTTCCCATATGGACATTGATTTTGTTGGGCTGAGTTACCTGCTGAAGAATGATAAAACTGGTGAAGTTAGAATTTGCACTCACATCTGGTGACCTTCAACCCTGTACCTGGGATGACTAGACTTCCACTGAGGGCCAACCTTGATGTTCAACGCTCCTTTTAGCATCTTTCACAAGTTGTTCTACAGTCTTCTCTCTTCTAACTGATGATCAACTGTTTTACTGGGAAACATTGTCTCTATCAATCCAACATTATATACAATTAAATTTCTTAATGACATTTGTGATCATTATACCATGCCTCTAATTGAAAATGAATAATTGAAATTCTAATTATTACAAGAGTCAATAGAAGGCAACTCTAGACAGTAACTGGCTGGGCAAAGCTTAAATTCTCAATTGCTTTTTAAATCCAATAGGTGTCTAGCCAGTCAATTATTTAATGAACAGAAATTTCTCTGGGTTACATCCTGGAAAGAAGCTTAAAGTATCAGGATCCATTAATGGATTTTTGAGAAGCTGCTAATGTTGGACTTCTGGTTCTGGCAATGTAGGAGACTAAATTTGTGAATTTCCTTTCCTATCAAAACAATCCAGAAATACAAATACGGGGTGGGGGGAGGCGTGGAAAGGGGAAAAAAGCAAATAAATATTTAACCAGAATATTAAGTGAAAAATCTGGAGCTAAGGTGACCCAGAAATATAGGAGGCACAGACCTTAATAACTGGGTTAAACAACTACATGAGTGACAGTGACATGGATACAGATTATGTATGACGGGAAGTTAGAACTGAGCCCTGGGACTCCTGCCTGAGTCCTGGACGCTGTTCTCCTCCATGGCTGAGATCTCTGCCCAGTCAGCAATGTAGAAAGCCAAGATTTTTGATTCTGTTTAGGGCTTTGGATAGAAAAGAAAAAAATATTATCTTATGAGAGAGAGAGAAAAAAAAAACCTCAAGCCCATGTGACAAGCAAGCATAAAGTCATCTATGTGTTACTAGAATATATATATATATATATATATATATATATATATATATATATATATATATATATATATATATATATACCATCTATATGTTACTGGAATCCTACACCAGAAAGAAAATATAAAATTTGGCCTGAGATCTGTGAATGATCTATAATGCTTGATCTAAGTAGTTACAAGATAATACTATAGACTCTGTCAGGGAATTTCTACAACTTTGAATGAAGCAGAACCCTACTAGAAAAATACAAAAGAATGAAAGCTATGCTACCTGAAGATGATAGTACAGAAATTACAAATTATCCAACACTTCACCAGCAGGATCAACAAGGAGATTTACCCTTGAAATATTAAAATCATCTGATAGATTATGGATGTATTTAAGTGCCTAAAAATATAAATGAAGAAATAAAATTGCAAGAACAAGATTGCCTTCTTTTAAGCTATGGAAACATAAATACTGGTTTGAAAAATAACCAAATAAAACCAGGCATGGTGGTAGCCAGGCCTGTGGCCTCAGCTTGTGAAAGGCCATAGGTAGGAAAATCATAGTCTGAAGTGATTCCCTCTCTACTAAATTATTAAAAGCAAAACAAAAAAAAGGTATAGTAGAGCACTTGCCTATCATGTTTGCCACACTGAGTTCACATTTTAGTTCCAGCAACAAAGAAAATGACAGAAGAGAAAGAATAAGAAAAATTAAAAGTCAAGAAATTTAAAAATCATCAGTCATTAAAATTAAAATTGAAGCCAGGCACCGGTGCCTATAATCCTGTCTTATCAAGAGGCTCAGGCTCAAAAGATCCAGTTAGCCCAGTCTAAAAGACTCCATCTCCAAAATAACCAGCAGAAAAAAAACCAAGCTGGAAGTGTTGCTAAAATTTTAAAGTGCTAGTCATACACTGAAGATGTAGCTTAAGTTGTAGAGAACTAGCCAAAGCCATGAACTTAAAAAACAAAAACACACAAAATCCCCAGAGATTGAATAAAATATCAGCTTACATATAGTTCAAGGGAGATTGTGTGAATTAAAAAAATAGGTTGGTGGAAATTGCCCATAATACAGTGAAAGGGAATAGGTTGAAACAAGACAGAAGTGTGAAAACATAGGAGGGAAAATTAGATGGACAAAATACTAACATAGGTTTCACGAGAGAATGCTGGACAGGAAATATTTGTAGAGATGACAACTGAGGGCTGAAAAATGTTCCCAAACTGACAAATGGTATCAGACTGTGGACTAAAAAGGGCAAAGAAGAAGCTGGGCACTGGTTGCTCACATCTGTAAGCCTAGCTATTCAGGAGGCTGAGATATGAGAATCTTGGTTCCAAGTCAACAGGGGCAGGAATGGCCACAGCAAAAAATCTGGAAGTGGAGCTGTATCTCAAGTGGTAAAGCACTAGCCCTGAGCAAGGCCCAGTACACCAGCCCTTTCTCTCTCCTTTCTTCCCTCCCTCCCTCTCTCCCTCTCACAAACACACAGAAGGCAGGCAGGCAGGCAGGCAGGCAGACAGGCAGGCAGGCAGGCAGGAAGGAAGGAAGGAAGGAAGGAAGGAAGGAAGGAAGGAAGGAAGGAAGGAAAGAAGGAAGGAAGGAAGGAAGGAAGGAAGGAAGGAAGGAAGGAAGGAAGGAAGGAAGGAAGGAAGGAAGGAAGGAAAGAAGAAGAGAGGGAGGGAAGAAGGAAGAAAGAAAAAAAGGGGTAGAGGGGAAAGGATAAAAGGGGGGAGGAAAATGGGGGAAGGGAGGAAAGGGGGAAGGGAGAAAGGGAGAAAGAGAGGAAGAAAATGGTGAAAGTTGATTGTAAGTACTTGTTTCCTTAAAGGAAATCAGAGGCTAAGGAATTAAGAAATAAGGAGAATCTACAAATTGAAAGACATTCAAGAAACCATCATGGAAAAATAATGCTTGTTGTCAAGCAGTTCTCTCTAGTGTGTTGGCCAGGAACCCGGAACAACCACTAGGGAACCAGGAACTATCTGTACAATAAGACTACATTGTTCCTAATTCCTTACATTTCCCTTCATGCTCTTTGCTTTGGACTTGGTAGTACTTTATGCTCAAGTGTAATTGTCTACCTAACATTAGGCTTGGTCACATGACTTTCTTTGGCCAATAGGTGCAGACCCATAAATATAATGCAAAGATTGGGTTTTCATGGTGGACTTGCCCTCTGATCACCTAGCAAGAAAGTGAATGCTCCAAAAGCCCACTGACTCTAGCAGGGTGAGAAGCTCATAGATGAGACCTAGATCCACTCTAAGGGTTGGAGTCAAACCCGGACAGGCCCAGTTTAGATCAGCAATCCCTAGTTGACTCCTGAACTCATGCATGGGAATAAATTATTGTTTTCATCGCCTGAATTTCTAAGCAGCTCATTAATGTGACATGGTTGTAGCAGCCTTTGCTTCAGACATAAATTATCTCACCAGATTTCACTTCTCTGAGCCGAGCTTTGCTGACCCCATTTTACAGTAAGGGAAACTCAAAGGCCTTAATAAGTATACCTGTTTGCCCAGTGTTCATCAACAAAGTTCAAAAATGGAAGCTTAGTTGGTTTCTAAAACTTGAACTTTATGGGGCTGGGAAGGTGGCTCAGTGGTAGAGCACTTGCCTTGCATTCCTGAGGCCCTGGGTTTGATTCCTCAGCACCACATAAGCAAAAAGAAAAAAGCCAGAAGTGGTGCTGTGGCTCAAGTGGTAGAGCACTAGCCTTGAGCTGAAGAGCTGAGGGACAGCGCCCAGGCCCAGAGTTCAGGCCCCACGACTGGACCCAAAAAATAAAATAAAATAAAATAAAACTTGAACTTTAGATCCAGATATAGGTGGCTCACACCTGTAATCTAAGCTACTCAGGAATCTGAGATCTGAGAAATGAGGTTTGTAGCCAGCCTGAGCAGGAAAGTCCATGAGACTTTCTAGTGCTAGGAGTTGAACTCACACTTACTAGGTAAACCGTGCACTACTACTTAAGCTACACTACAGGTCTAATGTCTGACTTCTTTACAAAACTGTACCTCAATCTATGTGTTAGCTGAATGAATTAATGCATGGACCAATGGAAAGAAGTCCACCTACCAGGGCTAGACGTATCACCTGCATGTACTCAAATTCACACTCAATGTCTGACCCCATAAGGCCTTGGCAAACTCATCATGGCCCCATGAAAGGCTCATTTCTTTTACTGACATGTCGGTTGTATAAAGCGTTTGCCCAGAAAATGAATCCCCTTCATGCCAGGAAGGAAGAAAAAAAGAAAAAAAAACCCACAGTGCAGTGAAGTGGGAAATAATCACAGCCTGTCAGACTCCTTGGCATGCTGATGATCTTCATGGTCCAGCAGATGGAGTCAAGGATGTGACCTCCAGAGGTGCTCAATAGGCAGTTGACAGAGCTCTCATCTAAATGGACGACACGGAGCCCCACGGCGGATCCGTGTCTTAGTGCCTGGTACTTAGCAGCTGCTGGAGAACGCCTGATTGGGATAACTTCCCCTCTGAACTGATGTGATCCTAAATAATTCATTGCCTTGTTCTACTGCCTGCCGGAATGACAGGCTGTCAAAGGGGTTAGAGAGGGATCGTTGTTCAAGTAGCAGAGGATAGAGATGCTAGATCCATATCCCTCTTCTATTGGTTGGCATCTTAAACTGAAAAAATAATTGATGGAGAAATTAAAATACTTCAGATTTGGATCCTGCTTTTGCTTTCACAAAATAATTAAATAAATAAACTTATTGCCAATCCAGTAGAGAGAAAAAATAGACAAAGGATATGAACATTCTATTTAGGGAAGAACAAATACAAGCAGCTAATAAACATATGAAAAGATGTTTGGTTGCACTGATAATTAAAAAAATACAGATCAAAACAACAATGAAATGCTGTTGTTTTTTTTCTATCAGGTTGGCAAAACCATGAAAGCATGCTAATTTTGAGTTTTGCCCATAGGGAAGGCAAAGACTCCTAGATTGTGGAGGGAGGAGAATTTCACTACTGGGAAGCTTTTTGCAGTATAATTTGGGCATACCCACCATAACTTAAAACTTTCGCTCATCCATTCTTCTGAATTCTGTACTCTCTAACGAGACACATCCTGTTTTCTCCCTTCTCTCCCTCCCCTCCCTTTGTCCTCCCTCCCTCCCCCTCCCTCCCTTCTTTCCTCTTTCTTTCTTTCTTTCTTTCTTTCTTTCTTTCTTTCTTTCTTTCTTTCTTTCTTTCTTTCGTTCTTTCTTTCGTTCTTTCTTTCTTTCTTTCTTTCTTTCATTTTCTTTTCTTGCTTCCTTCCATCCATCAGTGGAGATTAAAAGCTGTTCTTAGCCTGTCTATTCAGAAGGCTGAGATCTGAAGATTGCCATTTGAAGCCAGCCTGGGCAGAAAAGTCCCCGTGCAACTCTTATCTCCAATTAACCACTCAAAAAACAGAAGAGGAGCTGTGGCTCAAAGAGGTAGGGCGCTGGCCTTAAACAAAAGAGCTCAGGGACAGCCTCCAGGCTCTAAGTTCAAGCCCTACCGTGGGCAAATAAAAATGAAAGAAATCTGTTCTCATTTTTCCTATCCTCACATCCACATTTCAAAAATATCTAATGAATGTATAACTTACTATAATATGAAGATATCATTATTGTGTGTTCTCTTGTAAGCAACTTGACAGTAAAGCAGAGGAGAAAGGTATACTCATACTTAGGGGGCAGTTTCCTGCGAGGGAAGATTGTTAGAATCACACCAGAAAGTTTCTTTGCAAGCCAGGGTGGTTCTCCTCTGGGGATCATCAGAAAAGTAAGAAACAGGGCAGAAGCAGGAAATAAAGAAGGGATAAGGCAGATGATTTCCCAAGCAACCTTGACAGCCAAGGAGGGGACAGATGCAAAGTCCTTCCAGTACTGAAGGGGCATTATATACCTTTGAGATGGCAGAGGGTGACAGGAATCCCAGGTCAACCCTGAGAGAAGCCCAGTAAGAAGCTTTCATTAAGGTTAAGAGCAGCCTCCCCTCCAAAAAAGGTTAAGGAATAGTCCTCCCCACCCCCCACCCCCCAAAAAAATAGTGACAGGAAAGCTCTGGAAGGTATCACAGGAGGATGGCCCTCCCATAGGTAGGCAAGTTATAGAGGTAAAAATCAGCATGCTTGCTAAGTTTTTATATCCAAGTTCACTTTCCCAGGAATGTCTGAACTGCAGAGCACCAGTCACACCTCTACTTGCTTCCCAGTTCCATGCCAAGCAAGCGTCTGGTGCTCAGTAGGGCCTGATTGGGGGCAGAGCAGGAGAGAAGCTACCAGTCTTCTATCTGCTGGATCTGGCCTGTGAGCTCTGGACATATCATCCCCATCTCCCTGCAAGGCTGTAGCCAGGTCTCCTGCAGAGCCTAGAGTCTGCTGGCAGAAGTTATTTATACATGCAAAGAGATTCAAAGAACTCCTCCTGGAAAGGCTGACCTAGTTCACCAGTTAGGGATAGCTGAGCAATAAAGATTCATTTGACTCCATCAGATCAAATGTAAAAATAAAACTAAAATTAATTAAACTCGACAGCACACAGCTCCTTACAAAAGCACCTTTGATGTACATTCAGTATATTGAAGAGCTACCGTTAGGGGAGACGTGAGGTTCTAATGACCCCAGTTCACTGGCAGAAAGAGATAATGTGGATAAAAGAAATCCACAGATAATCACAATTAAAAATCCTTTCTTCTTTGTCCCCATTTCAACTTCATTCCTAGCACACTCCTGTGAGGACCTATAAAGAATGCCCACAAGTCTCTGATCTTCTCTTTGGTCTCTGGCTGGCCACTGTGGAGAGGTTGATAAAGTAAGGGAGGGAAGATACCTGATAGGGAACCTACCATAGTCAAAACTGCAGCTGGGCAAACTTTCCAGTTGCCCTACAGCCTCTTTCTCTCCTCTTCCTGCCCTTTCCTGTGTCCCAAGAGGCTAACCTCTGAGGTGACAATACTAATGGTATTCCTTTTCCTCTGACTTCTAATGTGTTAGCCAATGGGAGGCACCAGCCTTAGAGTTCAGAGGAGAAAGGCTCTACCCATCTATGCTGTGGGTAACAGGGATTTCTGTCTGCTATCCAAGGCCATGGCTCCTCAATGGCAACTTCTGTAGCTACATATCCTTCAAAGCAACCACTCCCTCTTCCCATTTAGGCCTAGGCCTGGTAATGGGGCCCTGCAGTTGGTTATACTGAAGAGTGTACTAACATCCTGGTGTCTGGACACTCTACCCTTCAGTAACTCTTCCTCAGCTCCCCCATCTAAGTGTGCCATCAACTTCCTACACATTCCCTTATTGTCTCATGTAGTACCCTCATTTTACTGGAGGAACAGAAAGTATCAAAGAAGACAACCAGTTTGCCTAAAGTTGTACTTTGAGGAATTAATAGAACTGAATCCCCAAGCCAAGACTGCTAGAGATGGGACAGGTGACAGCTTCTTTGTGCTATTGCCAGACCAAAGCAATCAGTAAGAATTTGCAAGATGGTGCCAACATCAAAAGAACCATTAGAAAGTTTTGACTTAGTGCTGCAAAGACTTGGAGAGGCTGTGTCTTTAAAACTGGCTCTGCCAGACTCATTCTGGATGTGGTAGGAATTCTATCTTTTATCGAGTGCATATGCCTTGAATCCTAACTTCTAAGCTCTAGCCCTGCTGTGGCTCCTGAACTCAGCTACATGTTTGACTCTAGAGGTCTTCTGGAGATGGAGCTTGGGAGGTAACTGACTTCTCTACATCCTTAGTCATCCATTCTTCATCCATCCATCTACCCATCCATCCATCCAGTCACTGCTCAATTACTAAAGGCCTACTCTGTTCCAGGCTGTGTGCAATGACTGAAATGAGCAATATATGACAGGAAATCTATATTGGTTGCACTGCAGATACAATGCATGGCATAGTCAGGATTGGTGGTAAAGGTTTCTGGATAAAGGCTGTGTTTTAGAGGATAACTAGGAATTCATATGTAGGGTATGGGAGACAGGGCACCAAGCCAATTCAGGGGGCATTTCAGGCAAAGGAGGTGGCCTGAGCAAAGGATTAGTGCCCATCATCCCAGAAATTTACCATTTCTTAGCATGGCACACAAATAACTGGGAAGCCATGAATCTGAAAGGCCTCATCATGGCAGTTTTTAGAAGAGTGTAACAAAGAAAGAGGATTCAAGATCTAGACCATCCTAATAGCCTTGATATTAGATATTGTGTCCCAAAGAGAAGCTTCTTAATACACTCTTCTTAAAGAGTGTATTGAAAATTTTCCAAATCTATTCAGAAGTAAAGTGCATTGCTGAATGACCTATGGACTCATTATGTGGGGTATTTTGGCATAGGATCATTCCGTTTCAGGTCAAGCTTGGATCTGGTACCTGGAGCTCACCAAGCCTGCAGGTATGAAGGGTAGGAGTACCCTTGTGGCCTGATGGAAAGTGGCTGGCAAACATGGGTCCACTCTTTTCTTTTCTCCTGAATGTCAGAAGGGTGGAAAGAGAGGTACCATATACCACAAAAGTAACATATTAGAAATAGTTCACACATGTCTTTGACTCATGTGTTTATCAAACCATCTTCTGCCAGGAAGGTTGAGTTTCTCTAAGTAGTTCTTTCTAAAGCAAGAGAGACTACACAGGCTACCAAGAGGGTTATTCAGAATCTCCACCTAATCCATTATCAAGGCCAGGTCATGTGCTACTTTAGAAGGGAAGATTTCAAACTGAACTTGACTCCACATCCTGACTCTACAAATGCTATCATTAAGAATCATCACGGATAATATGGTTTTAATTAGAAGGGTTGAAATATTGGCAAATGTGCAAAAGGCTTGTCGTCTGAGAATCCACCAGCAACATAGGCTCCCACAGCCTGTTTGAGGTGGAAGAGTTCAAGCCTTCTTCCTGTTAACACCTTGGGAAGTGAAGCATCACTGATACCTGGTACAGGCTGGGTAAGTGGAAAAATGTAGCGTTATCTCTTTTACACTAGTGAGCAGGATGGAGACTGGAGCAGGAGGACTACATGGAAAGTTGTAGAGTCAAGTAAACCTCTCTGTCAGTAATTGATGATGGTACATTGGGCTAGATGTATAACTTTTCTAACCCTCAGTCTATAAAATGGAGTGAACTACCTATATTCTTGAAGGGTATCCAAACGGTTAAGTTAGTTACTGTACCCTCACCAGGTGACCTGGTCTAACTAGATACTGAGAAATAATTCTTTCTTTCCTTTTCCCATCAGACTCTCCAAGCTGGAAGAGAATGGGGTCACCAAGTCTTAGAGTGGAAAGGCTAGCTTTCTTCAACAATTCTATGTAACCCATTATCCCTCACCATTGAGGACCAGGACAGGCTTTATTTCCCAAGAGCCAAGTTTGCAGGAGCAAAAGTAGCCTTGCCCTATACACCACCAGTTTTCAAACATGAGCAGTTTCCTGCCTGAATCTCTAAATCCTATCAGCCTACTGAATCAGGGAACCTTGGCTGATAATGAATCTACTAAATACCAATAGATAGCCACATCTCTGAGCATAGCACATAACTCTTGTCTACAATGGAGCCAGAGGCTTAGGCAGACACAGTCATTCCAACTAAAGATTCAGGCAAAGCTATTTGTCTCTGTTTAAGCAAGGGATCCCCCCACCCCTGGCCCACTTCCCCTGGCTCCTCAGCTCCATAGAATGATGGGTTTATCATTTGTTCAGTGAAACCACCTACTTCTCTACACAGGCCAATTGTCTTCAGACTTATCTGAAAAGAAATTGGCCCCAGATTAATTGTATGATGCTGACATCCACTGACTAGCTGTGTCAGAGATGGTTTCCTTACTTCTCTGGTCCATTAGAAAATGGTAAAGACCAAACTGATCTTGGTCACAAACACAGGCCCTGTACAGTGTGCTAGGTCATTACTCAAGAGTTGTATTAGCTTTTAGCTGTGAAAAGAGTGAGAGGAAGTAGTAATGAGGATATTGCCTGAATCAAAGAAGAAGCTGGCCAGTTCACTACCTACGTAGACTACTTTGCTCAAATGTGGCTGAGGATCAAATAAAGATACAAGATATAAAAAAATAAACTACTGTCACTGGGTACTTGGGGCTCATGCTTATAACTGTAGCTACTTAGAAGGCTGAGATCTGAGGTTTGTGTTTCGAAGCCAGCCTAGACAGTAAGACTCTTCTCTCCAACTAACCAACAAAAGCCAGAAGTGAAGCTGTGACTCAAGTGGTAGATTACCACCTTAAGTGAAAAGCTAAGGAATACGACCAAGCTCAATTCCCAAGACTGGCACACATACACACACAGCACACGCACACACACACACACAGCACACACACACACACACACACACACACACACACACACACACACACACACACACACACACACACAGAAAACTAATCAAAACAAAAAAGTATAGAAACATCCACTCTCTCATCTGTCTACCTGCCCACCCATCCATATATCCATCTCTACTCATCCATCCATCTCTCATCAACCTGACAACTCCCTCATATATCCTTTCTTCCATCCATTAACCCATCTACCACAAATGAATACATGAATCCATCTACATTTAAACCCATGAGTTCAATCATCATCAAATAACCTACTATACAACACTGCAATAGATACTAAGAAGGAATTTATAAGGAAGGAATAACATAAACAAGAACTGGTCTTTGCTGTTAGACACTGATATAGGTAGAGCAATCACATCTAAGATGGAGCAACATGAGACTGCTTACAAACCAGGCCACTGAGACTGTAACCCATCCCTGTGCTTAGACCCACTAGCTAAGCAGCTCTTTGAGGGAAGCAAAGATTAAGAATCAAGTCAAGAGTCAGGCAACAGTAGCTCATGCCACTGCAGTTCAAAGACAGTTTAGGGAGCTGGGAAGGTGGCTCAGTGGTAGAGCGGTTGCCTTGCATGCAGGAGGCCCTGGGTTCGATTCCTCAGCACCACATAAGCAAAAAGAAAAAAGCCGGAAGTGGCGCTGTGGCTCAAGTGGTAGAGTGCTAGCCTTGAGCTGAAGAGCTGAAGGATAGCACCTAGGCCCAGAGTTCAGGCCCCACAACTGGACCCCCCAATTTTTTTTTTTAAAAAGACAGTTTAGCAGGGAAATGAGACTCTTATCTCCAGTGAATTTTTTTTTAAAGTCAGAAGCAGAGCTATGGCTCAAGTGGTGGAACTCTAGCCTTGAGCAAAAAATTCTCAGGGATAGTACCCAGATCCTGAGCTCAAGCCCCAGGAGTAGTGCACGCATGCATGTACCCCCCCCACACACAACCAAGCTTGGTATTCATTGGTGGCTCACTCCTGTAATGCTAGCTAATCAGGAGGATGAGATCTGCAGTTCATGGTTTGAAGCCAGCTGAGGCAGTAAAGTCTCCATGAGACTCTTATCAGCAGTTAACCACTCAAACAACAAACAAACAAACAAACAAAACCCCAAAAACATGAAAACTGAAGCGGAGCTGTGGCTCAAAGTGGTAGAGCACTAGCTTTGAGCAAAAGACTCATGTACAAGCCCAACAACTGACCCCCCAAAAAAACCAAGTTAGAGACAAACTAGACACTACCATCAGAAGACAGTATATGGCTTCATGTGGAAAGGTTGTGAATTCTCTGGAGACTGAACAAACTTTGTGCCTTAATACAGCACACAACGTTTTCCTCATGTGAGCGTTGGTATTGGTGGGATAAACAAAATAAGCAGAGCAAGGGCCTGATAATAACTTTCTAGGTCTACATAATGTGGGAAATAGACTATGGTTAAAGAGAGGGCAGGACTGGGGATGAGAACTTTAAAGAGATGGTCACTCGAGTGCACACACTGCAAGGGTACAATCCTGATGGTGAGGCTCCTCACGCTTTTCTCCTGGTGTCTTATGTCTCAACCTCATTAGCAGAATGACAACAACAGCATACTTGCAAATGTGTGGTTTGGATTTGTTAGTATAATTTTCACCACCGCTCTATAAAGAATTACTTGAAGGCACATGACTTTAGGCCATAGGCTTGTGAAGTGCACAGATGTCCCAGTGAGACCCTCCATGGTAGAGGATATGCTAATGCTTCCTCATGGCCTAGTCTGAGCTCTCTATGGAGCTGATGCACAAATAAGGCATCAGTGACGTGCCAGGAGCTTTTAGTTCAATGACTTTCTTCCTCTTCTAACACCTTCCTGGTGCTAGCTCCACATCTCCAAGTATGCTGCCCTGCCTCTGATGATAGGTTCCTCAACCCTCCTGGTACCACTGGTCCAGACAGACTAGTCTGATGCTCCGCTCTATACCCCTGGACATTCCAGTCCTTCCTAGCAGCTTCTTGATTGAAAAGACGATGGGGCTATGGAAATGAGGTTTCTAGAGCCTGCCTTTTCCTTCTTCTTGAAACTGGAGGAAAAGAACAGTCAAATCAATCTGTAATCACTCAAAAGTGCCTGTAATGGAACAATTTGCCATGAGGGCCAGGGGTAGTGTTCCTGTTCCTGTTTGCCTTGACCTGACAGACATCGCAGCCATGTGGAGTGGACCTTGTGCACAGGAACTTCTCCCAGAAGTATGTCCCTTCCCCTTGCTTCCCTTTCCCACCTCTCCCCCCCACACACACACACTTGGGTCCTAGTCCCAGCATGATATAGAAAGCTCAGAAAGGGGGCTGAGTGGACCTATCCCAGCTCCCCTCACCATCCTGGCATGGGGGAAAGCAGAATTCAACTCTGTAAATCTGCATGGAGCCCTGGGCTAGGGACTGCGGAATACACATTAATTAGATACCAATCCTGTTCCCGGTCCCTCTGTAAATGCTTACCTTTATCCACGAAAGTGATAAAGGCAATGAGTTTGGTTTATTTGATGGGAGGGCAGATATGAAAATGCCCTCAAGTTGGCCAGGTATGGTAGCACTCATCTGTAATTCCAGCTACTAGGGTAGTAGGGCAGGAGGATGGAGAGCTGAAGGCAAACCTGAGCAAAGGTAGTAAGATGCTGTCTCGAAAACAAAAAACAGAAACAATAGCAAAAGGGCTGAGATGTGGCTCAAGTGGTAGAGAGACTTGAATCTAGCATGTTTAGCATCCAGGAGGCTCTAAGTTCGAATCTTAGTGCTGCTAAAAGTAAATGATATAAATAAAGTCGTAAAGTTGACCTGCTTAGGTTGGAGCTCCCATTATCAATTCAACCCTTCTTTGAGCCTCACACTGGTGGCCTCTGTGGCCTGGATATGTGTGTGCATACCTGTGTGTATGCACACACACAGACACACAAGGGAAGAGAGGAAGGGGGGACGGGTAGGCCATGGTGGTGCTGTAGGCCAGGAGGCCCACACATATTTTTGGATTTTTTTTCTTTAGGAGGTATATGTACACACTTGGGAACAAAACTATTTAAGCAGCACAGATTTTTGACTAAACAAAGCCAGAACCTCTTTCCTCTTCAGCCTCTCAAATTTCTTCCCTGACACTGGAGACAAATACTGGGGCAGGGCTCAGTCCATCTCATATTGCCCTGCCAACATTTGGTTTCTTAGGACCTCTGGATGGATTTTTAAAAAAATGAGGCATATGCAGGATCCTTTAGGACTATGGGGAAAGATTACAGACTTTCAAAGATTTTCTGATTATTATTTTTTAAATAGCATTCAGTATAGATGACTTCTAGAAGCAGAGCGGGCCTGATAGAAGAAAAGGAAAAAAAAATCTAAAGTTATGAGGATCCACAGTGTGCCAGGCACCAGGCCCATGGCCCACATCTCCTGGTATGTGAGGGGTCCTGGCTTTGCACATGACTCTGCTAAGTGCAGGAGGCTGTTTTCTTACCCATGTAATGGAACAGTAGTGGCACCTGTCTCACTGGGCTGCCAGGAGAGAGAAAGAAAGGGTCATAGATAGTGGGATGCTCTGTATGGAATGCTCTTCGTGTTCTGGCTCTTTGGTGAGCTCTGTTCATGGAGACCTGCCAGTGGCCTGACACGGCAATCTGGACTTTCCTTTGAAAATCACCAGATTCAGCAGAAAACATCTGGCTCAGCGTAGGGAGCCTCCAAGGAAGTGAAGACCAACTCTGACGATTAAGTTACTACTATTCCTGGCCAGTACTGAAAACAAATTTTCTAAGTGTAAACTGTTCATTCTGGCCATTGCCCTCACAGCTTTGAAGAAGGGTTCTTTTCCCACCCTCATTTCCTTACAACAGCAAGAAGAGATGCTTCGGAAATGAGACCTCAAGATGTAACTCTGAAAACAATTTAAAAAGGAATGTGGGACACCGCAGGAGGCAGAATGGCTTGGAGACTCAGTTTGGCAAATTAGGTTTAAAAAGAGAAACTTAGATTCAAATTCCAGCTAAGATCTGGGCTCACTGTGATGTTGGACGAGTTACTTCACATCTCTGGGTCTTTTAAGTAGCTCAACTATGAAATGGGGATAATCCTAAGTACATAGAAGGATCTTAGAAATAAGTCGGAGGCTCTTGTTTATGAAGTATTCACTGAAGGTGACAGTAGATGAGAGCTGAGAATCATAGTTCAAAGCTAGCTTGGGCTGAAAAGTTTGTGAGATTCTTATCTCCAATTAACTAGTCAAAAGAGGAAAGTGGAGTGTGGCTCAAGCGGTAGAGCTCCAGTCTTAAGGTGAAAAAGTCAAGTAAGCTTGAGCCCTGATTTCAAGCCTCAGTACAGGCACAAAAGAAAAAGAAGGAAGGGGTGGGGAGGGCCGGGGAGGAGAGGAGAGGAGAGGAGAGGAGAGAGGAGGGCAAGGGAGGGGAGGGAAGGGCAGGGGAGGGGAGGAAAGGAGAGGAGAGGAGGGGAAGGGAGAGGAGTGGAGGGGAGGGGAGGGGAGGGGAGAGGAGAGGAGAGGAGAGGAGATGGAGGGGAGAGGAGAAGAGAGGAGAGGGGAGGAGAGGAGAGGAGAGGAGGGGAGGGGAGAGGGAGGGGAGAGGAGAGGAGAGGAGAGGAGGAATATTCACTGGAGTTGAATGAGTACATGCTAACCCTCACTTACACACTCTTCACTTTTCACCTTGGACGAAATGTGATTTTGGTAGCTTGCTCTGACTACCGACTCTCTCAACCATTCTTCCCGCAGGGCTCAGTGCGCAGAGGAAGATGGAGAGCAGTTGACCAGAACTCTGATCTCATTCATTCCCACATGTTCCATCTGTGATCTGTCTGGAAGCCACAGCCAGGAGACAGGTGACCAATGAAAGCCCTCCTCCTTCCCTTTGTCTTGGGGCCAGTGTGTGATAGTGTAAAGCTGTCCAACACGGTGGCTCCTGTTGGGGCTGTGTTCCAGCCTTGTGATGCGGAGTAAACATAGGGGTTTTGCTGCACTCAGGATTAAAAAAAGCCCATTTTACTGCCAGTTCAGAGGCAGCAGCTGGACTCAGCTGGCTTTCTGGACAGGCGAGGAGTACCTCTGAAAACCAGCAAATAAAACCACAAGCACCTTGGAGCAAAGAAATGCTATTTGCAGCACGGTGATCTCTCATTCCCATGAATGCCTTTTCTCCTGCAGGACACTGAAAAACAGTAGTAGATTTACAAATATGATTTCTATACTCTTAACATTTTAGGATGTTGTTGTTTGCAGAAAGGAAGGTACCAGAAGTCCAAGTAGATAGTAAATGCTCAGCAAAATGTATGCTGAGGGGCTGGGATGGTGGCTTAGTGGTAGAGTGCTTGCTTAGTATGCATGAAGCCCTGGGTTCAATTTCTCAGTACCATATACACAGAAAGGGCATTATGGCTAGAGTGGTAGAGTGCTAGCCTTGAGCACAGAGAGGCTCAAGGACAGTGCCCAGGCCCTGAGTTCAAGTTCCAGGACCGAGAAGGAAAAAAAAATGTATGCCGAGAGCTCTGTCACATTTGTTGCAGGTGGAGCACAAATTTGCCTTTAAGGTTCTGGACAGTTGGTGGATAGTTTGTTAACATGATTAGATTTGGTCAGTTTCACAATTCCCAGTGTCTTAAAGCCACTCTACTAACCGGGAAAGTGACATCATCCGGAAGTCGAACACAACTCTCTTGTAGGTCCTCAATGAATGCCTATGGTTATAATATGAAGAATAAGGTGGTGGGTATATCTGGGCAGGAAATGCAGGGGCAATTCTCCTGTGGTTGCCTGGTCAGTGTGTGAGTGTAAAGCAAGCATGTCTTCCTTCCCACAGAGCCACTGAAGCAGCCACAGACACTGGCGGGAGTGAAGGCCTTGCCTCTATCCTTTGGCCTTTGTGTTTTGTCACTGGAGAAATTAGAGTGTTATTAATCAACCAATCAGTCAAATAAGGCTCATTACCACCGAAGAAGAGAAAGTAAGCTTTATTTATGCAATTATAAGGCATTTAAAAAACAAAAGGATTATTATTAATACCGGAGCCTGGCAATCTTCCCAGAGTAGTAAACCAACTAGGGCTTTGTTCTTGAAGAGGCAACTCAGAATTTACAGACTCCTGTCCTCCTGCTCCAAGCTCCAGGGGTATGGTGGAGCCTCTTGAATATTCAAGAAGTTTCTTAAGGCCCCCCTCTGTCTTTCCTGTTGTTTGGAGAAAGCATTAGGGGGTGGAGAGTCAGGAAGTTGTCCTACTGTGTGATACTGACTAAAAGAGCTTCTCTGGCTGTGGTCTCTCAGAATTCACATGCTGGAAATGGAGTAAAAATCACTGAGTACAGCTTTTTTTTTTTTGAGTACAGCTTTTAAAAGAATACTTTAGACCTTATTCCCGGTTTCAGAGCAACAGAATCAAGATTTCAGGGCAGGGACCCAACCAGTATGCTTAGGAAATGCTACAGGTGATTCTAGCACATACCCAGGTCTGCAAATCAAGATCTGAGTGCCCTCTGTATGTGCATGATGGCTCTGGGCTTGTGAACACCTAGGACTTTTTAGAAACATCCTGTCTTGGGTCTTCTAACTCTAGCAGGTGCACTGCCTGCCTGGAACCTAATGCATGGAGTGAGCCAGGTATGAGACAAGAGATGTCAAAGTGTCTTGAGAGGAAGCATTACACCTGCAGGGTAGTGTAAGGTGTAAGTTTCAGGAGGACAGTCAAGATGGAATGATACTCACATCCTATAGCTCCAGTGTGAGAGCCCTGATAACTGACAGGTCTCAGGCCTGCCACACAGGTCTATAATGCACAACATGCAGAGACACTTTCTGGTGATCCAGTCCATTTCCTGTCTGACTTCCCCTGTGGTACCTCAAGCACAAAGTACACATTCAATGAATCCTGGCAGCACTTGTGAAGTGAGAAAGATGGGGCCCATGGACACAATTTGAGTCTCAAGTTTGCATTATATAATAAAGAAATTCAGAGCCTTGGCCCAGGCTGCCACACTGTAACCACTGGCCACATGATGTGTGCTATAAGTCTAACATACATCTTGAATTTCACAGACTGAATATAATAAAAATAGAAGTGAAAATTTTCATCATACATGTTTGTATAAATTATACATTGAAATGATTTGGATCCATTGTGTGAAATTCAAATGTATCATTAAAATTGATCTCACTTGATCCTTTTCCTTTCTAGAAAACAAATGTGCCTACTAGAAAAGTTAAAATACCATATTTCTATTGGAAAGCATTACTCTGAGCCATTTTGCTTTCATTTTTTTTTTTTTATGGCTGTATCTATGTTGCTTGCAATTACTGTTTCCAACATTTCTCACCCACAGGATAGAATATGTTTATTCTATACTTCTGTCTTCTCTTTAGCTTCTCATCTTGCAACAGGATGAGAATACAATACCAGGAGAGGTGGGAGAGGAATTAGGATGAAGGAAGAACTCCTTTTCCTTTGGGGCTGGAAAGCTACTATACTGGTCTGCATCTCCCTCCCTCTGCCCCAGAAGTGTTTCCTTGTAAATGATCATGACAACTGTCTCAGTTTCCAATTTCAAAATTTTCTTTCTCTGATGCTCTTCTATTTCCTTCTCAGGGAATGCCAACTCCCAGAAAACTACCTCCTGTGTAGAGACAGCAGAAACCACATCTGCCCTACCTGGCATTCAGCTCATGTTGCCAATGCCATACATCTTCCAGGAATGTGCATGACTTTTCATAAGGCTTTCAGGGTGCAGGACTGATCCATTCTTCTCTGTGTCCCCAAGACCCAACTCAAGATGTGATAGGTGCTCTGCATATGCTGGGTGAATGGATGTTTCCTTTCTCTTCCAGGGGCAGCAACCATTCTCTCAGCAAGTGCTTCCTGGTACTTCCTATGCAGCAAGTCTACCAAGCATGATCAAGGCACAGAGAAAATTGCAATGAGCAAAATGGGCAAAAGCATCTGCTCCAGTGGAGCTCAGGCTAGCACTAGAAAGCATCTTGCAACATCCTGGGACAGTACATCTTCATAGGTTGCTGTTGTAGAATGGGTGGGGGCATAGGGTGCTCCTGTATCCCCAGCTCATCCTTCTGGAAGACACAGGCCTTCTGTTGGCTCCTGCTCTCAAGAGAGAGACTCCCTTAACAGAGTCTTTACAGCCCGATGCTTACACTGTGTACTAAAGACTTTAGGAGGTACAATAACAGCCTGACAGCCACTATTTATTGGTTCTGATGGAGACAGAGGAGGTGCCGAATTGGCCAAAGCACAACACTTTCACGTTTTTTTTTTTTATCCACATAGTGGCAGTGACCAAGGATGTTGCTGAGACTTTCACAATTATCTAGGCGGAACCACGATAAAACTGAAGCTGTTGAATTCGTCAAACCATCATGCAACTGAACTTTCTCTGCCCTTCAGTTGCAAGTCGAGGGGAAATCTGACCATACATTCTCACAGGTACTCTTTGGCTCTCCCTCGAAGCCCATTTGCAAATCACTAGACCAGACTACTTAATTTCACTCCACAACTGATTCCTTCTTTTTGCCAGTCCTGGGGCTTGAACAGTGCCTGGGCCCTGAACGTTTTTTTGCTCAAGGCTAGCCCTCTACCACTTGAGCCACAGTGCTACTTCTGGCCTTTTCTGTTTATGTGGCACTGAAGAATCAAACCCAGGCTTCATGCATGCTAGGGAAGCACTCTACCACTAAGCCACATTCCCAGCCCCACAACAGATTCTTTTTCATAGGACTTATTACCCCAGCTAGAGAACGGGGCCTGGGGGTAATCCCTGTCACCAGCCTCTCTTTTCTTACCAGCTGTATATACTTAATCACAGACACTTCAGCTCTATGTCCTAGTCGCCTCTTTACCCTGCCATATCTCTGCAGCCATACTTGTGGCTCCAGAGTCTAGGCCACTATGATCACATGCCTGGGTCCTTGCAAAGCCTTCTTGTCAATCTCCCTGTGTTTCCCCCTCCTTCCTTTTCCTCTTCCTTCTCCTCCACTTTTGGAGGTGATTGAATTTAGGGCCTGGCACTGTCCGTTAGCTTTTATGCTCAAAAGTAGCATTCTGCCACTTGAGCCATAACTCCACCTCCTGCTTTTTGGTCGTTAATTGGAAACAAGAGTCACACAGACTTTCCTGCCTGAACTAGCTTTAAACTGCCATCCTCAGATCTCAGTCTACTGAGTAGCTAGGGTTCCAGGCATGATCCAACCAGTGCCCAGCAATGTGTCTCTTCTTAATATAGTCCTAATCCTACTTTACACATGTTCTTCAGAGGTCAGCTACTTAGTTCAAATCTGTTCTACTATCAGAAGAAAATCAGAAAAGCCTCCCACTTGGCCCATAGTCCTAACATGGAGGTTTTCTCATCTATAAAAGGCAATAGCATATCCACTTCCGTATAGACTATCTTGACTTGTACATACACATAGAGAACAGATGTGACAGGTTGTGTACAGACCAGTAACTGGAGAAACAGTTCTTAATAGATTGGAGGTAGCTGAAAAGAGAACAAAGTATTCATGGAAAGTAGGTCTTTGTTTCCTGAGGGAAAACTGCTGTGACTCCTGCAGAACCCAGGCTCTGCCCTAGATGTCTTCATTACTAGAAAGTTCTTATGCCTGTGCAGCCTTCATAGGTTGATCGCACTTTTACTGTGATGGGGTCATCTAATCCTGTTCTCATATAACCAAGGAGATGCTTCTTGTTGCTACCATGTGAGAGTAAGGTATCCCCAGCTCTTTCCAATTTTGAGCTTCATAATATTAATGTAAAGAAGGAAAGACAACCATGATAATGACAATTTGCCTTGTGAAAGTTAAAATGTGTTTGTGACTCTAAGTATCACTATTCCACAATACTGTGAAATATGTGAAATTTATGTAATCACCTAATCTCAATTAAAGAAAAAAATGTGAGAGAAGGGATGGGTTAAGAGAGATGGGTGACAATGTTGTCAGACACTTTGTACTTACATACTGTTTTATAGAATGGGAACTTCTTTGTTCAATTACTTAAAGATAATACAAAAATTGGATAAAAAAAAGAAGTATATTATGAGCATGCATGAAAATGGCACAATGAAACCCACTGAAAAATTATTCAAAAGAAGGGAGAAGACAAGAGTGGTTAAGAAAGAGGAACATAAAACAAAAGAAAGAAGAACATAGGTGGTATGAATTTGATCAAAGTACATTATATGTGAATTGTAAATATTACAACACAGTCCCTTTGTACAATTAATTTATGCTAATAAAAATTTGAAAAAGAACATTTTTTTAAAAAAAGAAGGAAAGACAATCAGCTATAAAAATCCTCAGTGTTCAAGAAAGAAAACAAATTATTAGGTTGAAATCAATGGTGCAACCAAAGATAACTCTCTCCACTTTGAAGTGGGAGGGGGGAGAAAGAGAGAGAGAGAGAGAGAGAGAGAGAGAGAGAGAGAGAGAGAGAGAGAGAGAGAGAGAGAGAGAAATAACACATGTATCTTAAAGGGCTATAAAGGACTAGGCTATAAATAACCTAGGTGTGTAGAGTGAGCTATATGATTTCGTCTGCAACTCTTCAACTCTGTCATTTTAACATAAAAGCAGCAACACAAAAACTGGAAATGAGCAGTATGTTTGTGTTTGAATAAAACTTTATTTACAAAACAGATGGTAGTCCTATGGGCTGTATTACTAGATGTTAGTATTATACAACACACCATAGTGCAGCTATCAGAAGCTAGACAAGTCACTTTCTCTCAAACACTACTTCCTGCACTGCAATAGAGTAGTTCCTGGCACAAGTGAGAATGGAGTGAAATGAAACACAGCCAATCCTCATTACTTTACTTTGTCTCTAAAATGCATTTGTGAATTTTCACTAAGTATGTTTTCACTAAGTATGTTTGAAATGCCAAACTCATGGCCATCTGTAACCAGGTGGAGAGAGATGAAATCCGTGTGCGTGTGTGTGTGTGTGTGTGTGTGTGTGTGTGTGTGTGTGTGTGTGTGTGTGTGTGTGTGTGTGTGTGTGTGTGTGTGTGTGTGTGTGTGTGTGTGTATGTGTCCTGGGGTTTGAACTCAGGGCCTGGGCACTGTCCCTGAGCTTTTTTTGTTTTTAAACTCAAGGCTAATGTTGTACCACTTGAGCCACATTCCATTTCTGGCTTTTTGGTAGTTAGTTTGAGGTAAGAGTCTCACAGACTTCCTGCCCAGGATGGCTTCAAACAGAAATCCTAAGATCTTAGCCTTCTGAGTAGCTAGGATTACACGTGTGAGCCACCAGTCAACAGCATGAGACATGAAATCTTAAGTCACCCAATGTGACATTCCCTAAGTTTAACATAACACTCTTACCTTCTTGTTTCAAGAAGGTAACAAGTATTCATGTCACCATCATCTAGTGCCAAATATTTCATGTTTGTGATTTTGTTGGTGTCTTTACTGTGTAAAATGTTCACCAACAATGGTGCCAAAGCTGTCTAGCATTCCTTCCTGCAAAAAGTGTGGAGGGAAGTGTATACTGCAGAAGCCTCAATCAGAAAGAAGTGACAGGGTTCTTGGCTGTGAGTTCAATTTTAAATACATGTTAAATAAGGCAGGTTTAAGCAGCAATACACATGATCCCAAGAGTGCATATTTGTGAGATGATAAAATTTAGTAACCAGAGGCTCATTGTATTCCCTCTGGGAGCAAAGGTTCTGTATTCACTAATTCAACATTCACATCTACCTAACAGAATATAACTACTAGGAATGAGAATCACCTGTATATGAATTTGTATAGCTACCAATCTATTATAAAGCTCTTGGTTGGTAACAATGCCAATGTACTAGTACTGCTAGCTAATCACAAGGGTTTCATGTTATTAGTAATTAACATGTAGCTCTAATATATTTCCATCACTAAGTGCTCTTATTACAATTGTTATTAAATACTTGTATACCAACTCGTCCAAGAAATGTCCATTTCATTTTCCCCAGGACTTCTTGGAGAGAAAACTTAACGTTTTCCTACTAACAGCCTCTGAAGAACTCTCTGGATCTGAGATTTGGGGGCAAAGATCAGAGCAGTGTCTCTCAGGAGGAAAACAAGGATGTATAATCTGCTGTGCTTTTAATGTCGGGCCTCTGCCTGGATAAGAACAGCCCCCTTTGGGGCCCTCCCTTGCCCTGTTGACAAAGCAGCAGACTCTGAGAAGCAGTGCACCCCAAACCCTGATGCCCTAGTTAAAATGCCAGGCTGGTATTTATTTGTTTTCACCCAGACAGATGCCAATTATAGGGGCTGGGGAAAGAGACAATGGCCCACATCTGATTGACAGTGGCTGCTGAACAAGTGACCTCTGTGGCATGCTTAATGAAAAGGCCACTGTGTTTTTATTGCATCTATTGGATTGTAGAGTGTCGTTTTTAAAAACAGTTTAACCAGCGGATTTAACTGCTTCTGGGCTTCCTGTAGCATGGTGGGATATCTTGCTAACCCCAACTTCCTGCCTGGTCCCCAACAGGTTCTTTTCTAAACCTTCAAAGGTCTCACAGAGAGGCACAGGCCCGTATGCCTCTGCTCCTCAGTTGCTCCTGGCCTTGTCCCACACGCCCTGTCCTCAATCACCACAGTCCTTTAGGTCAGCATCTCTTCTGACCTGGCCACCTGCGAAAAGCTCAAAGGTTGCTTTCTCTTTATTGTTCTGACTCTGGGAAAGTTTTTTCCTCCCAAGAGTCATCTCAAAGTATGTTGGGAAGGTTTGGCTTGTTAACCAGGAAGTGTAATTGGTGCTGGCTGCATGTATAACTGGAAAATGCAATCCAATATGCTCCCTGGTCCTTTCATTCCCTTTGCCATTTCATGAATGAAGCAATTTAGCTCCTAATACCATAGTCTAATTACTATATCATCTTGCAGAGGAATTATATCCAAATACATAGGCTTGATGTATTTTTTAAACTTAATTACAATAGGCCCCTCTTCTTAAGTGAATTGGTGTTATCTATCTGCTTCCTGGCACATGAGGATTTCATTGAGTTCTAGGCCCAATGTCTCCCCAGTTACCTCCTCTTGCTGTATCCCACTGGCCATGGCTTCTCTAGGGAGCCTCCTGTAAACCCTTCTGCTTCAGGTTGTTTTTCTGTGCTTCTCTTCATTTGCACTGGCATATATATATATATATAGTAACGGCTTCCTAAAATTCCATCAAATTAAATTTTTAAATGTCCTTGTATTCTCGGTAGTCAGTAGAGTGTTGCGTATCTCCTAAGTAACTAGAGAAGGACTTTTCTTTTCTAAAAATTAAGGCAAATATTTTATTAACAGTGAAGCTTAGCACTAATGATTTTCAACCCACTCATACATATATACAAATTTAGATGACAGTGCTGTTCTTGATATTGTGTTATTGCAATTTCAGCATAATTACTTCACCCTAGGTAGAAAGTTAATTTTAACCTACTCCGAATTCACGTTTAGCTCTTCTAAGTCACGGATACAACTCTGGAATCCTAGGTTTGTGGAGTAGTATGCTGTCATGGGAATAAAATAATTCCAGTTGCACATTGTGAAGGCCTTGCTTATTGTTTAGTAGCTTGTTAACCTGGCTCTTCTATACTTTATACTTCTATACTTCTATACTTCCTATACTTTATCTTCTACCAAAGTAACTATTGGGTTCCAGCTGAAGTCCTGATGTGGGACCTCTAAGGTTCTAGTGTAAGGCGTTCTCAATGATGAAGATAAGTAAGCTTCTGTAACGATCACCCTAAATTTGATAGGATGTCTTCCAGTGTAAGGCAATGCTCCCACAGCCACTGATATCCTTGTAGTATCGAATAAGGCTCTTCCTGCAAGGAAGAAACTCAAATTTTGATTTCTACATTACTACCTACAATACAAGGTGTAATGAATGATTCATGTAGCTCCCTGAGCCCCAGACCTCAGTGACCTAGGAGTAAGAGATATAGGCAGCCCACCCACTCCTCTGCAGCCCTAGGAAGCACTGGACAGCCTACTCTGAGTAATTCACCTCCCTCCAGAGCTCCTACAAAGTCATCTGCACAGTTCTTCCATACTAAGAAGTGGCTGTCTAATAAAAATAAAAAAAAAAATAAAAATAAAAAAGAAGTGGCTGTCTGGGCTCATTAGCATGACTTTGTCCCTATGTGATCCTCAGATCCAGGCAGGCACAATGCCCTGCTGCCTGACATACTGTACCACATTCACATAAGCTCACAGGTGACTCTACCTCCATGAAAATAGCAGAAGTTGATGGACACGTCCCCCAGTGCAGCCAGGTAGACTACATCCATAGTCACCCTACCCAACAATTAGTGCAATCCTATAACCTCTGCAGTCCCTGAAATACAGATGCAACTCCAGCTGAAGAAGCTACAAAGACACTTCCTCAAAGCACAGACCTGGAACCAAAGCTACCACAGCCTACCCAGATTACACACAAGGACAAATCACCACTGAAGGTCTTGAAAGCTACTCCATAGAATTGGTGGAGATCATTCAGATTCACAAATAATGTATTAGAAGCATGAAAATACAAGGAGACACGATACTTCCAAAGAAATACAGTAACTCCAGGGCCACAGTCCCCAAAGAAAAGGAAATTAATTAATTGCTTGAGAAAAATAATTCAAAATGACAATTTTAAAGAATTTAATGAAATATAAAAGAACACAGACAATTCAATGAAATTTGGAAAACAACTCATGATATGAATGAGAAATTTGGCAAAGATCATAAAAGAGAAGCAAGGAGAAATTTTGGAGATAAAGAACTCAATAAATAAAACGAAAAACAGTTGTAAACATCATTAGTTCAAAATGGATCTAAAATCTCAATGTAATACCCGAAGTCATGAAATAAATACAGGAAGGAGTGGGAGAAACATTAGGACTTCTTGGCACAGAAAGGAACTTTCTCAGTAAAGACCCAGAAGCACAGCAAATTAAAGAAAGACTTGATAAATGGGGCTGTATCAAACTAAAAATTTTCTGTATAGCAAAGGACATAGCCAACAAGCTAAAATGATAGCCTACAGAATGGAAGGTTTCTGTTAGCTATACATCAGGCAATGGCCTAATATCCAGAATATACAGAGAACTTAAATATTTAAGTCCTCAAGACACCAGCAACACAATTCATATATGGGCTAATGAGCTAAAAAGAGTCTTCTCAGAAGAAGTAAGAATAGCAATAGCCACATGAAGATGGTGTACAGAGAGGTTACAGTTACATAAGTCAGGTAAAGAGTATATTTCTTTTTGGACAATGTCACCCCTTCTTTCACATTCACAAGTTTTTCCCTTTCATCCTTACCCACAAGTTGTATGGTTCATTTCTAATACACTTTTGGTGGGCATGTAAACTTATTCAACAACTTTGGAAAGCAGTATAAAGGATCTTCAAGATATTAAATGTAGAACTATCCTAAGATCCAACAATTCCACTCCTGGGCATTATACAAAAGATTAAAAACCAGGATATAGTAAAGCAACCAGCACAACCATGTTCACTGTAGCCCTAGTCAATATAGCCAAGGTATGGAATCAGTCCAGATGCCTTTCAATTGAGAAGTAGATCAAGAAAACATAATTCACATATACAATGGAATTTTACTCATCCATTAGAAAGGATAAATATTGTATCATGTGTAAAGAAATAGAAAGACCTGGAAATATTATGCTGAGTGAAGTAAGTCAGGCCTAGAGGGACAAATGTTTTCTCTTGTATATGGAAGCTAGAATTAGGTTATAAACTTATAAGTAAATATGTTGGATGGTATGCAAGTATATACACTGAAATATGGTAGATTCAAGGGATAATCAAATAGTATAATTCTTTAGAAAGGCAAAGGCAAAGTTCAACAAAACAAACACCAGAAAGCAGGACTTGGAGGTGAGGTCAAGGGGTAGACAAATGAAAAAGAAAACGTAGTTAAGAATTCAGTGAAAATCCTACAAAATTAAGAAGGGTGAAGGAGGGATGGGTAAGAATATTGAAAGGCGTGACACTGATCAAAATAAACTGTTTTGTAAAATGGCAATTCCCTTGTACAACTACTTAATTTTTATAAGTAAATACTAAAGCAGTTGTAAACCTCAAAAGCAGACTAGATTTACCCTCCCACCTTCACACACATACAAAAGAATCAGACTTTGAAATTCTGTTGTTGGAAATAACCTTGTCAGACAAAAAAATATTCTTTTTGAAATTTTGAATAAAGAAAGCCTATGAGCCATACAGAATACTACTAAGCAAGTGAACATGTAAGATGAGTATTCAAAAAGGTGAAGAGAGGGCTGGGAAGTTGGCTCAGTGGTAAAGCGCTTGCCTTGCATGCTTGAGGCCCTGAGTTCGATTCCTCAGCACCACATAGGCAAAAAGAAAAAAAAGCCAGAAGTGGCGCTGTGGCTCAAGTGGTAGAGTGCTAGCCTTGAGCTGAAGAGCTGAGGGACAGCGCTCAGGCCCAGAGTTCAGGCCCCACGTCTGGACCCAAAAAAAAAAAAAAAAAAAAAAGGTGAAGAGAAGGCATATAGAACCTAACTCACTGTGTTTTATGATATGAAATACCCTCTCAAAGACCCATGCATAGAAGGCTTGGTTCCTAGGGCAATGTGCAAGAGTGAGGATTTGAGGAAATGACTGGATCATGAGGGCTTTGAGTTAATGGATAAATACACTTTACAATTGATTTATAGTTGAATGGATGTGGGAAGTAGTAAGAGCTGTTGAAGATGGCACCTGATTGGAGCGAAAGGACCACAGAGGATATGTTTTAGGAGCTATATCTTATCCCTAGCCCTCTGTTCCCACTATACTTCCTGGCCACCATATTATACTCAGGCCTAAAAGCAATGAAGCCAGCCAAGCACGACCTAAAATAAATCTTTCCTCCTTTAAGTCATTTCTCCTAGGTATTTGACTCGGTGACAAAAAAAGTCTGAATAATATACTAATGAGACAATTTCTGAGAACTTGACAAATTTTGGGAAAGATGCAAACATCTGTGTCCAGATTACTCAAAGAGCAACTCTTAATAGACCTGATTTTAAAAAATATGTTCTCAGAGGGAGATTATAATCAAAATGTCAAAAGTCAAAAAAAAAAAGCCAACCAAGATTTCTTAAAACAACAACAGAAACACCTCAAGCCACATATAAGTTACACATAAGAGGAACAGCAGGACCACTTTGGAAAGCAGTATGGAGGTTCCTCAAAAGACTCCACATAGAGCTCCCCTATGACCCAGCATTCCCACTTTTGGGCATTTACCCAAATGTTTACAAACAAGACCACACTAAAGCTACCAGCACAACTATGTTTATTGCAGCATTATTTACCATAGCTAAGATCTGGAACCAACCCAGATGCCCCTCAGTAGATGAATGGATCAAGAAAATGTGGTATATATACACAATGGAATTCTATGCCTCCATCAGAAAGAATGACATTGCCCCATTTGTTAGGAAATGGAAAGACTTGGAAAAAATTATATTAAGTGAAGTAAGCCAAGCCCAAAGAAACATAGGTCCCATGGTTTCCCTTATTTGCAATAGTTAGTATATGTATGAGTCAAGCAGAAAAGTTCAGATAAGGTGATGTTAGGAAAATGAACCCTAAGATATGTATTTAAATGTTTTTTTTCTTTCATGCATTTGTTTCTAACACATTTATAAGATTATTTCTTTGTAGCTTTGTACGTCCCTCCCCCACAGTATAACCCCTGCTTTCACTGTATTTGAAGTCGGTATAATTTGTGGAGGGGAAGGGGAAAAACAAGTCGTTTAAATAAGGATACAAGTGGCCCCTTTGCAACAATGAGAAGTACAAGTTGTCATGTCGAAAACGAACTTTACAACTTTGGTGGGGGGGTGGGGGGAGGAATGGGTGGGGGGGGTGGGGGGAGGCTTGGGTTGGGGGGTGGGGGAGGCTTGGAAGGGATGGGAAGGGGAAACAAAGGAGGAGGCTACAATGCTTGATAAGAAATGTACTCATTATCTTGCCCATGTAATTGTAACCCCTCTGTACAGTTTTTTCACAATAAAAAAAAAAAAAAGAGGAACAGCAGGTATCTCAGTAAAATCTTGCAAGCTACGACATCATGGAAGACATCATGTAATGATACAGTCAAGGTCCTGGAAGGGAAAACCATAACCAAACCAAACCCAAGCAGAAGCTTTGCCAATCAAGAATACCATATCTAGCAAATATATTCCTAAGAAATAAAGGACAGATAGTCTTTCCAACACAAAAACTGGAAATTAATATCTATCATGTAAGTCCTATAAGAAATGCTTAAGAAAGTCTTATGTTAGAACTAAAAAGATAATACTAGGCACTGGTGGCTCACATCTGTAATTCTAGTTACTTCGGATGTTAAGTGTTTCTGTGTTTTAGCTCTTAGTCTCAAGGCTTTCTGGTAAAGAAAATGGTGTTAATGCAATCTGGGCTGGGTGTTACATGTTCACCCCAAGGGTTAAGATTTCATGGATGCAGCTACAAAGCTAGCCTGGGCAGAAAAGTCTGTAACATTCTGTTTCTAATTAACCAGCAAAAAGCCAGACTAGAGGCATGGCTCAAGTGGCAGAGTGCCAGTCATACAAGTAAGCTGAATAACTAACAAGGCCCTAGCTATAAACTCCAATATCCTAGAAAACAACAAACAAGAAAGTGGTAAAAAAAAAAAAAAAAAAAAAAAGATGAGGGGTGAGCATTTGGCTCAAGTAGTAGAGCGAATGCAAGCTTGAGATCCCGAATTTACATCCCAGTACCATACAAAAAAGTTAAAGTAAAAAGATGGTAATTATCTTCATGAAAGCATTCAAAGGAACAAAGCTCATCAGTATAACAGGTATTCAAAGAGAAAGTGTTCCAATCCTCTCAGTAGAGTTAAAGCACTAACCACAAAGATGAATAAGAGAACTAATTATATATCAAACAAGCATAAAAATTGACAACAAGAATTGCCAACTTGAAAATAACTTTTCACAGTTTATATAACAGCATTTCCTATAAGGAGTCTTTTCTGGAAAAAGCTATCTCATGGCTGATGATTTGGGAAGAGTGTAGGCTAGATAGGTCTTGACCCTTTCAAACTATTCTCATTGAATTGTATTATTTAGATTTCCAAAGATCTTCAAAACAACTGAAAATATCATCTATCTATCTATCTATCTATCTATCTATCTATCTATCTATCTATCTATCTATCTATCTATCTATCTATCCATCCATCCATCCACCCACCCATCTATCTCCCTCCCTGCTCTTAATTGCATATGTAGCCCAAGAAGAAGCAGGATGTCATTGGGCTAGACTATCCACAGACCCAGCAGAGAGAACAGATCCCTCACTCTGGAGCAGTTGAAGTGGTGTGGAAGCAAACACCAGAAGAACTAAAACCAGAAGAAGTTAAATGTGATCACCTCAGGGGAAGGAGCCTGGGGCTGAGGAAGGGTTTTGTTTTGTAAGATTTTCTATATTGTTTTACTTTATAATTATTTCTAATTAGAAAATGAACAAAGTATCCTGTTTTCTACTTTCCCTCTCTTTAAGAAGATACTGTCCTTTTGGAAGTGTTTCTGCATTTTAGCTCTTAGTCTCAAGGCTCTCTGGTGAAGAAAATGGTGTTAATGCAATCTGGGCTGGATGTTACATGTTCATCCCAAGGCAAGAAATGTAGTGTTGGATGGTCTTGAGGTTACAGGGGAGGTAGTGATTGCCATGTCTCCTATCTTTGCTTATTGCTTGAATAAGGGACATGGAAGAGCTTCTGCAAAAAGAATCTAGTCCTAGGGACAGTGTAAAAAGTTTAAGTCCTTCTTGGGCACTGGTGGTTCACACCTGTAATCCTAGTTACTCAGGAGGCTGAGATCTGAGGATCACGGTTAAAAACCAGTCTGGGCAGGAAAGTCCATGAGACTCTTATCTCCAATAAACCACGAAAACTGGAAGTGGCACTGTGGCTCTAGTGCTAGGGACAGCACTAGCCTTCAGTTGAAGGACAGAGCTGAGGGACAGAGCCCAGGTCTAGAGTTCAAGCCCCATGACTGACAAAAAAAAAAGTTTAAGCCCTTACTAAACATATGTATGACCTGAGCCAGATGTCTCTCAGGCTAGCAGTCAGGGATGGGCTTTTAAGAGCAAAATGTATAAGCTAGACTTACATAAGGGCTCTGGTTCCACCCCAATGATGTTGTACTGTGAATGAAACCTGCTTATAGTCTCATAAAAAAATCACCCATGGAGGTGGCCCTGGTTATGTCTTTCTGAGTCTCAATTTCCATAGCTGTGCACATGAATTAAAAACTCTACATCTAGAGTTGTTTTAAGGATTAAATCAGTTTGAGCAAATGTACTAAAATTCTACAATTTTCTAATGGATCTCCCTAACTTAATTCTCAATGTTTCAATCCTTCAGTGGCTTCTCATTTTTGATGGATTAATTCCCAACACAATGGGAGCCACAAATGGGAGCCATTTATATGTAAATTTAAAGTTTGTCCACATTCTAATAAGGAACAAAAGGCATTTTTTTACAATATATTGTTTTTTATTTATAGATTCATCAAACTATAATTTTGACACAATCAATATATGAAAATTATTACTGGGGCATGTTACTTTTCTTCCTATGAAGTCTCTCAAATCTGTATTTTACACCTACAATAAATATTGACTTGAACTAGCCATGTTCCAACTGCTCAATGGTCATAAAGCTCTTGTATGCCATGTTGGAGTGTATAAATAAATCTCTATCTTATAGATTCTCTATAACCTTATAATTCTCTGACCTCTTCACACATGCTATTTCCATATGTCTGCTTTCTACTGTCCTCTACTATTTGCTGTGCTAACTGTTACCTCATCCAGGAAGTTTTTCTCATTCTTAGGTGTTGCTACAGAACTCTGTGAGGTCTATTAGAACACATATTAAATGGTCTATTGAGTTTCTTGGACTTTAACTCCATTTATGTCTTGCTTATTTGTGAACTTCCCAGGATATGCTTAATAGACACGGGAAGGCACCCAGTAAATGTATGCTTTCTTGGTAAAAGGACCTACAGGCCCTGGACATGGACTTTCTTGGGGTGGTGCTAAGAAGCAAAGATAAGGGGCTGAGAAGGTGGCTCAGTGGTAGAGTGCTTGCCTTACATTCATGAGGCCCTGGGTTCGATTTCTCAGCACACATAAGCAGAAAAAAAAGCCGGAAGTGGCGCTTTGGCTCAAGTGGTAGAGTGCTAGCCTTCAGCTGAAGAGCTGAGGGGCAGCACCCAGGGCTCCACGACCGACCAAAAAAAAAAAAAAAGCAAAGATAAACCAGTTGTTCCTCTCAGCACAGCCACTTTTAAGAGCATAGGCTCTGGAATCAAGCAGACATTGGTTTAAATCCTCATTTCATCACTTAAATCTGTGTTCTGGCCAAATCTGTTTGTATGTAAGGCCCTCAATTTTCCCATCTGTAAAATAGGAGCTATTCACCCTTGCTGTTCTACTCATATAAGAAAGATCTAGCATAGTGTCTGCAACATGGTAAATCCTTCATATTCAATTTCATCAAATTAAAGGTGCTATCAGTTGCTACTGCTAAATTATAAGGTATTGTTATTTTATGATCAGTCAAAAAGTGGGGTGGAGGAAATTCTTACAATAATGCCAATTAAACTATGACATGCCTTCCACTGCAAGATGCCTCTCAATTTCAGAGATTTTAAAGTATTAAATATTTTAATATTTAATATTTAATTCAAAGACATATGGTAACCATTCCCCACTAACCCCTATGTCCACATTTGCCCTAGAATGCAGATGGTAACCTTAGGCAGAGGGTACTGAGTTCTGATGTAGGTTAGATTACATGGAGTCAGAAGATTTAGGCTTCACTTTGCTCTGCAAACTAGAAAAGGAAGTGATAGCTACTTGTTAAGTTCCCACTGAAAACCAAACAAGTGGCCTGGAAAGTTCCTTGCATTACTTTAAACACTTCTCAAAGCAATCTTGTGCTGTACACTCCTCATTTTCAAGAGAAAGAAATGGCCACACACGGAGAGGTCCGCTTGCTTGGCTAACACGTGACAGAGCCATGACTGGATCCTTGGCTGTGTCATGCAATCTCTGCCTTTTACAGCTGACTCTTCACAAAGGCCTGTCGGTTATATCTTACTAATTCTCTGCAAAGGACCTGAACCATTCAAGTGAGTTCAGGTCATTTGCCAGGCATTATTTAATATTGGGAACAGGCTTTGAAACAGCAAGTTAAGGAACATAAGAGGAAGAAGCAGAGTTTCTCTTTAAAGAGGGCAAGATTTTACTTTGGGTCATAATTGGCTGGCTCCATTGTTTCTAGGCCTGTGATAAGTCAGAAATATTATAGCAGGAAGCATGCAATAGAGCAAAGATGTCTACTTCATAGTTGCCAGGAAGCTTATGGAAGAGAAGGCCAGGGACAAGACATGCATTCCAAAGCATGACCCTACTCATGCACAGTTCTGAAAGATTGGGTATCATAGGGAGGAATGCTGGCTACTCTGTGTCAGGGGTCCCCATTTGTAGAAGGGGGACATGAGCTGTGTCTGAGAGGCTGAAATGGCCCAGGGCAGCTAATGAGGGAGTAATAGAGTGTTCAGAGGGAGGACTTGGTGTGGACGAATCACCTTAGATCCTAAGTGCCTAAACAGATCAAATGTGAACAACTAGATGGGTGGCAGGGACTAAGGACAAAAGGAAGAAGAAGGTCCCTGGTTTAAGCACAGGGGATTAAGTTTTCTTTTCACAGGTAGCAAAAGGCTTTTTGTGTTCTCTGGTTTGTTAAGGCAAAGAAGATGAATGATGGCCCTGAAGTGATTGAAGATACAGATATTTCTTAATCTGTCTGAGGTGAGTTGCTATAATGAGAGTCTCTTTCCATGGTGTCAAGTGAATCAAGTTGATGACTCACTTTTGGAAGGAGCCTGTAGTTCATGGGAGGAGCACCTGGAGGTTTTTTGGTTTTGCCTTTTCATGTTGTTGTTTAAAGTAGCCTCTTCTATCATCTTTATGTTTGTCTTTTTGCAATTTTGGCCAGCAGGGAAGAGCCTACGTAGCGGAGTGCAAGGTCAGGGTCTCCAAGCCATTGTCCCTACTTCTCCTGTAAAAACTCAACTCTAAGGCAACAGAAAAACAACAATCTCTCTTGAATGTATAGCTGTCACTTCCGGTACAGTATTTGGTGATTTTTTTGCTTTATGTTGTGTGGAGGGGGGATGGAGAAAGTGACATACATAACCTCTTCATACTAAGGTGGTAGAAAGATGGCTGGTTTGGTCTACTGAGTAAAGATTTATAGTGAATCTACTGACATAGCCATTGTTTCCATATCCACAAACTCAACCATCCAAGAATTGAAAATATTTAGAGGAAAAAAATAGAGACATTTTTCTTTGGTCATTATCTCCTCTGGGTGGAAAACAAAAGAAACCCTAACAGGCAGCTAAGGCCTGATAGGATCATTTGGTACATGATAAGATAAGCTTGGATGCTTCCCATTGGCTGCCCATAGATGTCGGCCTGTATTGGTAGTTTTATAGAGCCCATGAATGATGTTATAAACATTCAGATGGCCCTTGGCAAAAAAAAAAAAAATGCTCACCCCACCCCTAAAAACCATACAATATAATGACTACTTATATTTTTACTAGGTATTGTGAGTACTTTAGAGATGATTTACAGTTTACAGGAGGCTGTACATGGATTATGTGCAAAGACCATGACAAAACTCTGACATCTTGTTGAAAGGACTTAGGCATTCGTGAATCTCAGAATTCATGCTTAGATCCTTCAGGAACTAATCCCAGGGACAAGAGTATTTTCACTTTAGTTCAGCTGTATAATGACCTTCCCCTTGGTGTGGCTTTGAGTTCCATTCTCAGCTCATCATCACTCATTTGCCATTTGACATTTGTCAGGAGACTTCTTTCTGAGCCTGTTTCCTGGAGGGATCTGGGAGAAGTCAGGACTTTTCTTTGATATTGCACTTAAAGGAGTCCACGGACACCCCTCCCCTCTTTCTTCACATTATCCACAACAGCTCTGATTTTTCTCTATTTTATATAGTGTGGATCACCACAAAAATACCCCACAGATAGGCTGCAATGATCAGGAAAAGTTTGAAACCCTCTAGATTGAATAACTTTGAATATTCCTTCCAGCCCTGACATACTCTGATTTAAAAAGAAATCAAGTTCCAATCCATTCACAGGAATAAACAATTCCTAAAAAAAGTCTCAAGGGGCTTGGGGATGTGTGGGTAGTATATTTGCTCATGTATTTTTTTTTAATCCTGCAACATTTTTGTTTGGTGTCTCTGCTTCCCTGGTACAAACAACATGCAAACATTTCACCTGGAAACCAGCTGCTCTCAAGTTATTTATTTATGTGTAAAAAGTACCTGCAAGCCAAGTGGGGAGAGCCTGTTTCTGTGTCAGCCTAGCAAAGACAGGACTTTGCAATCTGTAGGGAAGAAGACACTGTAGCCCGCAGCCTGAAAACAAGTGAAATCACTTCAAGAACAGAACTCTACAATGCAGGCAGGCAGGCAGGCAGGGAGGTACCTAAACCCTCTGCTTCCTCCTTCTCTGACTGGTTCTTTCTCTATCCCTCAGGGCTTTCTTGATTTTTGCCCATCTCTTTAAGAAGGAAAAAGGAACACAGAAAACAGTCCAGTAACCATTTCATGACAGCGATGCATACAACCCAAAATATGCACTGAAGGGCTGCAAACGTGTTGAAGTTTCAAAAGACTCAATGGAGAAGATCTATACCCAGGCCCATCTCAGGGCCACAGGCCTGAGGGCAAAGAGGAATTGAGGCTATCTCTCCCTGGACAATGGGTAACCCTTGGCATCCTGCACAGACAGGTCTACTGGGCTAGCCTAGGGTTCTGATAGAGGGGGTCAAATGAGATGAAAGCCAGACCATGAAAACTCCTAAGTAATTTCTATTTTTCTTTAGACCATATGGATTTTATTTGGAGTAAGGGTAGAGCATACATGTGTTTCTGATTATGTCTTCATTATGCCACCTAAAACCAAACAGATAAATAGACTACAAGGCTGAAAGGCCTGGAGATCATCTCATTCACCTCTCATTTGAGGAATGATAAACCCAGCTCTTTGCTGGGAATGATCCAACTGTGGGAGGGGTCCTCAGGCTACTGACCATGCCATTCAACTGCAGGCTGTGGCCTCAAGTTGTTAACATCCCTGTGGCAAGAGATGGAGGACAGGAGGGCCACATAGCTTGTGCATGGATATGGTGTATCTAGGGAGAATATCAGGGCAGCCACCATGTTGATTATTCAAAAAATGTTCTGCCTGAGGGGGTCCGTGTGTGGTTCTCAAAAGCCAGGTGCTCCCTCTGTCTTATGCCTTGGTGCAGAATTGTCTGCCTGACAGAAGTACATCTTTGTCTAATATGGACAGAAGAGTACACAGGGCCTCTGGAAAGCAGGGAGTATTCACAGGGAAGGCCTTAGATCATGGCCTTAGATCACTCATTGGGAAGAAGAAGGGAGGCATTCTGCAACAGTATGTACAAGGCAGCCAGTCAGGGACACATTAGTCACACCTTTTGCATCTCTCTTGTGGCCTAGGTGCAGTGCCCTATGACCTCTAAGCCACCATCCAAAGTATTCCCTGGAGGACAAGGCCAGAAGCATCCCTCAGAGTTCATCCCTTTACCTCCCAAGTTGCCCATCGATGATCATTGAGTCCACTGAGGACTCTGCCACTATCCCTCTCTCTGTTGATTTGGGAGATACCTTCACTTATCCTTCTTTCCCTTCTGAATGGCTATCCTTGCCCTCTTCCACACTTCCTGGACAGACAGGAAGTAATCTAGCAGTAAGGAAGGGAGCCTCAGCACAGCTGCTTGGCCTGCTCCTGGCAATTATTCCTCCCTGAGTCCTTCCACCCAAGCTGCCTCAGGAAAAGGCTGAAGATACAGATTCTAAATATAGGCATATCCCCATCCTGCTGCCCAGCTAATATTAGCCCTTCTGTGGAATCCATGGACAGACAGGCTCACTCCTTCTTTTTGGCTGTGCTGGTGGGAATTCTGCTTATAGGAAGGCTTGCCGGCTGAGCCAGCAAGACTGGGGAATACATGGAGCCCAGCATGCCAGGGCTCTACCACTGGGGGCTGTGCCAGGTGATTTATGAAGCTCCTTTTCAACACAAGATTTATGATTCTACAAGCTGCAACGTTTGGGGAACAGCAAGGGGTGGGGGTCGTAATGGGTGGGTCTGGTTAATTGAATTTGTCAGCTTCCAGATGGAAGGGGCACTAACATTTGTTGATAATTTGCTCTGAGACAGGGATAACACTATGGGTTTCATACATATGATTCTACTGCATTTCCCAGCATCCTTTGCAGAGGGAAAAAAGGAAGATGAGGGCATTGAGGCTCAGAGAAGTACAGCTATGATGGTAATTTGCCCTAGGACAAATGGCTCACCAATGCAAAGACAGGACTCGAACCAGGGACTTTCTGACTCCAAAACCACAGCCTTTTATCATACTATCGGGTCTATTTGCTTCCACACTGGTGGAACATCACCCTTCCCCCACTGCCAGTACCAGAGCTTTAACTCAGGGCCTGAATGCTGTCCTTCAGTTTTTAGTTCAAGGCAGATATTCTACCACTTGAGCCACACTGCCACTTCTGGCTTTTTGCTGGTTAATTAGAAACAAGGTCTCAAGGACCTGCACTTTATTGTCTGAGTTGGTTTTCAATCTTGATCCTTAGTTGTCAGACTCCTGAGTAGCTAGGATTAAAGGTATGAAGCACTCATGCCCAGTTTTGTGGGACATTTTTTAACACATTGAAAACAGGCTACTTCTGGTGATACCTAGTTAGACTCGCCGTGCTGTAACTTGGAATAAGTGATTAGGGATGTCTAAGACTGAGTTGGGGTACAAGTAAAGAAACTCCAAAGGTACTTTCCCCCTTCCCCTCAGAGTCAGCATTGTTTTCTGGGGTCTTCTTTACTTCAGTGTCTCCCCATCCTGGTCCACAGATGCAGACTGAGGATGTAAGGCAGGGTGAACACTGATCAACTGGAGGCCCTTTGCAGCCTTCCCGCTGCAAGTCCTCCACCAAACACCAGACAAGACAACTTTTCCTCAGGATACATCATGCAAATAAGACTTCCTGCTTAGGAAGAGAGGAGAAAACAGACTGGAGAGGGAGCGGCCAGTAAGTCATGCTGGGGAAAGGAGGTACTGATGTCATTCCATGCTTATTTTCCTACCTGTTCCAACAGGAACAGGTTGGGAGTTGCTAATGCTTAAGAGGATAATGATACTAGTCCCTAGCATTAAGGAAGATGGTTGAGACTCAAGAAACACAAAGTTACAAGCTTGTCTTGACCAGAAAAATGAATCTGCCTGAGTACCACTGACTGATCACTGTCACACCGACATTATTCTTGAAACACTCTCCAAGGCAGCCCATCTCACTAAGAGCATTTGGATTAAAAGTTGAGAACAAAAGACAAGGCTTGCTTCTAATGGAGAAGGCAGTAGGAGTTCTGAGCCCTGCAGACAGATTTCCCAGGCCCCAGACATTTCAGCAGAGTTACCAACAAATCAGCATCTGACCCAGCACCCCAAATCATCTCCTCTCATCTTTGTCCTTTTTTTATTGACGTTAAACCACTACTAAAATCTCATTTCTAGAAACCTCTCCTGTACCGTTTCTCTGAGAAAGGACATGAGCCCATTAGTGAACCACTCAAGTGGCCCATGGCTGTCTCTCAGGAATTTGTGGAAGCTTGGGGCCCCTGGGTGATGCTGGATGTGTGTGTGTGTGTGTGTGTGTGTGTGTGTGTGTGTGTGTGTGTGTGTGTGTGTGTGTGTGTGTGTGTGTGTGTGTGTAAGTGACAGGCAAGTGCAGTGACACTGTTACCATCAGGAAATCACAAACAACAGGATTGTTTTCAAGGTGGGGCAAGAGTTCTGCATCTTCCAACACCAACTGAGCCTGAAGGGAAATCTCACAGGTATGTGCACCTATGTGAGCAAACCAGACAAATGCATGGGAGTCCAAGGATACAGACAGGACACAATGAAGTAAGGAGGTCAGGTCTGGCTAGTGCCATATTGGCCACATGGTGGATGGTAGGGTCTAGCATCTTGTCTTCATGCTGGAGGGAAGGAAATGCCCCCACCTCCCAGGTGATGGGCATGTCCAGATCACTGGAGATAGGGGCGGGCACTTGGCTGATAGGTTACTGAATCAGTCAGTCCAGTTCCTGGCACTGGGAATTTCCTGTGGACCTGCCCCCTGCGCTGACCCTATATAGGACTAGACCAGCACAGGCACCATGATGCCATGTCATGTGTGTCTCCATGATCGTGTCCTGTATTCTGTCTCCTGGCTTGTCTCTGGTCATCATGGTATCATGGTATCTCCATTGGAGCTGAATTGGTTTGTTGGTATTGATTTTGTTCTTTCTTTCTCTCTAGCCTGTTTCCTAGCTGTATTATGTGCATTTGGGGGCTGCAGGCCTTTGTAACACTGGCTGCTTGCAGCCTGCTAACTGTGTAATAAAGCCTCCAATATTCCATCTACCTAAATGTGGCTTCAGGGATGATTCACCTGACAACAGAGAGGCACCCAATATGCATAGGCCAGATACACCTACTTGTAGAATAGGCAGGCAAATGTATGTCAACACTGACAGATGCGTGCATAACCACCAAGTCCCAAGTGCACTCCCCGCCCCATCCCTGTGGTCCAGTCTTTTGTGTGTCTCAGGCTGTGGGTCCAGGGAGGAAGGTTCCTCTGAAGCAGAAGTCCACTGACAGCTGGAATTGCTTGTAGGATTCCAACCTGACAGTCTCAGAGAATTCTCTAAGGTGTGAGAGGTTCGTTTTCAAGGTATTTCATAATCACTTCTGCTCGGAAGGCCTTGGAGGGAGTGCTTCAGGCAAAAGCTGAGTCACAGCCCTTGGGAACTCAGCTCTTCTGAGAGGAACATCAGATGGGCTTGCTTTATGAAGAGAGTCAGAATCAGCTTACCCAGGTTGAAGCCCAATTTCTTTATTTTAGAGCCCAGCATGATGGGCTCCCAGCTGTGCTTCAGTGGATGATTATTCAATGACTTAATTCAATTCAAGGCTGTTTTAGGCCAACCTTATTTGGTTTCCCCAGCACTCAAAAGGATTGAGTACATGTGCTTGATAGCCCAACCTGCTAGCCCTCCCAAGCCAGAAACTATTATCACATTCCATGCTCCCTCCCACTTCCTGCACCTGCCTATCACTCACTATTCCTGCACCACCAAACTTCTCCACATCTTTTCAGGAATCCAGGGCCTGCCAAGTCTCAGAGCCCTAGTGAAGACTTTCTCTCTGCCTGCAACTCCCCTAGACTCCATTTTTTGCAGTGCTGAGGATCAAACCCAGTCAGAGCCTTATACATATGTGCTCTACATACTCCACAGATGTGTGAGCCACATACTCAACCCCTGATTCCAGCACTATTCTCTTTGCTTCCTTCTGTTTGGTGAACTCCTCCTCAACTTTCAAGATATACCTCAAATCAATCTCTCTCTCTCTCTCTCTCTCTCTCTCTCTCTCTCTCTCTCTCTCTCTCTCTCTCTCTCTCTCTCTCTCTCTCTCTCTCTCTCTCTCTCTCTCTTCCCCTGGACCTTAGGCTTGGCCTGGGTACTGTCCCTGGGCTCCTTTTGCTCAAGGCTAACATTCTGCCATTTGGGCCACAGCACCACTGCTGGCCTTTTCTGTGATTAATCTGAGATAAGAGTCTCATGGACTTTCCTGCCCTGGTTGCCTTGGAACCATAATCCTTAGATCTCAATCTCCTGAGTTGCTAGGATTACAGGCGTAAGCCACCAGTGCTCAGCTTCAAATATCTTTTTGCCATGGTTAGAAGATCTCTGGGATCCTTCCTCAAATCCATCCAATACAACAGACTTAATAAGTAGAGCTTTTGAGAGCTGATTACATCATGAATTAGTATATTATTATTATTATTATTAGTGCTGGTACTCACACTTGAACTCAGGGTCTAGGCCCTGTGCCTTATCTTTTTTTACTCACTCTGGCTCGTGCTTTTCCACTTGAGTCACAATTCTACATTTAGCTTTGTGATAGTTAACTGGAAATAAGCGTTATAAGACTTAATTCTCAGCTTCCTGAGTAGCTAGGATTACAGGCTTGACTGAATTAGTGCCTTGGAAAAGGAGGGAACTAGTGTGCCCTTTTCCCTTTATACCTCTACAGTGTTGAGGACAGGATTCATCCCCATGGGATAACACAAACAGGATGTGCCATCTTAGAAGCAGACAGCAGCTCTTCCCAGGCCTTCAACCTATGGGTTTCTCATAACTGTGAGAAAAAAAATCCTATTATTTATAAATTATGCAGTCTTGGGTGTGTGACTACAGCAGCATAAATCAGCTACGACACCTTCCTTCTTCAGCTTTCAAAGCCTTCCCCCTGTCCCTCTTTCTCTCAAGGCAGAGTTCACTGTAGCTTCCAAAGGGCCCCAAGAACCTCCTTCATCCCTCCATGCTGTGTACTCACAGTGAGCAGTGCCAGGGGGCAGCTATGGTACGCTCATCTCACAGCCTGGTTCCTACTGAGCAAAGTGAGTGGATGGGAGACCCAGCAAGGTGGATATCATAGGTACAAATCTTGGCTCCAGCCTTGTTACTCCCTTAAGTTGCACCCTCCTATTTGGATGGAAACAACAGAAGCAGTGGATGTCACCCACTGGAACCAGACTGGGGAAAGAAGCAAGTCTGGAGCACACACTGGACTAAACTTGCCTATGGGCTGCTGTTAACACATGTGTCCTGGGATGTGTTCCAGGGTGTGACTCCCATCTCTTCACTCCCTGGGTCCTTGGCCTGTGACTCCTGCAGTCTTCTGTCCCATTTAACCTTCCCCAAACTCTCCTCTTGGAGGGCTGTGGGGCAGAAAGCATCATTAAGGACATAGCTCTCTCAGGTAACACTAACTCCCCTTGGCACAAGAGACACTGCACTGCCATTCAGCTGGAGAAACTGGGGCAGCCAGGTTAGGTTAGTGAAGTGGGAGCTGTAGGCCCTGCCCGCTCCCTCCCACAATCCCCAAATGGATTCACACCTAGTTGACTCCCTCTGCAAAATAAATTGTCTTTCTTTATTGATTTATTTAGATTTCCAAAAGGTCACAGTCAAAATTTTTTTTGCATCCAGACAGAAACCTGGAATGAGTAAAAGTGTTGAAAGTTGGAAATAAATTTCAACTGCAAAAACATTTGACTGTCTACATGTCAAGCATAGCTTAGGTTGCATACAGAGAGAGACGAGGGAGATGCAGCCCAGCCCTCTAGGAGCCCCCATGGCAGGAGAAAAGCAGAGCTCCAAGTTCACAGTTGGATTCAAAGGCAATTCTTCAGCACCTCTGACACGCCTGGATGGTGGAGGAATCATTACACCAACTTCCCTTGACAACTCCACAGGAGGAGGTATTAGGGTCATTTCTATTTTTCTGAGGAAGAAACAGGTCAGAGAGTTCAATGGCCTGTCCAGTATGGAGCAGTCAGTGGTGAATGTGGATTGGAACCCAGTCAACATAGGTGCCAGAAAAAGTGGTCTTGTATTTATATTGGTCTAGCTTGGTCTAGCTGACAGGGGGGGATTTACAAAACTTTCAAAGAGCTGTTTTTACCCTTACATTATAAAAATGTAGGAGGGAGCATTCGTGTCCCTACTTTACTAAAGAGGAAAATAAGATTGGAGTTACATGCCTGAGCATGGAAATAAATAACAGTCAAGGTCAGAATTCAAAATCTGGACCACTTGGTGAGCTGCAGTGGCCTTCCTAGTGCCTTTGAAGGGAAGTCAAAGTCCTTGAGGCAGAAGATACTGGATAAGGCCCCAGGAGACCTGAATTCCATTCAAGAACAAATCTCCAAGGTCTAAACCTGTCTTTGGTTACCATGTCTTATTTTAGAGCTGGCTGGCTAGGACCACCAGACCCCTGTATAGATACAAGTCACAGATCATTAAACCCTTTGTCCTCCCAGAATAAAGTTTAAGCTCCTTCACTAAGCACACAGGTCTTTAAAACCTACTACCTGTTTCTCTCCAAGTAACCTTTTCAGCTCTTGAGAATGTCCTTGGGTGTGCACAAAGACTCTAACTCTCATGGCACCCCTGGCTCTGGCATGGATCTCATGGACAAACTCCTATGCAGACGTTAAGATTCCATTCGGAACACATGGATTCTAACCTTAACGTATAATTGGTACATTCACTAGTGAAGTGACTGAATAAGGGAGTGAATGGATACAGTTCTAAGCCTCCCCTTTAGAAATGTTCAGACTGATTATTCTCTACACTCAAGTAAAAGTGCTGTATTTCAGGATGCCATCTTAGACCCTTGTTTCTCTGCCACTAACAGTCCCAGCCAAAAATAATCTTTCCTCAATTTCACATGTTAAAAAATAACAAAAACAAACACTGAACCCTTTTGTTAACCTCCTGGATACTGGGCTATTAATACTTGTGGATATTTTGATTTTCTAGGAGGATAAGGATGGATTCCAGGGGAGATAATGGTGTAAGCATTGGTCTTATTCAGCATGTGGTAGAGAGGCCAATCTGTTATCTGTTATGGAGGAGAAGGTTTTGCTTCAAAGGAGAATCCATCTAGGCATCTAGATGCTGCAATGTTTGAAATTGTTTGAGAGAAACAAGGCAGAAATGACATCAGTCTACCCTTGGCCTGCAGCTAAGCATCTTGCTTGGCATAATGGCAAGAGATTCACTGTCCTGTCCACAGGGAGATTTTCAGTCTTCAAGTCAATGTCAAGTTTTAGTGTTCATGGATATTATTTTCCTGACGCAAGCGTATGAAAAGACACAGCTATGAGCTGTCATAAGTTTATTCTCATCACAACTTTAAAGTTTTCAAAAAAAAGAGTTAAGATAAACATAAATCCCATATAAACTCTTGCAAGAAATAAAGAGAGAACTCTTCATGGCTCATTTTATGATTCTGATTCCAAAACTAGACAAAGACATCACAAGAAAATAAAATTGTAAATCAATATCCTCTAAAAATATATACGCAGAAATTCTCAATAAAATACTATTGAGTTGATACAACATAGAGAAGGAATTATGTACCATGACTAGGTTGGACTTACCAGGAATATAAGGTTGGTTTATAATATAAAAGCCAATAAATAGGCTTAAGTATACCATATTAAGACAATAAAGGGCAAAACTACACAATCAAGTGAAGAAAAAGCACAGAAAATGCATTCGACAAAATCCAATACTCTTTCATGAACAGAAGTAATCCTCAATTTGACAGAGGCCATCTTGCAATTCATAGATAATATCCTACTTAATATTAAAAGGCTGTCAGCTTTCCCTTAAGATTACAAATAAGACAAAGTGTCTGCTCTCATCACTTCTATTCAACATTGGACTGGAGGTTCTAAGGGAAATTAGTCAAGAAAAAGACGTTCAGATAGGAAAAGCAGAAATAAAAACACCTCTATTCATAGATGACATGACCTTACATATATAGAAAATCCTAAGGACTGGGATGATAGGAACTAATCAATTTAGCATGATGACAAGACACAAAATCAATATATAACACTCAATTGTAGCTGGGTGCCAGTGCTCAAACCTGTAATCCTAGCTACTTAGGAGGCTGAGATCTGAGGATTGTGGTTTGAAGCTAGCCCAGGAAGAAAAGTCCTAGAGATCTTACTTCCAGTTAACGACCAGAAAGCCAGAAGTAGAACTGTGATTCAAGTGGTAGAGTGCTTGCCTTGAGCAAGAAGAATCTTAGGGACAGCACCCCGGCCTAGAGTTCAAACCCCATGATTAACAAGTGGTGTGTACATGTGCGTACACACACACCCACACATACATCCCTCAATTGTATTTCTATACACCAGTAATAATCCAAAATGCAACCAAGAAAATAATTCTACCTATAATAGCATCTAAAAAGCATAAAATATTCAAGAATAGACTTAAGGGAAGAAGTTCAAAGCTTACATGGTATTAGAAAATTTTAGAAGCATTTTTGTTTTTTTTGTTGGTCATGGGGCTTGAACTCTGGGCCTGGGCGTTGTCCCTCAGCTCTTCAGCTCAAGGCGAGTGCTCTACCACTTGAGCTACAGCGCCACTTCCGGTTTTCTGGTGGTTTATTGGAGATAGGAGTCTCACGGTCTCTCCTGCCGGGGCTGGCTTTGAACCGCGATCCTCAGATCTCAGCCTCCTGAGTAGCTAGGATTACAGGCATGAGCCACCAGTGCCCAGCAAAATTTTAGAAGCTTAAACTGGATAATATCCTATGTTCATAGATTGAAAGACCTAAAATTGTTTAGATGGCAATATTGAGACAGAAACAATGCATTCACCATCAAAATCCCACCTGATTTTTTTTTCAAGAAATCATCTGTGCAACAGTGGCTCATGCCCGTAGTCCTAGCTACTTAGGAGACTTAGATCTGAGGATTGTGGTACAAAGCCAGCCTGGGCAAGAAAGTCCATGAAACTCTTTTCTCTAATTAGCTACCAAAAAAAAAGCCAGAATTTGAGCTGTGGCTCAAGTGGGAGAGCATTAGCCTTAAACAACAACAACAACAACAACAACAAAACCCAACAACTCAACACCCAAGTTCTAAGTTCAAAACCCAGGACTGGCACATGCACACATATGGAAGGAAGGAAGGAAGGAAGGAAGGGAGGGAAGGAAGAAGGTGGAAAAAGTGGTTCCTAAAATTTATGTGGAAAGGTTTAGAGCAGTCTTGGGAAAAGAAGCAAAAAGTTGGAGAATCTATACATCCAATTTTAAAATTATTAAGTTATTAAGATTATGTAGCATTGCCATAATGATACCTATCTTTTTATCACTGGAATAGAATGGAGAGTCCAGAATTGAAGTTTTTATACTTATGATGAACTGATTTTTGATGAGTAAGGACAATTCAATGAGAAAACAAATGATGTTACTGAAATAGGATAAACTTATACAATACAGTGAAACCCAGACATCATGCAAAATATGAAGATTAACTCAAAGTGGATCACAGACCTACATGTTGAAAATAACACTGTAAACTCTTATAAGAAAACATACAAATATGTCTTTATGATTTTGGATTAAACATTGGTTTCTTAGATGTAATATTATAGGCAAAAAAGAAGAAAAAGATATACATTGGACTTAATAAAAATAAATTCTTTTCCTTCAAAAGATCTTATTAAGAACTCTCAGAATATAAGAACATATTTGCAAATTATATATAAGCGATTTGCACCCAGAATATGTAAAGAACTCTTATAAGTCATCAACTAAAACAATAAACAACAACTAAATGACCTAATTAGGAAATGGGCAAAGAACAAGAACTCGAACAGATATTTCTTCAAATAAACTGTTTTAAGTTTCCAATAATCACATGCAATAGCACAGAGCACCATTAGATATTTAGATATTAGGGACTCTAATCTAAGCTACCACAGAGTTCTTGTCTATAATAACAAAGATAATAAAATGTGTTGGAAATGATGTGGAGAATGTTGGAAATGTCCTCCATTTCTGCTGGAATTGTAAATGGGTGATGCTACCTTTGAAAACAGATTGACAGTTCCTGAAAATGGCACTCACAAAATCATATATTACATCTGACCTAGGCTATCATTTCCAGGTACAAGATATCCTCAAAAGAGGTACAAATATATGCCCACATGAAAACTTGTACACAAATGTTCATAGCAGCCCTTTCCATAATAGTCAAGAATCAAAAACAACCTAAATGCCCATTAACTAATAAATGGGCCAACAGAATGTAGTGTGTATATGTGCATGTGTGTGTGCGCACATGTGTGCATGTGTGTTCATATGCTGAAATACAAATGAACCTTGAAAACATTATGGAAAGCAAAAGAAATGAGAGATAAAGGCAACATCTTATATAAACGTATCAATATAATCAATACAAATGCTTAGAATAGATAGGTCCATAGAGAGACAAGGAAGACTAGTGGTTGCTGGGGGGGGGGAGGGAGGGAGGAGGGGGAGGAATGGGAGGAGGGGGATGACTGCTAATCAGTGCAACATTTCTTTCGAGGGTGATAAAATGTCCCAAAATTAAATAGTGATGATGCTTGCACAACTCTGAATATTCTTGTATACTTTAAAAGGGTAGATTTTATGGCATGTGAACTGTGTCTCAATAATGCTGTTGTAAAAAAAAATTAGGTAAGGATGAGACTACAGGGAATGGCGGAAAATGAAAACAGCTGACTGGCTTGAAGTAGTGAGGTATTTTGTGCAATAGCATTATGGTATATTATTAAATGTTATCATATTTAAAATGGATTAAATATATAATATTATTTTGTCCATTTGTTTGTTCAATAAGCATCTGAAAAAGGAAAAAGATAGGGTGGAGGACAGAGAGCCCTGTATAAAAAAATGGGCTGGAGGTTGGGAGGGATGGGAGAGAATGAGGAAGCAGGCAATATTCATCAAGATGCATTATACTCATAAACTGACATGTTAAATTGAAACCCCTTTGTATAATTACTTAATCATAATGAAAATAAATTTAAAATTGTTTAACCAAAAAAATGGGCTAAACTTCAGACTCTAGATTCTAAACTCTTGCTCTTCTGGGTAGGTGATTTCTCCTTATTTGGTCTCATTTTCTTTTGTTGTTTTTTTTCCCCCTTTCTTTTCTTTCTAGAAGAGCTGCCATGAGGATTACATGAGGCCTTCCAGGTCAGAGCAGTATGTGGCAGGTATGCATGGCGCTCATTTTCTTTCTCTTCATTTATTTATTGACATGATTATGGACCATCTGCTACATATTGGGGCTATAAAGCAATCAAGATGAGACCTTGTTCTCAAATATATTGGAGGTTAGAGACAAAGACAGATGCATAAGTAAGTAAAACAAGTTAATTGGGAAGAGTAATAGTAAAGCTACCTATAAAGAGCTTATTGGATAAGCTATGCACATGGAGCAAACACATTTCTGAATTTGTGTTGGGAGCTATTGTTGAAGAAGATAGACCAAGAAGTGAATACTGGCAGGAGACAGAAGCAATAACCACAAATCCTTACATGGGCATATACTTCTTCTTTGGTGCACTTTTATGTGTATTATCACAAGAGAATCACAGAGCATGCCAGCAAGGGAACGATTAGAACCCTCCTTTATTTTATTTATTTATTTATTTATTTATTTATTTATTTATTTATTTATTTAGTCAGTCATGGGACTTGAACTCTGGGCCTGGATGCTGTCCCTTAGCTCTTCAGTTCAAGGCTGCCATTCTACCACTTGAGCCACAGCCACAAAACACTTCCAGTGTTTTGGTGGTTTGTTGGAGAAAAGAGTCTCATGGACTTTCCTGCTCAGGCTGGCTTTAAACTATGATTGTTAGATCTCAGCCTCCTGAGTAGCTAGGATTATAGGTGTGAGCTACCAGTGCCTGCCCCTGCTTTATTTGATAAATGTGAAGATTCCTCTTGGAGAGCTTAAGAGGTCAGCACATGGGCAGAGCCCCTTCTACATTGCCTCTTCTGAGCCATCTTGGCTCCACCTTCCAGAAGGAAGATGGTTGGAAGGGGAAGAATGGGACAATGAACAGGAGTTTCCCAAGTTGTGTCAAGGAAGGGTACTAAGTACATAACTTGCTCAATTCTTGGGGTCAAGTGAGAAAGCACGCCAGAAACAAACTCCAGCATCCATTTTAGCATTCATGATTCGACAAAGTAATTATTTCCTTGAAGAAACATTCAAACTCTATAGATCATCAAAGCCTAGTAAAGAGATATCACAGAATGAGTATCCATGTTATAAGGTGGCTTTGATGACACATAGTGTTTGAGGCATTACAAGTGGACATTTTCTATATTGACACTTAAGACTGAGGATCAGAGAAGTCAAGTGACCTCTCCAAGGTCACTAAATTTGCAGCAGAGAAAGGATTGAGGATGAAAATCACTCAGCGTATCCCATCCTGTGCTAAGTAGTCACAAGCGCAGAATCCACAAGAAAACAGACTGCAACCACTCAGAAGTCACACCACATTGGGGCATGGAGGGGATGGCAGGCGTGTGTGCTGTTTAAACAATACTCAAAACAAATAACAAAAAACAACAGGGGCCCAAATTTCAAGGATGAGGGGTGTATCACTGGATTTATGTCTGTATGCTCAAAAGTTTAGCTTAACATCTCTCACAGAATCCTGGCCCTGATAGGTCCTCCTTACTCACAACTTGATTGCTTTTCAGTTTTGATAGAACCTGCCTGGTGAGCAAACAAGAGCTAAAGACCTCACTTTAACAAATGCATCTTCCTTGAGGGAGGATGGTGACAGATCTGAGCACAAACATTTGGCCCAGAGACCTAGTGGGTCCCCCAATGGTGCTGCCAAGCTTGGGGCAGCTGGCCAGCTGGAATGACCACAGTCTCATTTATCAAGAGCCATAACCAGTCCATTAGTTGGCTTCACTCTCAGTCCTAACCCATTGACCCTGACAGCAAATGCATGATCCCAAAGGCGCCTCGCTGTTAGAGTGTCTCTGGAATTGAATGAAACATCGACAGGCCCAAGGGTTTGTCTGTGCCCAGAACTGTATGAGCACCTTGTTGAGAAGAAAGCAGCTGAAGGTTGTCCAGCTCATGAAGTATGTATGGGGATAGTGGGGTAGTTCTCATCACTCACAATGATGCACAATGACCTGTTAGATTAACTGAAGTTTGTGGAATTCTAACCTGGCAAGAGGCGAGGAGGAGCACCATCAAGAGACCACCCCCATTTGTGTATGTGGGGTATATATATATACAAATATACATATATATACAAATATACATATATATATCACATTTTCTTTATCCATTCATCTTCTCTTAGCTATGGTGAATAATGCTGCAATAAACATAGTTGTGCTGGTAGCTTTAGTATGGCCTTGTTTGTGATTGTTTGGGTAAATGCCCAAAAGTAGGATTGCTGGTTCATAGGGGAGTTCTATGTGGAGTCTTTTTTTTTTTAATTTAATTTTATTTTATTTGAGAACATACTGTATGTGGAGTCTTTTGAGGAAACTCCATATTGATTTCCAAAGTGGTTGAACAAGTTTACACTCCCACCAATAATGCAGTAGGGTCCCTTCTGTCCACTCCCCCTCCAGCATCTGTTGTTATTAAAGTTCTTGATTCTAGACATTCTAACTGGGGTGAGGTGGTATCTCAATGTTGTTTTGTTTGCATTTCTTTTATAGCTAGAGAGGTTGAGCATTTCTTAATGTGTCTATTGGCCATTCTTATTTCCTCTTCAGAGAAGTTTCTCTTTAAGTCTTTAGCTCACTTATTTATGGGGCAGATGATTTGTTGTTGGGGGATTTAACTTTTTGAGTTCCAAGAATATTTTAGATATGAGACCCTTGTCTGTTGTATGGCTAGTGAAGATCTTCTCCCAATCCATGGGCTTTCTATTGATCTTGCTAGCTATGTCCTTTGCCATGCAGAAGCTCTGCAACTTCATGCAATCCCATTTGTCCAACCTTTCTTTGTTGTGTTTCTGGGTCTCTATCAAGAAAATTTTGGCCTGTCCCAAGGAGACCTAGGGTTTCTCCTATTCCATCCTGTAATGTTTTCAAAGTGTCTGCTTTGACTCTGAGGTCTTTGATCCATTTGGAGTTGATTCTGGTACAGGATGATATATAAGGATCTAGCTTTAGTTTTCCACAGGCGAATAACCAATTTTGCCAGCACCATTTACTGAAGAGGCTGTCTTTCTTCCATTCTATTTTTTAAGCTCCCTTATCAAAGATTAGATGGCTATAGGTCTGTGGGTTCACTTCTGGGTTTTCAATTCTATTCCATTGGTCCTCAGGTCTGTTCATTCTATGCCTCCATCAGAAAGAATGACATTGACCCATTTGTTAAGAAATGGAATGACTTGGAAAAATTATATTAAGTGAAGTAAGCCAGGCCCAAAGAAACATAGGTCCCATGGTTCCCCTTATTTGCAATAACTAGTACATGTGTAGGACAAGCAGAAAAGGCCAAAAGCTATGTACATATGACCATATAAGATGATGTTAAGCAAAATGAACCCCAAGATAGGGACACAAATATCTTTTTTCTTTCTTGGTATTGTTTCTAACATATTTATAATGTACCATGTGATTTTTTTGTTGCTTTGTATGTTCCTCCCCCAGGCATAACCCCTGTTTTCACTGTATTTGATGTTGGTGCCCTCTATCTTGTATATACACTTCTCTAATTCGGGGAGGGGAAGGGAAAAAACAAAATGCTTAAAGAAGGGTACAGATTGACCCATTGTAACAATGAGATGTACAAGACACTATGTTGAAAATGAACTTTACAACTTTTGGTGAGGCAGGAGGGTGTGTTGTGGAGGTGGGAGGGAAAGGATGGTAGGGGGAAAACAAAGGAGGAGGCAACAATACTCAATAGGAAATGTAGTCATTACCCTGCTCATGTAACTGTAAACCCTCTGTACATCATTTTTTACAATAAAAATGTACAAAAACAAAAAGAGATCATCCCCAAAATCTCAAAGGTCATGATGTCACACTGACTTAGGAAACATACAACTAAGTAGGATAAAGTCCTGCACTACTTCCCGCAAGATGTCTCATCTTCAGAAAGCATGCTAATATCTCTGAACTTTGGTTTATTCATTAGTTTAGATGGCTCTGCTACTGTTAGGAAGGCAATGAGGACAAATCAGATGACCAGGGTGACTGGGGAACCAATTGGTGTTGGCTGAAATAAGACTGTGTGATAGAACCATAGCTGTGTGCTTTAAGACAAGGGAAACAGAAATGAATCAAGAGAAAAGTGTATTTAGTAGGGCAAGAGGAAAATAAGTCAATGCTCAAATGGAATGTGGTCAGAGCCATAATAAGGACAAATATAAGAAAAATCACATTTTCCAGTACATATGTAAGATCTGCCAACTCTTCGCTCTTGCAAGCTCAATCATAACATTGAAGACTTATTATTACACCATCAATAAATGTCTCCTGCAGGCGCAGAGGGCAAAAGTAGCAAGTAAGTTCCTCATCGGGCGTGAATTCCAGCCAATTGATAGCATTTATCCATAGCATTGCACTTGGAAAGCTTCCGAGAACCTTGCATCAGAACACACTGGTAAAGAGCACTGCTATAATCAGAGGTGGCTGATGTGGGTGGCTATGAAGGATGGCTGCTTGCATATTGTAAGGGATGGAAATAGGTACCCAGTAGGTGCTAGCTCCTCCAGGTGGAGGGGCTGCTGCAGTTGGCTTCCCTCTGCAGGAATGGTCTCAATGGAACATAGTGGGCAGTTGACAGCCATACATGCAATGGATAGTAAGGCCAGGTGCTCTTGACTGGAAGTGAGCCCTCTGAAGAGTGGGTGGGGTCAGCTCATTTTAGCTAATCCCAAGGGGTCAGCGGAAGCCTTTGTTAGGTGTGCAATTGTAGCTCAACTTCTCCCTTCATTCAAGCCTGCTTCTCTTTCTCCCTTACAGGCGTTGACACTATATGCCTACCCCTTTCAACTTTCTGCACATAAATCTCTAATCCAAAGCCTGATCCCATGGAATTCCCTGTAAAACATCTGCATTTGCTGTTCCTGCATAAGCTGTACCTCCCTATGCCTAGCTAATAGCTCCTTACCAGTGTTTACGTCCTCTACAACAACTCACTGTGAGCAAATGACATAACCCATCAGCTTTCTCTTTTTCCTTTGGTGTCAAGGAAACTCAAAGATAAGTTCTCTGTTCTTTTTCTTCCTTGGCCTATGTCAGAGGTAAATTTTTGCTTTAGGCTTAGAGGCTTTCTATAACTATTTATAACTGTTGGATTGACTCTGTTCTCCTCCTTTCTAGTCACTTCTTCTCCCTGAGCTCTAATTATGGAAGAGATAGCCTTGACCCACAATTCACTTGATGAAATCATCATAGATTGAAGGTGTCATCAGATCAGTGAACAATATATTGTAAAGATTCATTAGCAAGATGGTTTAGCATATACATACATGTATGCATATGTATTATGAACATAGTGACTGTGTAAAGTAATTATTTCTTTTGAACAGAAAGTTAAATGATTACCCAAATCACACAACAAACTTACTGAAGAGCCTAGACAGGAAGCTGGGCTTCTTGATTCCCAATTAGGAACCTCTGCTGCTTCTTAGAGGGCAATGTGAGATTTCTACAGAGGACTGAAATGAGCTCAGAAGGCTCGCTCCCAGGGCCCCCTTTGTACTGTTATTGTAATGCAGCATCTCAGTGGTCTTCGGATCATGCACCAAGCACTGAAGAGCCTTGAGGAGTTTAGGAGATGATGTAGCAATCTAGTACCTCAATTCCCTCCATACACTGGACAAAGGCTATCTAGTTCCTGTTTAGAGTACTGTACTTCAGTGATGAGCAGTTGTTATTTCCATAGAGGCTGAACAAGCAGGGAGACTTAGTTTACAAGGAGAGTGAGCGTGGCTCAGCTCTAGCCACTGACCCAAGCAGTGGGAATTATTTAGTCCTACACTGTCTCTGAGACACAACCAGAGGAGTACAGAAGTGTGGCTGTCTTTGTGGCCACATTCTCCAAGTTTCAGGTCTGGCCTCACTATTTAGTTGTGTGACCTTAGAAGAGTCACCTAGCCATTCGGTGCCTCAGTTTCTTTATCTGTAAGATGAAGGGAGAATAATGGTATCTCCTTTAGTGGGGATTTCTAAGCAAATACTTAAAATTCTGCTACAGCACATGGTAAATATTAGTCATTTCCCCATTTTGTAGAATAGAAAAGTGAAGCAGAAGACTAGCCATTTCCTCAAGGTCAAACAATTTAACGAGAAGCAGAATCTGGGCATTCAAGCCTGATCTGAGCTTCCAGAGCATATGTTTTACTTATCTGATATTTCTTCTGTGATTCCTCTTGTTTAATGTGGTTTTTATGTTTTGCTCTTTCCTCAAGCAAAGGGTAAAGTAAGGGTAGGATAATGCACATGAGGAATTGGAACCCAGAAGCTGGCACAGCTTCCCCATTTGAGGGAGCTGTTTGTATAGAACTGCACAGACTGGACTCATAGCCACAGATAGGCATATCCACAGATAGGCTTGCTTTCTACAAACCTGTGCAGGGGCTGAGTCACTGAACACAAGCCCAGCTCACAGATGCACCACTGCCACAAAACCACGGCTTTTGATTTGATGGGTGGGGAAACAGCTAAATCACCCAAGCCCACATGACCCTGGGATGGATGGAAAAGCACCGCAAACACTGCTCAGCGACAACACACCAGTTTTATCCAATCCATCAGTGGCTTGAAGGCTGGACACTGGCTGATGGACCCAGGTTATGATGCATCTGACACAGTGGAGGTGCACCGGCTCTGTACAAAGGAGGAGTTACAAGCAGAAGTAAAACTCCAAGTACCCAACAACAGATACACATTGGCAGTGACCAATCATGACACACTGAATGAAAATGGACCTGGAGTGCAACAGAGTGTGGCCATGAGGGTATATCCCAGCTGAGCTTTTGCAAGACAACAAGGAAGCTCCAGATGCAAATGAGGAGAAGAGAATTGACCAGGTAGAGGGAGCCCAGGAATCAACAGAGAATTATCTGCTTATCTCATATGTAAGTCCCAGAGAGGATTTCCTAAACCATCTGGGCTCTGCAGAGCATGATTTAAAAGCTGTTGCTGCGCAGGAAAAAATACATGTCTTTAAGAGACAGCTTCAGGATTAGTATCCTCACCCTCTTAGGTGCCTAGTGCTAGATTCCAAGAGAGCAAAACTCTGATTCTACCCCCAGACATATCCACGAGGTCCCTGATGTGTTATGATGTCCGTTCTGCCCGCCTTACCTTCTGCCAAGGGGTAGCCAGGCAAAGTCTCTGCTCTGACAGAGATAGATCTCCAAACTGCAGGTTTCCAAATTCCAAACATAGCTCAGATTCTCACTTGTGAGTGAGCTCTGCATGAATAGGAATTCTGTCAGTCTTCATTCTGTCCAGGTAGCCCCAGAGCCCCTCTCTTTCTTGGTTCCATTCAGCCTCCTGATAGTTCACTTCCACAAAATCCACATGCTCCTGCTACCTTTTGGATAAAGTCACAGGGGGTCAATTATCTTGTGGCAATGAAGCTGGAGTACCATTTCTCCAGCTTGCATAAGATGGCACTGCACATGATGAAACAAGCCATTGGTCCATGAAGTCTTGTGGGAAAGTCCTCCCTTGGGAGCATTGCACCAAGACCTTTCTTTCCCTCACACTTGGCCTCACTTACCAATGAGCTGGCTGCAGTGGGCTTGGCAAATCCAAGAATTTCCCCCAGAGAATGTTGTGGAAACACATTCCAGTGTTCTCCAGGGGACTCAAAAGATTGTACTGCTCAAGCTGGGTGCCAGTGGCTTGTGCCCAATTTGTGGGGGAGGCTAGAATTGGGAGGATCATGGTGGCAGGTGAGCCCAGGCAGAAAAGTTGATGGGACTCCATCTCCACAGAGGGAAGCTGGATATAGTGGCATATGCCTGTAATCATAAGGAGGATAGGGAACCTGAAAATCGGTAGATCAGAGCTCAGGCAGTGGGAATGACAACCTCATAAAAAAACAATCAATGAAAAGCAGGGCCAGAGGCATGGCTCAGCAATACTGCTCCAGCCTAGCAGGCACAGGAACCTGACTTTAAAGCCTAGTATAGGAAAGAAAGAAACAGGGGCGGGGAGAGGACGGATAGAGGGAGGGAGGGAGGGAGGAAGGAAGGAAGGAAGGAAGGAAGGAAGGAAGGAAGGAAGGAAGGAAGGGAGGGAGGGAGGGAGGGAGGGAGGGAGGGAGGGAGGAGGGAGGGAAGGAAGGAAGGAGGGAGGGAAGGAAGGAAGGAGGGAGGGAAAGAGGGAAGGAAGGAAGGAGGGAGGGAAAGAGGGAAGGAAGGAAGGAAGGGAGGGAGGGAGGGAGGGTGGGAGGGAGGGAGGGAGGGAGAGTGGGAGAAGGAGGGAGGGAAGGAAGGAAGGAGGGAGGGAAGGAAGGAAGGAGGGAGGGAAAGAGGGAAGGAAGGAAGGAGGGAAGGAAGGAGGGAGGGAAGGAAGGAGGGAAGGAGGGAAGGAAGGAAGGAGGGAAGGAAGGAAGGAGGGAAGGAAAGGGGGAGAGGGAGAAAGGAATGGAGGGAGGGAGGGAAGAAGGGAGGGAGGGAAGAAGAGAAGAAACAAGAAAAGAGAAGACAAGGGAGGGGAAAGGAGAGAAAGGAGAGGAAAGGAGAGGAGAGGAGACTCTACTTCTGGATGTTGCCCTTGCTTCCACTTGTATCTTACAGATAAGATCTGCTTTCCCCGGGAAAGACACCATTTTCAGCCGGGTGCTGGTGGCTCACGCCACTCAGGAGGCTGAGATCTGAGGATCACGGTTCAAAGCCAGCCCGGGCAGGAGAGACCGTGAGACTCCTATCTCCAATAAACCACCAGAAAACCGGAAGTGGCGTGGTAGCTCAAGTGGTAGAGCGCTCGCTTTGAGCTGAAGAGCTGAGGGATAGTGCCCAGGCCCAGAGTTCAAGCCCCACGACCGACAAAAAAAAAAAAAAAAGAAAGACACCATTTTCTTGTTAATGTTATTAGTGGCTTTGCACACTGTCTTTCATATATGACTGTAGTTACTCAATCTGTACCAACTTCATCCCTTCTACATGGAAATTTCACTCGGCTCTGGATAGAAGGTTCTGGATTTGAGTCAAGGCTTCATAGGAAATCACTGCAGGAACATGGACCTCAGCTGCGGCTCTGAGGCACATGGTGAACCCTGGTGAGACAGGACTTCCACTGAGCACCAGCTTTTCTGTCAGGCAGCCCCTGGTCCCTTCCCAGCTCTGCCAG